>NW_020664583.1:10336934-10456429 GCF_002925995.2 Terrapene triunguis
GGCCAACGGACCATTTGAAGTCCGCCTCGAGCCCTCAGGCGGTAACACTGTCTTCCATAAGGGGAAGGTACAGCTTCGCCCGCACCCGGTCTTCCTGCCGAAGGTGGTCTCGGTGTTTCATATGGACCAGGACATTTTCCTGCCAGTCCTGTGTCCTAAGCCCCATTCCTCCAATGAGGAACGACGCCTACACATGCTAGACGTGTGTAGGGCGCTGGTCTTTTACTTAGATCGAACAAGGCCATTTCAGGCATCCCCTCAGCTTTTCATTGCTACCGCCGAGCGCATGAGAGGGCAACTGGTTTCCACCCAGCGGATTTCCCGCTGGATCACCTCATGCATACGCACGTGTTATGACCTTGCCGGGGTTCCCCCACCTCCTATTGTTAAGGCGCATTCGACAAGAGCCCAGGCCTCATCTGCGGCCTACATGGCTCATGTCCCTATTCAGGACATCTGCAGGGCTGCTACATGGTCCTCTGGCCATACTTTTGCATCACACTATGCGATCGTCTCCCAGGCAAGGGATGACGCCGGGTTTGGTAGGGCGGTGCTCCACCCGGGTAACCCGTAACCTTTATCATTTAGAACTCCTACCCACCTCCGTCAGGTATAGCTTGGAGTCACCTACTGTGGAATACACAGGAGCAATCACTCGAAGAAGGAATGACAGTTACCTGTTCCGTAACTGGCGTTCTTCGAGATGTGTTGCTCCTGTCTATTCCGCCTCCCCCACTCCTTCCCCTCTGTCGGAGTTGTCTGGCAAGAAGGAACTGAGGGTGGGGGGAGCACGTAGCCCCCTTTATGGCGCGATATGTCGGCGCCACTCCAGGGGTCGCAGCGGGGCTTCCCCACTACGGATGCTGCTAAGGGAAAAACTTCCGGCACCGGTGCACGTGGCGAGCACGCACACCTACTGTGGAATAGACAGGAGCAACACATCTCAAAGAACGCCAGTTATGGAACAGGTAACTGTCCTTTCACACATAATGAACAGAACAAAAGCATGTAATGCCAGTATGCTTAGAATCTGATTTTCAATTGTCCATAAACTGTTCAAACCCAATTTACTCTGTAATAAGGATGTGTTCTGCTCCTTCATCAAATTTCTACCCATGCATGTTAGGATTAGAACTGTTTCACTAACAGGAAACTTATTCTTTTTCTGTGCTTCTTGTGCTCAGAAACTTCTTGACTCTTCTTTCTCTGCCTCAGTCTGAAATATGAAAATGCCAAAAGGTTTGACACTTTCATATTTCAGCTCTATGTAAAGCTCAGTGTAAGCTTGAAAGCTTAGAGTCAGTAACCAGTTTTAAAAAGTTTGAGTACACTTGAAAGCTTGTACCAAGAGAAGTGGGTCCACTAAAAGATATTACCTCACCCCCTTTGTGTTTCTATAATATCCTGGGACCAACATAGCTACAACAACACTGCAAACAAAAGTTTTAAATGGCCAAAATGAAATTAGAATGGAAACCATTTTGCAGCCTTAACTAGTGGTCACTGGTTTACAGGCTATTAAGCAACACTTTTTTCCTTTGAGAAAATATTTGTGCTGAATCTTCTCATCCAACTCCAAAATCCTGTGGAAGGCAGTATAGCTACACTAGAAAAGGGAGTGTTTGCCAATTCCTGCAATTTTATCTCAATTCGCTTGATATTTGGTGTTTTTCTTGAAGCCTTAACTCCTGGATTCATATAATAATATGGAAATCTCAGCTTTCTTTTTTTAAGCAAGTTCTACTTTACGGTAGCAAAGGAAAGTCTGAAATGGTGACCTGTGTGCATCCCAATGGCTCAAAAACCAGATGGCAACTAAAAATACACAACAGTTATTACTATTTTAAAAAAATCTAATTTTTAAGCCCATCTTATGATTTTGAGTGCCTGACAATTTTTAAGTATGTGGGGTTAGAAGCCCTGCTCTCTAATCCTTGTCCACTGTGCATATCTAGTGCCTAAGCTTTCTGAAGAGTGGCATAAACTCTCTTCTTTTTCCTGGCTGCTTCCCTGGTCAGGTTCTGTGACTTTAACAGCTTTCTTCTAAAAGTCATGATCATAGGCCATGCTGCCGTGTAGACCCGCTGAGATCCAGTCCGTGTACCAAGTCTTTGGGGTCCCCTTGGTTCCTTCCTAGGGTGACCAGACAGCAAGTGTGAAAAATCAGGATGGGGGTGAGGGGTAATAGGAGCTTATATAAGAAAAAGACCCCAAACTTGGGCCTGTCCCTCTAAAATTGGGATATCTGATCACCCTATCCCTTCCATCCCCAATCACTGCAAGAGCCAACCTCACGCAAAAGCTTTGCTTGCTAAAGAGAATTTGAAGCATGGCACGTGTGCGGCTGTGCGCCCATGAATCCAGGGCAGCTGGGACCAGGGAGCCAGCCTAGTCCACAGCACTTGCCGAGTTGTCACGCAGTCAGCCTGGGCTGTCGTGCTTAGTGCCAGGTCAGGCAGCCAGCCTGGGCCCCAGGGCGGCCACCAAACGCCCTTTGGTTCCAGCATCCACCTCCCCCGCCTCAGGGTGCTGCCCAGGCCCCTGCTAGGCTCAGCCCCTCTTGGCTTCAGGACGATTCCTGCCAACGACGGGGTTCCCGGCCCCTGGGAGCGGGGACCTGCCTGAGACCCAGAGCAAAGCGCCAGCCCCTGCTCTCTACCGCCTCGTGGGTTCCAGCCCTTGGCCTGGGGGACTTGCCCCGCACAAAGATGGCGGCTGCACGGAATTCCATTGCGCGATCATGCTCCGCACAAAGATGGCGTTTCCCGGGGGTTGTTCCGTCTCCTGGAGACCGGCGGCTGAAGCCGTTCCGCTCACCTAGTCCAATCAGCAGCCGCCAACTCTCCCGTCTCGGCCGCGGACCGACCAATCGGGAAAGGGAGCGTGGAGGCCTATGGAAGAGTGGGCGAATGGGAGCTCGACGTGTGAGGGAAGCGCCAGGAGCACCCAATGGGGTGGGGGACGGGCGGTGCATGTTGTCAAGGCACCGGGTGCGAAGGGGTCTCGCAGAGCGGCGTGTGCTACTGAGGAAGCCGGCTGCGCAGCGGCAGGATGCGGGTGGCGAACTGGCTCTGGGCGGCGCTGGCTCTGATCCTGCTCCCGGGCGGCAGCCGGGCCCTGCGGGAGGGGGAGTGCGAGGGTGAGCGAGGTGCCGGCGGGTGTCCCTGTCCGGGGGGCTGCGCAGGGCGGCACCGGCTCTGGCGAGTCCCTGGCCTCGTGGGGCTGCTCTTCACCGGAGACTCGCTCGTCCGGTGGGCGGACTGCCGGCCGCTGCGCGGGGCTGGGAGGAGTGGGACTCCTGGTGGGGGGAGGGGTCCTTGAGCTGCCTGGGGTCTCCTGGGCCGGACGGGGTTTCTGGAGGGGGGGGCTGCCCGGAGGGCTCCCTAAGGTGCCTGGCAGTCTCAGAAGGAAAAGGCCCTAGTGAAGAGCAGCCCAGGAAGGCGAAGGGAAGTTGCCTCTTGTCACTGTCTATTGGGTCTGGAATGTATCCTGCCTGAGCTACAAAGCAAAAATTAAGCTTTGTCCTTCATAGTAGCTTTCTGTTGTCTCTGTCAGCCTGTTTTAAAACACCTAACCAAAACTTTTGCTTGTTTATATCAGGATGAGGGAGTCCTGATTTTGGAAAGGTCTGTGGAGGGCCTCATAGTGATGTCAAGCCAGGACTACAACTCTCTCTTTCGTGCACCCAGTTGAGACCAGGGTCCAAATTTTTGAAGGTATTTTGATGACCATCTTCAGGTGTCTAAATACCTTTAAAAATCTGCCCCTAATAGTGATATTTAGTACTCTGCCCTCTCGGTTTTTTTTTTTTTTTTTTTTTAATTTCTTTCTTTTCCAAGTTCACCTTCTTTAAAGATCCATTTAATACTCAGTTCTTCACTTCTCTGTTCTATCCTGGGTTTAGGGTGTTTTTTTTTTTTTTTTTTTCCTGTAATAGCTGATAATCTCCAAATAAAGCAAAGTAGGGAGGGTGAGGAACCTTCTGATGAAAGGTTTTGTGATCTGGAAGAACTTCCATAGCTAAGGAAGTGAATTCTGAACCTGAATGTTGGCAGGTTAGTAAAGGAGAAAGTGAATCCTGACTATGTTCAAGTGTATTTGTAAATTGCAAGCCTGACCTGATAAGTGAAATGTAATTTTAAAAAACTTTGTCTCCTTACATGGCATAAATGATACCATGGTGACTAACACAATAGAAATCATACAGGACTGGTCACCATTATACTCTGGTTCAGGTAATATATATTGCACCTTTTATGCTAAAGAGTGCCAGTGTTCAGCTAATAATACAAACTATACACTGGGATCTTGGTGCACCACTGAAATGCATCAGCCTCTTAGGTTTAAACTACTTAACAGCACAGAAGAGTTACACAACAGTTCTTAAGTGAAGAAGTGAACAGATTCTGCAGATAAAACTTTAAGGGGAACTTTAAAGATGTAGTTATCCAATTTGGAATTTCCCTGCAGTTCTGGAATTTTGCACCACTACTGCTTCAAAAAATGCCATAGTCTCTTTAATTGGGGATTAATTTTTTCACCTCATCTGAGAGATGGCATCTCCAGCAGCCCAGTGCCCTGTAACACCATGCTGGAACTCAGGTTCAAGAGTAACTCAGTCACCAATATCATTCCCTGCAGCACCTGGAATCCAAATACCAGACCACAGCACAAGAACAGCGGACAGCACTGTGTGGGAGAAGTAATGTGAAATGGCCAAAAAAGATGCTATGCATGTAGAAAAAGTTCAGCTACCTATTTAGTTCAGGTTATGCTTTCTGCCAGTGTTACATATTTGGAGTGCAGACTACTTCTTGGTTGTGTGGGGCTCAAATAGGTGATCCTGTATTTTCCAACTTCTTATGCCCTTCCTTGACTTTGGAATTGAGTGTAAAAGTAGCTGAAGGCCATAGAGATTGGTTGATCCCTTCTCCTGGTATCAGTAAAACGTATGGAAGCCCTAACCTGTGCCATTCCCCCCCACACCCCCGCAGAGATGGGGTCAGTGTTGGGCACCTTGTCTCATCATTGAAGGTAACAGGATTGCAAGAGTGCTGCTGAGGGTCTCATTTGGCCCACAGAATTTTTCATACTGGTGATGTTGAGGTCAAGGTTGAGTTTCCAAAGCTGACATTCTTAAACAAAGCATTTTTTCCTTTTGTAAACTGAGTGGACTTGATCTGTACATACTGAGAGACAATAAACATGGAGTCGACAGTGCCATATTTAGAGTCTGTCATTTTCAGAATAGTTTTGCGTAATTAAAGTCCTTAGATTGACATTGAGTTATTGTTTTGGGAGGGAAGGATAAGAGAGCCTGGGCATTAAATTGGCTCTTCCCACCCACCGCTTAGTGCTCCCTCTATTGTTTGCTGCTAGCATTGTATTTCCACAGCTCAGTGGTTCTCAAACTGTGGCCAATCAGCACAGAGCTGCAGTCCATGTGACATTTGCAGGGCCATTAAGGTAGTATTGGATGTGGCCCACAATGGTAAATAGGTTGAGAACCAACTGCCTCAGCTGAATCTGTGCTGCTCCTCCAGTACAGTACATGAATGCCATTGATGGGATCTCTCCTCAGGGATCTCAGTGGATCTGTTTCTGTTCTAAGTATTAGCAAGACAAGGTGGGTGAGGTGTATAAATATGTGCGTCACCTGTCCTCATTCATGCTCTGAAAGATTTACTATGGTGTAATTGTCATGTGTGCAGCTCCAAGGGGATAGGTTCTTGGTCGCTAATGCAGTGTCCTAACCTCATTCACAAACCCCTTCATTCTCTTGTTTTCGTATAGTTCTCCCCAAGTGCTACTTCCAGGTTAGTGCAAATGTTATGAATCTTTCCATTTTCCCCCCCCCTTTAGTGTGTGTTACATTCCTGGGAAGGTTCTACCAGAGTTTAAAGGACAAGGATGTTGAGTTCACACCAGCTAGTGTTGAAAAAGAACTTTTGAAATCCTGCAAAGAAGCAAAAGGCAAAGAGAACCGACTGGTAAGTAACAGTGATCCATCACTATCTCTTTTGCAGAATAATTCATAGAACACCTGGGAGGTAGATAGAAACTCTCACTGAATGGTTGTGTATACAGTATAGGCCTATATAGGGAAGATTTGAGGAGGAGTGCAATCCCTCTCCACCATAAAATGAATAAATTGGTACCAATTTTCCTATTGCTTGACCTCATTTCTGCCTGTAATTGAACTGCCGTGAGAGAGTTTTTCTTATGAAATTTTACTTTCTACTGAACCCCTTGAGCATTAGATGATGCATCTAGATTGCTGTACAAACTATGTTTTTAAATAATAATGTTTATCAACCCTTGAACTGAAAAATGGCAAAGGAAATTAACCCAAAAGGAAGTGCTAATTGAAAGCAGTCCAAAATGCTTTCACAATGAAGTGACCCGAGTAGAAAGGCCTTCCCCTATCTTTGAAGAGAACTAGGAGTGACTTTGTCAGACATACTCAGGGACATATTGTACTTCAGACAAGTTGTCCTTGAACTGAGAAAACTCTGCCTTCAGGCCAGCTCAGATAAAATGTCACTCGGGGGTACCAGGACAACCTACATCAACATAATGAGAAATCAGCTTTTCTCATAGCTCTAATGGGACTCATGGAGAAATATTCTGTACCAGTAAATGTGAAACTGCAAAACCATGCAACCTAGTCTGTCAAAAATGTGCATGACAAAAGGCCAAATAAGCCATTTCTTGGTGGCATGTTCTCTCTCTTCCTTATGAGTGAAAATAAATCTTCCCCTGGAGCTGAGGTGCTTCCAAGAGGTAGAGTGAAAGTGGGGCTGTGGTTCCTGTTCCCCCTTCACTTTGCTTGCTCTAGAAATCTGAACCAAAGCAGCTGGTCCTCTCCTCTGGATGAAACAAATTCTGAGATAAAATCATGGCAAGACTGAGATTCGTATGGCAGAAAGCTCAGGGTCTCTGGCACAGAGGAGGGAGGAAGCAACCAAGAAAATCAACTGAATTCTTCTGAAAGGATTCTTTTCCCTCAGCATCACTAGACACCTCATACTTTTCCTTTCTACCCCTCTAGTGCTATTACATTGGAGCCACCAGCGATGCAGCCACTAAAATGGTTAATGAGGTATCAAAACCTCTGAGTCACCACATCCCTGTGGAAAAGGTCTGTGAGAAACTGAAGAAGAAAGACAGCCAGATCTGTGAGCTAAAATACGGTGAGTTTGGGGAGACGTTAGCTATGGGGTTAAATGACTGGATTTTTCTGCAGTATGGACCTTTGTTTTGATAGATAATGCACTTGCCATCCGATCCCTTGTATGGATCTGTTTCTAATCTAAAACAGCCTAAATTGAACTTCTTTTGAAAGCTGATGAGGTGAAGCCACTTGCTCTTAAATTCTTCAGCAAGATCAGCAGAGTAAGTATTATGACAGATAACTTGAGCTGACCCCGTTAGAGATGTTTGAATGGTTAGGCCGTAGCACAAGTATGTGTAGTAAAATGTTTCTGGAGGCTCCTAATAGGGTGATTAGGTGAAAGTTGCTGTGTCTGGCACTAATCCAACTCAGAGGGTTCCTGCACAGACATGGGTTTGTCTAGTGTGCAGCATTGCTTATGCCCAGGATTAGCCCAGACCCTTGCGGCTAGAGGGTGCCTAACGGCCTCTTTAGATGCCTAGGTCCAACATTTAAGCACCACTGACGTTCACAAAACCACTGCTCAGCTGCTGCCTAACCCTGCTTAAGTCTTGATACTGCCCGACAGCTATCAAGTTGTATGGAGCCTTAGGTCATGCCTAAGCCCTGCCAGGATTTTCAAACAAGACAGCCCCCACCTCCTGCCCTCTTGCCTGCAGGGCCCAATCCAGGAGGTGCTCAGAGCACAGTCTTCATTTTGTTCTTGGCCATTTTAGGCAGCTTCCTGCTCAGGTTGTTGGCTTCTGAGAATCTCTTTCTTGGATGCCTAACTCTCCACATACAATTGGGCTTCTTGTTACCAAACCCTATCAAAGACATTTACAAGAGACTATTTCATTTTTAAATGGTCCTTCCTTGATTCCCTAAAAGTCAGGCTTCCAGTTCTGCTCCACTGAAACTGCTCATGACAGTCCATTAATGAGGTCTTCCTTGCCAAGCCTAATTAATGGTCAGTCTCGCAGCCCTCCATGATTATCCTCTAAGTGATCTCTACCTTGCTGGCCACTCCTTCAGAAATATCTCTTAGTTGCTAGGCATCTGTCCTTGGGCTCCATTTTTCTGTGCTTGTTCTCTGAGTATTCCTATCCACTCTCTCATCACCTCTATTTTGATGATTCTCAAATCCACCTCTTCTTCTGTGCAGGCCACATCTTTCTTTTGTTCTGTCTCCTCGTGGATATTTGTGTGTTTACTAAGAAGATCCATTTGTCATGTTTCTCTTGTCTTTCCTCCTAAAACCTCTCCTTTTACCTCTTGAGATGGAGAATCCACTGTCCTCTCTGATCATTAGAGTTTGCAGCTCTGGGGTTACCCTTGAATCCTCACATCCAGGCTTTCACTAAATCTTATGTTTCTCTCTAATAGATAAAAATAAAAATCTGCCCTTTCCTTTCTGTGTTTACTGCCAACACCCTAATTCTTGCCTCATTTCTGTCTTGCTTGAACTCTTGTAACCACCACAACCTTTCTGGTGTCCCAGACTCTCTCCCCTTCACTGTGTCCAGTCTTCAGCAGCTGAATATAAGAATGGCCACAGTGGGTCAGACCAATGGTCCATCTAGCCCAGTATCCTGTCTCTGACAGTGGCCAGTGCCAGATATTTCAGAGAGAATGAATAGCACAGGACTGTTTTGAGTGATCCATCTCCTGTCATCCTGTCCCTGCCTCTGGCAGTTGGATGGTTAGGGACACCTGGGGTTGCATCCCCAACCCTCTTGTCTTATAGCCATTGATGGACCTGTCCTCCATGAATTTACCTGATTAACTTTTTTTAAGCCAGTTATACTTTTGGCATTCACAGCATCCCATGGCAAAGAGTTCCACGGGTTGACTCTGCATTGTATAGACAAGTACTTCCTTATGTTTGTTTTTAAACCTGCTGCGTGACTCCTAATTCTTGTGTTGTGTCAAAGAGGTAAATGATACTTTTGTTCACTTTCTTCACACCATTCATGATTTTATAGACCTCTATTATTCCCTGGTATTTATCTCTTTTCTAAGCGAAACAGTCCCAGTCTTTTTAATCTCTCCTGATATGGAAGCTGTTCCATACCCATAATCATTTTTATTGCTCTCCTCTTCCAATTCTAAAATATCTTTTTAGAGATGAGGCAACAGAACTGTGTGCAATATTCAAGGTATGGACATACCCATGGATTTACATAGTGGCGTGATGATATTTTTTGTCTTTGTATCTATCCCTTTCTAATGGTTCCTAACATCGTTACCTTTTTTGACTGCCACTGTGCATTTAGAGGATGTTTTGAGGGAGCTATTCACAATGATTCTAAGATCTCTTTCTGGTAACAGCTAATTTAGACCCCATCATTTTGTATGTATAGTTAAGATTGTTTTCCAATGTGCATTACTTTGCATTTATCCACACTGATTTTCATCTGCCATTTTGTTGACTAGTCACCTGGTTTAGTAGCTCTTTGCAGTCAGCTTTGGACTTAATTATTTTGTGTAATTTTGTATCATATGCAAATTTTGCCACCTCACTGTTTACACCTTATTTCAGATCACTTTTGAATATGTTGAACGGCACATATCCATGAGGGACCCTACTATTTACCTCTCTCCATTATGAAAACTGACCATTTATTCCTATCCTTAGTTTCCTGTCTTTTAACTAGTTACTGATCCATGAAAGGCCCTTCCTTCGTATCCTGTGACTGCTTAATTCGCTTAAGAGCCTTTGGTGAGGGACCTTGTCAAAGGCTTTCTGAAAGGCCAGGGACACTATATCAACTGGGTCGCCTTGTCCACATGCTTGCTGACACTCTCAACTAATTCTAATACATTGGTGAGGCATGATTTCCCTGTTATAAAAGGAGTGTTGACTCTTCCCCAACATACTATGTTTATCTTGGTGTCTGATCATTTTGTTTTTTTGCTATAGTTTCAAACAATTTGCCTGATACTGAAGTTAGGCTTCCTGGCCTTTAGTTATCAGAATTGCCTTTAGGGTCTTTTTTTTAAAGAATAGACATTACATTAGCTCCACTCCAGTTATCTGGTACAGAGGCTGACTTAAATGATATACATATACCGCAGTTCAGCAGTTTTCATATTTGAGTTCCTTCAGAACTCTTGGGTGGATACCATTTATCCTGGTGACTTATTACTGTTTAATTTATCAATTTGTTCCCAGAGCTCCTCTATTGACATTTCAGTCTGGGAAAATTCCTCAGATCTATCACCTACAAAGAATGGGTCAGATGTGGGAATGTTGCTCATCCCCTGTAGCGAAGACCACGGCAAACAATTCATTTAGCTTCTCTGCAATAGCCTTGTCTTTCTTGAGTACTCCTTTAGCACCTTGATCATCGAGTGGCCCCACTTCCTGTTCATCAGGCTTCCGGCTTCTGTTGTACTTAGAATTATTTTGTATTTATTTATTTTTTTCTTTTCCTATTGCTCTGACTGCATCAATCTGACACTGCCAGTCTCTTCACTGATTCCGAGTCCTTGTGCATAAAATTCAGCCTTGTTTGTCTTCGATTGCGATTCTCCTTCTTGCCTTGCCTCATTGCAAAATAATATCCTTTGTACTTGTGTTTAAGCCTCATCTCCCTTTTTCCCCTCCCCTTGCTTTGTCTGTTTTTATATTTCATTTCATTTCTTTGAAGTAGGGATTCTCTTTAATCTCCACAAGAGTAGGCCTTCTCCAGTGAAAGACATTAAACACAAGCAACTCAATCAGTGAAGGTAACAAACCAATCAAATGTCTTTAAGAAAGATGTTAATTTTGACAGCTTCTAATCAATTTGTTATTGCTTACTTAAAATAACTAATGTTCCCCTCTCTCTCTCCTTAGACAAGCAGATTGACCTGAGCACTGTGGACCTGAAGAAACTGAGAGTGAAAGAACTGAAGAAGATCCTAGATGACTGGGGTGAAACATGCAAGGGCTGTGCAGAAAAATCAGACTATATTCGCAAAATCAATGAACTGATGCCTAAATATGCACCAAAGGCAGCCAGTTCACGGACGGATCTCTGACCAATGGAGTGGCCTCTGTCATATAGCACCTCGTACAAACTACATTAATCTCTCTGTTTTGTTTCTTATAAAGCCTTTTTTGTAACTTATTTAACTGGGCTCCCAAGGCTGTCAGTTGGAGTTGTGAAATGCTCATTCAACACCCCCGTTATGTCATGTCTCTAGTTTGTATGTCTCTTGATTCTGGTTTAGTTTAGGACATCACAATCTGTATGGGATTTTTTTTATTAAAGTAAAAAGAAATCTAATCTTTTTCTACAAAATCTGAGTTGAAAGGAGTTCAGTGGAAATCAAAAGCAGGTATGGCTATAGCTCAGCTGAAGCTAGTCTCCTAAAAATAGCAGCAGTGATGTTCTAGTGCACAACTTTGAGCCTGTCTAGCCCTGGGGGCATCCACACCTCCCAGCTGCTGCATCGCTGCAATCACACTGTTTGCTGAAGGCTGGTCACAGGGTGTGTTAGAAGTGTGGTGTGATACAAGACCCTACAAAAGCTTCGCTGTGAGTCATAGACTCCAGTTAGGGTACAGACTGCACCTCTAGTGCTGTGTCAGGCAAGGACAGCTGGCAGGGGTGAGACCAGAGCCTGCTTGTGTAAATGTAAATGCAGCTTTACCCCAGCCCTGCCTCCTGATTTGTAGTGTGTTTAATGGGTGTGGGTGGGTGTCCTAGTCCAGTGCTGCAGGGTGTGTGTGTGCACAGTGGGGCCCGGACCCCAGTAGGAGGATGCCCGGGGTGGGGGCGAAGCACCTCCCTCCAGGCCTGATGCAGAGATAGTGCCACACAAGGCCCAAGGCTGCTTGCAGGAGCCAACGCCGCTCGCGTCAGGAAGGGGCCTGGTCTCAGCCCCATAGCGGCCTGGCACTGTTGGCTGATGTCGAGTAGCAGCGGCCGCTTCGCTCCAGCGGCAGGGGGCGCTGTGCGGGGCCGGGCCACCGCCAATTCCCCTCACTCGAAGCCGGCGCCCTCCACGTTGGTCCCCTGACGGGGAGAAGCTGTAACTGTCATTTCCCTATTGGTCCTTTTTTGTCATATGACTCCGGCCGCGTGAGTGGCGGGAGGGTGTCCCTTGTCATGTGACAGGTGCCTCGGGGCCCGCTCGCCATTATCCCTGACGCCACCATGCGGCGGGGCGCAGAATGATGACGTCTGGCCCGCGCGGCGCGGCGGCCGGACTCCGGAGCCGCCTTCGTTCCCTTTTGTCCAAGATGGCGGCGGCCGCCGGAGGCGCCTCCTGAGCCGCGGGTCCGGGAGCCATGAAGCGGGGCAGCGAGCGGGACCCCAGCCCGGGCGGGGCGGGGGGAGGCCGAGCCGCCGCCGCCAAGCGGCCCCGGGAGCGAGAACGGGAAAGCAGCAGCCGGCGGGGCCCGCACCGGAGCTCGGGCGCCTCCCGCAGTAGCCGGGACAAGCTCCCGCCCGGCGGTGGCAGCAGCGCCTCCAGCTCCCGCAGTCACCGCGGTGACGAGCGGGCCGGAGGCAGCGACTCCAACCACCGCACGGCGGGGAGCGGCTCGGCCTCCAGCGCCCGCAGCAGCCAGGCCGCCCCCCCCTCCACCTCGTCGTCGTCCCGGGCGCTGGGGGCCCCCAAGGCCAAGGCCCTCCCGGGGGCCGTGGTGGCCCCGTCACTGCTGCTGGCGGGGCCCCCCCCGGGGGCAGCACCCTCCCTGCTGCTGGCCCCGCTGGGGGGCTCGCCAGGGCTGGTGGTGGAGCCGCCCGGCTCCTGCGAGTACAAGACGTTGCTGGTGAGTGGGCTGAGTGCAGCGCTGCCTGACCAGCTGCTGGAGGATGGGCTCTTCCGCCAGTTCCAGCGCTTTGCGAGTGGGGGCGCTGGTGACATCAGTGTGAAGCTTTCCCACACGCCCGAGCTCGGCCGTGTCGCCTATGTCAACTTCCGGCACCCGGGGGATGCCCGCGATGCCCGCAGACACGCCCGGGCCCGGCAGCTTCTTCTGTACGATCGTCCCCTCAAGGTGGAGCCTGTGTATCTGCGTGGGGGTCGCAGGAGCCGCACACCCCCACCTGTGCCCTCCCCAGAGCCTCTGGGCTACTTGCCACCCATCCACAGCACCTACCAGTATAAGCAGAGGTCGCTCTCACCCGTTACCAGCCCTTTATTGAGGGAGCCAAGGCCCCGGCACGCTCATGCCGCGGCTGCAGCCTTTGCCTTGGAGGCTGCTGCCCTTGGGCTCTCCCGGGAGCGGGAGAGGGCGCTGGATTACTATGGGCTGTATGATGAGCGTGGCCGACCCTATGGCTACCCCATAGTGGCTGAGGAAGACCTGATGCCAGAGGATGACCAGAGAGCCACCCGGAACCTGTTCATTGGGAACTTAGATCATAACGTCTCAGAGGTGGAGCTGAGACGTGCTTTTGAGAAGTATGGCATCATTGAGGAGGTGGTGATCAAGCGCCCTGCTCGAGGCCAAGGTGGGGCCTATGCGTTCCTCAAGTTCCAGAACTTGGACATGGCCCATCGGGCTAAGGTCGCCATGTCTGGCCGGGTTGTTGGCAGGAACCCCATCAAAATTGGCTATGGTAAAGCCAACCCTACTACTCGACTCTGGGTAGGCGGCCTTGGACCAAGTACCTCCCTGGCTGCCCTTGCTAGGGAGTTTGATCGCTTTGGTAGCATCAGGACTATTGACTATGTGAAGGGTGATAGCTTTGCCTATATTCAGTATGAAAGCCTGGATGCTGCCCAGGCTGCCTGTGCGCAGATGAGGGGCTTCCCCTTGGGCGGACCAGAGAGGAGACTTAGAGTGGATTTTGCCAAAGCTGAAGAGACAAGATACCCCCAGCAGTACCAGCCTGCACCACTCCCAGTGCACTATGAGCTGTTACCTGATGGATATAGCAGGCACAGAAGCCTAGAGCAAGACTTAAGGGTGAGAGATAGGACTCCTCCACATCTCCTGTACTCGGACAGAGACAGGAGCTTTGCAGAGGCAGACTGGGCTAGCCCTGCCAAAAATGCTGAACGCAGAAATAACTTGGAGAGCTACGGCCGATCCGTGCGTAGCCGCAGCGGAGAACGTTGGGGTAGTGACAGTGACCGCAGCGTGCCCAAGCCTTGGGAAGAAAGACGGAAACGCCGGAGCCTTTCCAGTGACCGTGGAAGGACTGCTCATTCGCCTTACGAGGACAGAGGCAGGACAAAGGCCAGTGGGCTAGCTTTAGATCGCAGCCCAGACAGGGTTCGCAAAGAGAACAACACTACAGAGTCTGGAACAGAAAGAGACCAGAGTAACTCCCTTCAGAACAACCGGCACGTGTCTGAGGAGAAACCTCATCGTGAAACTTCTGATCTTCCTCAGCCTAAAAAAAGGGACAGCGAACGCAATCATCGAACTGGTGAATCGGAATCAAAAACTCACGAGGAGCCAAAATCTGAGACCAAAAAAGTAAAGAACTTATCAGAATTCGCTCAGACACTGCAACTTGCTTGGAACGGGCTTCTTGTGTTAAAAAATAGCTGCTTCCCCACGTCTATGCACATCCTGGAGGGAGACCTAGGTGTCATCAATGGGCTCCTAAAAGACCATTCATCTGGTGGGAAGTTAACACAGCTCAAGATTGCGCAAAGACTTCGGCTTGACCAGCCCAAGCTGGATGAAGTAACTCGCCGTATCAAACAAGGCAGTCCTAATGGTTATGCTGTGCTACTGGCTACCCAAGCCACCCAAGGAGGGGTAGGGGCTGAGGGGACCTTTCCTGTTGTGGAGCCTGGCTTGCAGCGAAGGCTTCTCAGGAATCTGGTCTCCTACTTGAAACAGAAGCAGGCTGCTGGGGTGATCAGCCTGCCTGTGGGAGGGGCGAAGTGCAGAGACAGCACAGGCATGCTTTATGCTTTCCCTCCCTGTGAATTCTCTCAGCAGTACCTCCAGTCAGCACTAAGGACATTGGGAAAGTTAGAAGAAGAACATATGGTGATAGTTATAGTCAAAGACACTGCCTAGCCCACACTGTCTCTTCAGATTCCATGTTTTCTTTGTGTGTGTGTCACAACCCAGTTGTTTTTAAGGCCGATCATTTTGGTGGAAGCCCAGTAAACCTTAAACAAAACTGTAAGATTTTTAGTTTCTAATTAATTTTAATACCATTTGCATAGATCCAATTTTATTCGTTTTTTAATATGTGACACTGTCCACTGTGTTCTGTATTTTTATTTTTTAACTGTATGGAAAGTTGTCAGTAAAGCCTTGTTCACTGATGGATTTTTAATCTTGTGCAGTATCTTGGTTTTTATGGGCTTACGAGGGGCTGGTTCCCTGTCCCCTCAAGAGCTAAAAGATGATGCCTCCTCCCTTTCCAGTTTCTCAGACCTATATTTTCCCTCCCTCTTTCCAGGTGCCCTGGAAGATTGGGGGAAGACTTCTTTATGATATATGAGAGACACTGAAATGTCAATTCATGTTCTTGGCCTGCTTGCTTTGTATATTATAAATTTGAATCTTGACACTTTTCTGCTAATTCTCCAATATTTGATAGAGGTAGATAAGTTCCAAGGAAGTGAATCCTGATCAAGAATAGAAGTGACTTTTATTCATAGTTTTAAATCTTTTTTTTTAACAGCTATTTAACACTTGAGAGAAAAATGCTGCTTGTAAAAGGTCACAAGGACTGACCAAGAAGCTTCAACAAAATATAGGTAGACAAGTCTTGACATTCCTGATAATTTTTAAGGGTGTGAAAAAAAACCAAAAAAAATCCCACCTTTCCTCTTTGGAGAGAGAACCCTCTTGGGCCTCTGTAATACCTAAACAAATAAAGGGCACAAGCTGAGTTTTTATTGCACTGCAGATGCCCTTTTGTATAGTGCAGAGCTCAACTATCTGGACAAGGTTAACTGCCATGGTTTTGGCAAAGTTAAATTGTTTGCAGGATTCTAAAGGAGGAAAAAATACCTTTGGCTGTTTAAAAACATAATTATGTATTAAGAGTTAATTTTCCTAAGATCCTGGGACATCCTGCCACAGTAAGAGCATAAACAAGGAATGAAAATTGGAATTGAAGAAGGGGCGGTTCCTTCTGGTAGTCTGTGAGGTGGTTGTCTGACAGAAGCTAGGACATTTGCCGCTCTAATTTCTCAGTATCTTAATGATGGGGGTTAACCATTCCAAACTTGATTTAAAAGCCACACAGTTACATTATTTTATAATGCTGGTAGCCTTTAGCAGTCTTCGAGAAGAGTTTCTAGGATTTAAAAAAAAAAAACCCTAAATTTAGCAATTTCTTTGAATTTCCAGACTTTTTGTTGTTGTAAAACAACAATGCTGGAGGATCCAAACATCTCTTTTGCACATGTGGGTGTGAGCCAGACTCTCAGTGGCAGAAAGTTGCCAAAGACCCTTTTAAAACTGCTGTGAGCTAATATGCTCATATGACTGGTAGCAGAAGCTATGTAAGGGGGAGGTTAATTCACACTAATAAAGCCCATTTATCCTGCACAGTTTCAGACTAGGGACAGCAGTGTTGGTGCATGGTCAGTTGCTTGTTTCAATAATGTAAACAATTTGTTGCTTTTATTTAATACTGCAATTATATTAAAATAGAGCTACTGGGTGAGTTTAATAATGCAGCTTCCATAATAATGCCCCCCAAGTACAACAACATGTCTAAAAGTTAGAGGCTAGCTGGATTGACTAGGGCTTTCAGTTTTTTAACTGTGTTGTGGCCAAGTCCTGTAGTGTTGATGGTTCCTTCTGTAAGCTATCAGCACCTTGAAGTGTTACGTTTGTTTTTTTTAAACCAACTGCTATTAAATATTCCACATGGTCAGTGTTAGAGAGCAACTCTAGCTTTTGTCACAAACATCCTGTGTATTGAAAGTGTAGTTGTGAACTGAATCTTTTACTGCCTGTTGCTGTGAATTCTAGTTGCTACTGCTTCTTCGGTTGAGTGGCAATGACTGCTTGTTATATGATCTGAGTTGGAAGGTTCCAGAGACAGATGATTCCCTGAGGCCAAAGCCAGAAAAATGTTACTTGAGCTCTGCAATGCCAAGGCCCAAGTAAATAGTAATTAGAACTTCAGATTATTAGAGCTTTAGCCTTGTACTGTTGCTTCCTGAATGGGTTTCTGTTCAATGTGGCTGAGTGTTTATGAATCGAGTCCATCATTCCCAGGATGTGGTTGTGCCCCTGGTGTCATGAATATTCAGACATCTAAAGTTACTATAAAAACAGGTGCCTGTTATCTGTCTAGCATCAAATGTATGCTAGGTGCAGAAAAATAAGGCCAAGGTCCTTGCCCCAAAGACTTCACAGTAGATAAGGCACGAGGAATGTACTGACAAGCAAGTAATAGCACATGGGTGCTGCTAGGTCTATGACAGCTACGAGAACCCTTCCTTCACGGCAGGGCCTCAGTGAAGATGCAACGAGAGGCTGGCAGCACTAGGTAAGCCCAGCCTAGGGAGGTGCAACAGGCGGTAATGTCATGTGACCTTAACGTCTCATTGACTGTAGGAGACTGGTCCTATAGTGTCTTTTAGATACATACAGGGCCACAAAAGCATGGGTCTTGACAAATGTGAATCCTGCCTGACCGTTGTGAATAGATGAGATTTTTGTGGCGGAGGGAAAATGTAAGCCAGTCTCTGCACTGGGGAAAGACACCAAAACAATTCCCACCTACTCTAAAACTAGCAGTGGGAAGTGTAGTGTAGACATAGCTCCAGCAGTGAACTTTTTTGTTGCTGTTTTAGTAAATGCTGAAAAGCATAACAGCAGCATGGTGGTAAAAATGGTTCTGCCTTGTCTACACTAGGATTTTGTACTGGTTTTAACAGCAGTTCAGTGGCCATTTTGGGGGACAGTACCCTGGGAAGAGAGCCTAGAAATCAGTTCAACCAGGCTGTCTTGCTCTACTGGAGAATTGGGTTGGTAGGATAGAGCTGACGTAGAGCAAACTGTTCAATATGTCCATGCGCTAAACCACTTATTGCAATGCCCCTCAGGTAAATATCCTGGCACTGCTCCCTGTGGGACATTTCAAAAAGCCCTTGATGCATTTATGTACTACTCGTGCTGTTAGACTAGCAATCCCCCTCAGCTGAAGTGGCACTGTAGGCAGGTTACATGCATGTAACCTGTTTGAAACAGTCTTGTGTAGGGATCTTTTTTAATGGTTAATTTCTCTGGGGTAGACAAAGTGAATTAGCAACTGTTGGAGGGAAGTACCACTCTGGGAGGATGGGCAGAGAGTAAAGGCCATCTCCCCTTGTGGTTAAAAACACTCTACTCAGGGTAGTGCTGGCCTGACTCTGCCTGAGGCTTGAACTGAGGAGGAAGAAACTAACTGGGCTTCCTTGCCCTCTACTCAACATCATTCTTTTTGTGCAAACTTCCCATTCTGAATTCTAGGAATAGACAAGAGAGCAACCCACCAGGGTAAGTTAAGAAAGGTGTAAAAGTTTTCAGAAGAGACACGTTTTCAGCCAAGTGGTGGCATGTTTTTTGAGCACCAGGCTGTATGTAGTGGGCTTTGTTAGGGCCTGGAATTTGATGTGAAGGTGAACAACTTAGTTCTGTTCTCTGTAATGAAAGCCAGAAGGCACCTAACCTAGGTGATTTTTAAGGTGGGGCCCTTGCGGTCTCAAAAACAACAGCACCTCATTTGACTTATCTGTCATCCAGCCAGCATAGATAACATGATCTCTTCCTCTCTCGTGTTAACCCCACTACAAAACCATTTCCGTAGTGCCCATAACAGTGTAATAAATGTTCAGGTATATCTTAAATCACAGTAGTAAAGCAGTAAGAGTTTTGTTTCAAGGCAGACCAAGTATGCTGTTAATCAGTAAATATTTGTTTTGATTTAACCTTGTAAAAAGAGGAATCTGGAAGAGTTGCCAGGGATGTCCAAGGCATACCTCTGGTGGGCAGCCTTAAGTGAGTGAAGGACAAGTTCTGTCACAGAACTGAACATGTTTTAAGTTAACAGTTCTTTGTAATTGCAGCACTGCTCCTTCCTCCCACCTGATTTACCTTGTCCTTTGTGTTGCAACTCAGCCATTTCTCCCACAGACAGCTGTTTGTTGGGGTGTCTTGGGAGATACTGTGCTGCCAAATACTATTTGGGCAGGTCTGAGGGGGAAAACATGGGTACAGCTCACAGCCATATGTAGAGACAGGACTTGTATTTTATTTTTTTAATAAATACACTTTACATTAAAGAAAGGCCTTCAATTTGCAGTTTCCACAGAGGGTTTGAAAGGGAGAAAAAAAGATTAAAAAACTTGAATCACAAGGGGGAAAAAAGGGCCCAAACTGCAATCCCAGAGCCCCTTGTCTCCATGAATACCAGGGTGTCAGCCTCCCCCTCTGGCTGCTGTCACAGCAAAAACCTCTGCTTAAAGCAGGCTGGAGGTTCAGTTACCCCCTTGGGCTTTTCCCTAAAGGCAGGTGACACATACGCAAGCTAGCAGCAGATGGCAACACCTGTTTAAAAAAAAAATTCTCAATTCTCAGCAATTTTAGAAATCATGATCCTCTTATTTCATTTAGTACTCTCGGTAAAAATGCCCCTTTTGTTAATTTTAAACCATTTTTCTCCCCCAAAACCTGACCCGTGGTAACAAGATACTAGATTGATACAAAGTTCAGACCCTTTTTACTATAACACCTGCCTTTTTTTTTCCTTTCTTTTTTTTTTTTTTTTTTTTTCCTTTTTTTGGTTTTATATAAAACTATTTTTGTTCTTTAGGAAAGAACTTTGTACAAAGAAAATATATTCTGAAATAGCTTCAGACGTTTCCGTGGAGAGGAGAGTCTCATCTCAGCCTAAAATTAAAAATTTAAAAAAAAAAAAAAAAAAAAGGCAGAGAAAAAGAGGCCTAACCCTTGGTCTGTTTATTCAAGCGTCTCGATCTGACCCAAACACACACAACTGCTGGGCTGGAGTTCGTTGGATGTCCCAAGGGGTGCTTAGAAATTGCTTCCGGGTTGGTCTCTTGTCTTCTGGGAAGGGAACTTCTCCTGCTGCCAACACCCTGCGTGGTGGTCACTCCTCACTCATTCAGAGACAAGATTATGTCGTCTTCCAAGTCCGAGTTATCTGAGCTGTCAGCTGGAAAGGGGACACATGGGTTATTTGTTTGGTGTATGTGAAAAAATGCAGCTAAGTAATGGAGCCTGTTCTGCATCAGTCAGTTACAAGAGACTACCACCACCTGCTCAAGCAGACCAATGAACTCCTTAGCATTAGCAGCTAGAGAGACAGCCTGTAATTGTATTTCAGGCCAGAAAGTCAACTGGCATAAGGTGAGTGCGCACTAGGGTTTTAGTGGATCAAAGGGACTGGTGCAATTTTACCTAGTATAATTCATGTAAGTTGACGGAACTCCCTTGCACAAGTGGGGCTGGAACTTTCCACCAGGAGGTTACTCCTATGTAAGCTGTTTGCACAACTTATTGGGAACATATAAATGACAACTTCATGTTGTTGGGATGTGGTTTTGCAACACAGTTATCCCACACATTATTTCAAGAAACGACATCCTACCTTGGATGTGTGGGCTCTGCATAAGTTACTAGTTCATTATGTAGCAAACTAGACACCAAAAGCTACATTCTTATTGAACAGTTGTTGCCTTTCCAGGCAGGGCACTGCTGGGACCTCATTAGTGAGGAAAGTCAATAATTCATTGTACTTACACCATCATTTATAGCAGCTCCCACAAAGCACTTCACAATGAAATAGCAGCACAGCACTCATTAAAGGTGACCTGCAGAGGATTTCTAAAAGCCAGGCTTTTGCCCTTTTTAGCTTTGTGAGGCAGAATGAAGACATGAAAGTATTTGCCAAAAGTTCCACCCCCCGGCCCCACCACCACTTGCTTTAACTTTAAACAGGAAAGTCAAGTCTCCCTCAGCTGTGCTGCAGGGGAGTATAAAGTGAGTTCCATGAGTACCATGAGTTCTCAGGCCCTAGCTGAAGTGACATGGTTACTGAATATTTAACAAAGATGGCCTTTCTCCTAAATATTCGTTGAGTGCTATAGTTAACTAGGTGTTAAAAGCAGTTTTAAAGAATAACCAAAACTCACTCTCCCCTCAGCTTCTTACGATTTCTCTTACAGTTCACGAGCTCTCCAGAGAGCCTTGCAGGGTAAGCAAAGCCTCATAAAAAAGGGGACAAATCTTTTAGGCCTTTAAAAAAAAAAAAAGGGGGGGGGGGGGAGAAAGCAGCTCAGGCCACAAGCCTGTTTTTCCCCTTTTGTAGGTACCTTTAATATAGGTAGGAAAAATGAGTTGGCAAAAGTTAGTCAAAGAAATGTTTTATATTCTGAACTATCCAGTATCACAAGCTCACTGCCCAGACAACTCAATGCTGTGTTGTCTCCTCCAGCCCAGATGGAGTACTTGCAGCTGGACTCCTTTCAACTTTTCCTTTTGCTTAAAAAGATTATCTGGGAGCTATTTCCATGGTCCCGATTTATCCAGAGGAAATGTTTATAGCAACTCTCCAGTGCTGCTGATTTCTGTGGCCAGGCTGGGCCAAGATCTCTGACCACTTCAGGAGAACCAGCTGCCACACATCTCAGAAGTTTCAAGGGAAAGTACAAGTCAACCCAGCTGCATGTTCTGCCATGGGGTGGTGCGGGGCAAGGGACAGCAGCTGCTGGGCTGAAAAGTCAGGGGAGCTGAAGGAAAGCTGAAGTTCCAGAGTGTCCCTGCCCAAAATGCTTGCCTGCCCTTTCAGCTGTGACCCACCAGCCAATCAAGTCTCAGCCTCTATTGTAAAGCCTAGGAGAGCAGTAGCTATGGCAATGCAATGGGAGCTGAGTCACAAAGTGCTGCTGTAAAATAGCAACTAGGTTACATGGGGAAGGAGGAGGGACAACAGATCTGAAGAGTCCAGAAAACATGGAGAGGAAAAGAGGCAGAAAAGAAGTTATTTATTACTAGCAGGTGGGAACTGAATGAGAGAGAGGCATCCTGATCTCATGAGGAAAGAATTTCTTGGCTGATCAGCCTTCAGCCATGTCCTTAAGAACCCAATGTATGCCTCAGGTGTACCACCGCTATCACTCCACTGGCCAGACAGCACAGAACCTTTCAAGACATTTACAAAGCACTTATCTTGTCAACTGTTCTCACACTGCCCAAGTGAGACCACAAAGACCTGTTATAACTGCCATGAGGGAGAGCACAATGCTTCACTGGGTCCTGTAAGGTTCTTCAATTCAAACGCTGGCTGTTCTCGCAACACAAATCCTTAAATCTGCAAATACATATGCCTGGAGAGAGCTCACATACTAGCTTGACAGTCACCGTTCCAGGTGTTAGAATAGCAGTTCACAGCTCAGCCCAACACTCAAAAGCAAGTTATTCTGCTGTGAGTTGCCAGTCACCAGCAAGAGGGACAGAAATGCCCATTTTAATCAGACACTTTTCTTGCAGATATCCAAGTTCAGCCTGTCAGCAAGAGGCTTCTTCCCAGGGCCTGGATCAGAACTCCTGCTCAGCTGCTTTCTGTAGGGCATTACCAGGGGGAGATAGCCCCACATTTCCTAGGAGCGTTTTCATAAGGACATCCTAGTGACTCAGACAGTGAAACGAGCTTCTGCAAGAACCCCAGTGGGTGCAGAAATTGCCCTGGTCCAGAAAGGCCAAGCTTCAAGCTGCTTTGTGCGGATCCCCTCCAACCCAAGTGATGCGTGAGGCTGAGAGGAACATCTGCACATTTTAAATGTTTTCACAGGTCATTCCTGAAAAGGCAACCCCTCCCTGCCCGGGACATGTGTCCCAGGGTCACTCACTTCCCCATTTTCATTGTTCCTTTAATTATGTCCCCACACTGTACATGGGCATACTAACTGTGCCAAGCTTAGGGAGGGTTGTCAAGAAATACCAGTATGGCCAGTAAGAAGCTCAGAGGGCCAGTACCACTGGGGGGGCAGGGGAGGAGAAGCAAAGTGCTATACATTGGATAGTGCATCTCAAGATTGGACTCTAAGCAGTGAATACAAGGATCAGAGTCTCTGAGGCTCACTGGTCTCCCCACGGCTGGGAACTTGTAAGACATGACTGCAGCCTCAGGGAAGGCAGAGGAGAAGATTATGATTAGGTAAGTACGAGATGCATGCTGGACCTGCACCACACTAGCCTGACAAAGCTGAGTCCAAAAAGAGGAGCTGCCACAGGACCCAGCTAACCATACAAGTGCAACCTGACCAGAGCACGGCTGAGAGTTCCATTCCTAGCTAGAGACTCCAAAGATGCAGGGGAACTTCACAGCCATCTCGGAGGGCTAGCTGCAGCTATACAAGTTCAAAGTGGAGTCTCAAATAGCCCAAAATCACAGGGCACCTGCTCAGCAACTTCTGAGCAGGTAACGCACTCAGTGAAAGAGGTGCTGATGCTACTCATAAATGACCCCTTTGGCAGAGGCTTGGAACTTGGGCCAGGTGGAGCTGTGACAAGTCCCTTTAGCCTGGTGACTTATGTAGCCCTTGTGACTGATGGCAGTGGGGAGAAGCCTACAGGAATTACCCCACAAACCACTTTGGCTAGCTTCTGAACAAGAGCACCCCATAGTGCTGTCTTTCTGCAAAGCTGTCCTTAGGAGCACTATGTCCATAATAGCTATGTATGTACAGAGCCAGTATGCACCCTACTCCCAAACCTGCTTCCATCCTACCCCAACTTTAGTTGGCATGGCTAGTGAGGCACCATTCAAAACTGCAGATGCTCAAGTGAGGCACAAAAAGCACCTGACTCAGGTATTTGCAGCAGCACATGGGCCAGCATGGGGAGCCAGAGCAAGAAGAGAGCCAGCCAACTGCTGCGGCTGCTCCTCCTCCCTCCCCATGGTCCAGGCCACCACATACGCAGGGAAGGGATCAGCAATTCCTGGACCCCCATTTCCTCTGCTTCCTTTCTACCTCCTCCCTATTTTCTACTACACCGAGAAATGAAGTGGGCAACAAGGAGATGGGGTGGGGGATAGCTGGGAGGGGACACGTGATGGGGTGGGAACCAGTCATGGGCAGTGCTCTGGTGGAGCATAGATGAGTGCCAGCCTGTTTCCCCCCAATGTGCCCATTGGAAAAGGGTCACACACACCCCCGCCCCCAGTGTTCACAGGCTGCAATTTCACTGCAGGGTTGACAACCTCAAACCACCAGTCCAAATCTAGATCTAAAACCCCAGAATAAACTTGATATTACATGCCCATTTGCCATATTAGTAATGCCCCACCCCTCACCTCTCTACATTCACCCCCTTCCCCTTCTATAAACTGCAGGCTGCTCAGGAATGAGTGGTGAGGTGTGTCTAATTCCCTCGAGCATCAGGAGTTGGATGATTACTTTAACTATTGCCCCTAAGTGTCAGACCTGTTACCCGCTGGCCTCTCTAATGGAAGCCTCTGCTTTGTCTTTCCCATACAAGCCTGGAGTTTTCTGTGTGCTGAGTAGTTTCTAATACTTTAGGTATCAAGTCTAAATGCTCGGTGCCCATTTGAGATTTTGGAGCCAACTAGTGATCTCTGTGATTCAGTATTCAAACAGGTAAAGTCGTGAGCAGGAAAGGTGTACTCACATTGCCTGGATGTCAGGTGATCACTTATTCTCTGCTGCAGCCGCCTCCCCTTCTACCGAGACTCAATCACAGATTGATGTAAATGGCACACGTACACATTACAGCCATTTATCGGAACTAAGAGCCAATTGACTTGCAAATGAAGAGGTTTTTAAAGACAGTCAAGTTAAAATAAGCTCATTTTCAAGTGCACAAAATTTCACACATTTCACCCTCTCCTTCCCACCAGTGTCTGCTACCTACCTGTCCTCAACTCCTTCCTCAATACCCATTCCCCTTGCGTCCTTACAAGAACAAAGTACAGAGATGTCAGGTTCTTGTGGCTTCCTTACCATTCCCACTGGGTCTTCCCCGCACAGCTGCTAAGTGCTCACAGCAGCCCTGTAGCCCCATCAGAGGAAGCAGGAACACAGAGTTAGTGGACAGGCCAGAGGCAGCCCCACAGGACTTTGTCTTTCCTCCAACAGTAAAGTAAGTGGGGTAAGGCAGCTGCAGCACAGAATGCCAGTCTCCCCCTCTGGCAGAAGAGCCAGAAAGTGGTGAAAAGGCCCTGCAGGACCGAGTTTTAGTCACTTGTCTTCCTGCACCGGCGACTCCTAAATTGAGATTTCCTTTAGTTTCAGTTTAGGGACCTGTGATAGGCCTGTTTGAACCCACTCTCACAAAATAATACTACTAAGTATCTATTAAAGTGCAATTCATTTTTAATTAGAGCTATGCAAATGTCCTGTTTGGACAAAATACCTACCACCTTCAAGAGAACTGCGGACTGACTGACATACATATAAGAAAATCTCTGGAGACCTGAGGGGGCATTACCCCCAAATTCATGAGTCTGATCACAGAGGAGCAGGGCTGCACTACAATGAAACAGAAGAAGAGCATGGATGAGTCTGCCAGTGAGAGTGACTCTGAACTTAGTGTAGAAGGCTATACCAGCTCAGAAACTGAGAATTGCCACTCAAAGCCTTCCAACCTGCCACCAAAGAGGTCAGGTTTCCATCTCAGTTCCCATCCAGCCCCATCACTGCAATATTTTAGCATCTCAAACATCATTTATCTTCAACACCCATGTAAGGTAGGATAGTGCTACTATGCTCATTTGACAGATGGGGAACTGCAGCACAGAGACACTAAGTGAATACCCTAAGATCACACAGGATATCTATGGAAGAGGTGGCAACAGAACTCAGATCTCTTGAGTCTCAATCCAGTGCCACCTTAACCACAAGGTCATCCTCTCTTCATTGTTAAGCATTTTCAAAATTGAAGTGCTAGACAAACTCCAAAGCCGTTATTTATTTATTTTTCTTTTAAATGAAGTCTCTGTTTTTCCAAACCAGGAGGGAGAACAACTTCAACCTTATGCGCAGAGCTAGGTTAGCATTGGAACGGTCAGGGGCAACGAAGAAGCAAGCTCAGAAACGCCATGCTGGGTTATTCTCTAAGTAACTGCAGAAGGTGAAAGTACATCAGCCAAATGGAAGAGGCTCAAACCAGCAAGGAAGAAAATGGCTTCCCATTTCCATGAGGGTATAAACAAAGCAGAGGAGAGGAGAGAAGTTACATAGTGGTCTGCGTCCCTCTGGAGAGCAGGATTTGTGAGCATACATATAACAATCCTTCACACGGAGTTGCAAAACTTGCTTTTAAATTCTCTCAAGTGTATCTGGGAATAAAGATGGAAACAGTTTCCTTCCTAGACCTAACAAAGGTGGTTCCCTCAGACCATGGTTGGTATTTACCAGTGAAGCTCTTTGGGAGGCCTAAAGCTGATTGAGTGGGGGGACCAGTGCTTTTCATCCAGGGAGGGAAGGAGAGAAATCAATTTTTCCAGAGGGAAAATTTATCTTTTTCATATTTGTGAGGATGGGACCACCTGTGACCACCAGGTTAGAAGTATACTTACTATCGCCAAGGATCAGCTCAACTTCCTCATCTGCATCAGAATCCTCATCTTCACCTTCATCCCCCTCTTCCAGCAAGTTGGCAAGCTCCTCATCATCAGAGGGAGCGAAATCATTGTCTCCATCCTCACCAGCATTCTCATTGTTCTCATCCTCCTCCAGCTCGGCCTCCAGCAGCTGGTCAGTGTCTAGTTCATCAAGGTCATCTGTATCATCATCATCTTCATCATCATCCTCTTCCTCTTGTTCTTCCTCCTCCTGCAGCGACAGCAAAAGAGCCCATTAGGACATGCAAAAGTATATGGGGACTCTACTGAGGGAAATGCATATCTCCCCAAACTAAAGGTCACCCAACATCATTTGTAAACTCTACCGTCTTCACCCTTAAATCACGATAGATGCTAGATTGACAGCCCTGGAGAAGTCCTTGTTACCCATAAAACAGGTATAACACAAGGTAGTAACATCGCACGCCTCCGCCCCACGATGTTACTTGCCAACATGCCTCACACGGATCTGCAGAGGCACGTGAGTTCAGCCCCAGCTCAATACAATCCCTGGCCTCATGCCAGGCTTACACAGACAGCTGTTTCTTCACAATTGATCTGAGACCATTAATTCAGTCAGAGAAACTGGTATTGGTCACTGCTGACCAGGATGAGATTTGAAGTCCAGTGAAAATCTCTATTATCCCATTACCAAACCACGAGCCATTCAATCCTCAGATTATAAATTCTTTTAAAGTGGTTCAGCAGTCTCACTACTGAAATTTACACTGTGAATCAGAGTCTCCATTCTACCAGTGTGCTGAATGAACAGCTTAAAGAGGAGAAAACAATCCATGGGAATTTTAGTTTGTGTTTAGTGATTGAATTTCTTATTCCATAAATTAAACCCTTTCCAGCCTGAATGCCATTTCTGGTATAAGCATGGTTTTATGAGTGGGATGAGGAGAATGGTAGCACTCAGTGATCCTTACACACAACTGAGAGGATACCAGCTGCACCAACAAGTCTCTGAATTTCAGTCCCCTTTTAGTATTCTTGCACATATATCACACCCACCCACACCCCTCTTCTCCGATGGAATATTTTCACATGGCAGGAAAAGTACCTCCCTGAACCATGGATTCTGAGGGGGTATATGGGACACACCTTGCAAGATTATAAAGCAGTTGGGGAATATTTGACAAACCCATCAGAGACAGATACTCAACCCTGCCTCTTTCTTGTGGCATTGACAGATTTTGGTTGGTTTCATTTTCAGAATTATGCTAAGGGAAGAGAAGCCCCATCTTCTTTGCTCCCCCACACCACATTTTTTTTTAGTCTGTCTAATACACATACATACAAATGGTACTATGACTAAAAGCAGTAGGTAAATGTTCTCCAAAAGCATGTGCATCCACAGCATAAAGGGTTACTGAGCTTACCGTCCACAACTGGAAATTTAGGAATAGCAGCAAGCCCTGACATTCTATCCATCCAGTGAGCTCTATTAATTTTAGATTCATGAAAGGCCTTCAAAGTATGTCTCTCACTCACTAGAAGTATTTACATAATTTAAAATGGGATGGATAAAAATAGATGTTAATAATAAAAAAATGATTTTAAAAAATCTAGTTTATTTAAATTAAATACATTTTTCTTTTTCAAAATCAACCTGTTTAAAATTCAGTTTGAAATAACAACCTAGGTAAAGGCCTAAATTTACTATAAACTATTAAAATTATTTAAATAAAAAACAATATGCTATATCAATAAGCCCTCCTTCAATTTCAATAAGTTAAAAGGTGCGGCTTTAATAAGTATGTATAGAATCAGGGGGGAATATCTAATTTTTGAGGTCAACTTGACTTTTATAAATATATCACAATGTCATGTACTATATTATTGTCAGCCTTTACAACTGAGTGAATGCTAATATTTACATTTTTCCAAAAGTACTTTCGGTTTGCTGTGCAGAATTAACCTTAATTACTTTTGGTTTCAGTTTAGCTGGCGGGTGGACAGATTTATTTATTTTTTAATTCATTTGTGCTAGTTCAGGGGTCGGCAACCTTTCAGAAGTGGTGTGCCGAGTCTTCATTTATTCACTCTCATTTAAGGTTTAGCGTGCCAGTAATACATTTTAACCTTTATAGAAGGTCTCTTTCTATAAGTCTATAATATATAACTAAACTGTTGTTGTATGTAAAGTAAATAAGGTTTTTAAAATGTTTAAGAAGCTTCATTAAAAATTAAATTAAAATGCAGAGCCCCCCGGACCAGTGGCCAGGTACCTAACTGGGCAATGTGAGTGCCACTGAAAATCAGCTCGCGTGCTGCCTTCAGCACCCGTGCCATAGGTTGCCTACCCCTGAGCTAGTTCAAAGTTGAGATGCCAACTGGGAGCTGAAAAAGCAGGAAAGCTTGTTTTATTCTTCAAATCTATGAATAAAAACCAAATAGCAGAAGATGAGCTCTACTAATTCTAAAACCAAGAGACCAGATTTTCAAGGGTATTTAGGCACCTAGACGCAGACAGGCGCCTAGTATGATGTTCTAAAGCACCTAACTTCTACTGATTTCAATTCCAATTGTTTTCAATAGGAGTTAGGTACCTAATCTGTTTAAGCATTTTTGAAACTCCCACTGGAAATCTATCTCCACTTTTAGGCACTAAAATACCTTTGAATATCTGGCCCACTGTGATGAGAAACCATCAGTCAATTCACTAACTACAGTATATACTTCCATTGTTTAATAAATCAGTTTTAAATGCAAAATATGCTTTAATAAACTTCATTTTTTCTTATGCATCCAATACATTTAGGGTTGTTTTATTTAACTAAAAAACAATTTTAAAATGCTGGTTTTGTGCATTTTTAATTGAATTCCAATGTCCATCCAAATGCAGCTTTACACAAAACATGAGTAAACAAAATTATCTAGTAAATAAGTAATGAGTCACCCAACCTTTTCTAATAATAAAAAAGGTAAAAATTAAGAGTACATGGAGTTATAGAATTGCTTCAATGTGTATAGATATAGTTTATCCTAGTAGTTAGCAAAAAGAACCACCAAAGGCTACATTTAATTGCAAACCAACAGATTTTAATATTTATATCAAATAATGAGAATGAACCTTTAAGAAAGTAACTAAAAAGTACCAGTGCAAAATAAGATTAAAATCAATTATTTAAATCAAGGTTTCTTGCTTGCCAGTTTAAATCATGATTAAAATCTGTGATTTAAATCAGTCCACCCCGATTTCAACACACCACAACAATACTGTCTCAGCTACACAGATATCTCCCCAACCCCAGTAAGGCAGACTCATTTCTCAAGTCTCCCATTCAGGCTACAGTCTGAGGAAAGCAATGAGCCTTACACTGTCCCATGAAAATCAACAAATTCTGGTTGTGATGAACTAATGGAGGAACAAGCCCCAGAGCCAAGAGGCCTGCATGGAGAACACCTTTATCCAGTCCCTAAATGTACAAGTTTTTTAGGGCAGCCAGCAGATACTAAATAACTATTTGAAAGCATATGCAGTATTGTTATAACCACATTGGTCCCAGGATATTAGAGAGACAAGGTGACTGAGGTAATCTCTTTTATTGGACCAACTTCTGTTGGTGACAGAGAGAAGCTTTTGAGTTTACACAGAGAAGAGCAGCTCCATGTAAGCTCGAAAGCTTGTCTCTCTCACCAACAGAAGTTGGTCCAATAAAATATATTACCTCCTCTACCTTGTCTATCTGAAAGCAGATATTCTCAAACTGTGATCTACCCTTGCCAGTGGGCCACAGAAGGAAACATTTTGAGACCCAAGCCATAGGGGGCTAGGGTGCTGAGAAGGGAGGTAATTCATGAAAGGAGTGCTGCAAAGGGTGGAACAGTTGGAGAATCTCAGGTCTAGGTGGACCAAGTGAAAGTGCCCTATCTGATCTGACAAAGAGGAGCACCTCAAGTAACAGAATCAAACCATACAAAGCTTTAGGCCCAGATTTGTAAAGGTATTCAGGGGTTGCTGTGCTCAGTGATGAAACATCTAACTGATTTAAGAGCCTAAATCTCATTTTCAAAAGGAATTTAGGCAGTTAAGAGCCTAAATCACATTGACAACCAATGGGATTTTGGCTCCTAAGTGCCTAAATCCCTTTTTAAAATGAGATTTAGGCATTGCAACACTGAGTGCAGCAATGTCTAAATACCTATTAAAATCTATGCCTTAAAGATCCAAATGCAGCACTCTGAATTGTACACAGAAGCAAAATGTCAGCCAGTACAACTTTGAAGAATAGATGCAACATGGTACCCCCACTAAACACCAGGCAGCTGGATTCTGCGTTTGTGTCTGAGCAGTCTTTAAGCCTAACTCTTTGTACAGGACAATGTAGTAATCCAATCTATAAGTGAAAGGCCTAGCTAACTGTGGCAAGGTCTGCACTAGTAAGAGTGAAAATGGTTGCAATTTTCTAGCCAAACTAACTGAGGACAAGGGTTTCAGTCCTGGGTGACAGGACTCATTTTACAGGCCCTTCGCTTGGGGCCTAAGGCCTTGGACTTCAGCTTTGGCCCCCTGCCCAGGGTGGTGGGGCTTGGGCCCCACCACCTGAGGCAGAGGGGTTTGGGCGGTCTTAGGCTTTGGTCCCCCCTCCTGGGATCACGTAGTAATTTTTGTTGTCAGAAGGGGGGTGCAGTGCAATGAAGTTTGAGAACCCCTCATCTATCAGACCATTACTTGGTCTGAGTTCATACCAGCTGATTCTAATGCAGGCCCTTACGTTCATCAGGTGAGACCATCCAAGTCTCAGAGAAAAGACAAAGCTTTGTCATCCATATGCAGATTAAAATCACACCCCCAACCATGTGGCAATCTTCCCCAATGACCACCATACACACTGGACGGGAGTGACAGACAGAACAGAACTCTGCAAGAGAGGGTGTTCTGGGCAGAAGAGCAAATTACCCTCTGGGATCTGAGAAGAACCAGCAAAGCCAGAATCTAACCCTGTCAAGGTCCCCAACTTAGCTGGCCAACCCTCATGGTCAATGGAAATTGTGAACAGATCTAGAAGAATCAAAATGCACACCTGTCTCCACTGGAGATAAACTAACGAAACTTGTGTGTCTGCGGTATAACCGGGTCTGCATCTGAGGAAGGAGAAATTCAACACTCTGAAGAAACAGGACAAATCAGCATGAGAGGTAAGGGGCCCAATTTTCAAATATGGGTTAAGTACCTTACAATCACCCATTTTAGGTAGTTACATGCTGGTTTAGGCAGCTAGGTCACCACACAGATGCCTAAAATGGGGATTTAGGTGCTTAACTTTGATAACTGGGCATTAAGGTTGGGACCTCTACAAGCATCTAAGTAATTTAGGTGCACAAATGCCATTGGCTTTCAATGGGACTTGTGCTCCTAAGTCACGTACGTGCTTTTTAAAATCCTACTTCAAATGACTTGTCAAAGGTCATATATGCCTCTTTTTGCTCTATAAATCTAAATAAAAACGCCACATTAGTGATAGAGAGAAGAATACACCAGGAGTCACAATCACCAGGCCACTAGACAATGCTGCTTCCCTTAAAAATGCTGTAGTAAGTTAAAACAGGAAGAGGTTCTGTTTATGAATGCTGAACATTTTTATTGAACGTCACTTTCATAGCACTGTACCAACATTTCTCCTCAGCATCCCTGTGGTATAAATATGTAACATGCATAGGCTACAATGGGAAATCCACTGCAATACACAAAGAAATAGAGAATCAGCTCTTCCTGATAATCAAAATATACGCAGAACCACTCTAATCTATGGCCCTTGTGGTTCATGCATAAAATGCCTGCCCCACTTTTCTACTGATATTTGATAGGAAAGTGCTGACTTTACCTGGCTTCAACAAAAGCCCCTGCAGGAAATTTGTAGTGTACACTACTAGCCTTAACTGTGTTATAAGGTGAACAGGAAACAAGCTGAAATAATAATTAAAGAGCATGGTAAAAAGAGACCCTGCCCAAAGTTACCAAAGATAGTGTCTACACACAGATTTGAACTGTTTTAGTGAAAGTGGTGCAAACCCCTGTGTGGACACAGGGAGTGTTGTAAGCAAGACACGAGAAGTAATTCTTCCGCACTATTCTACGCTGATTAGGCCTCAACTGGAGTATTGTGTCCAGTTCTGGGCATCACATTTCAGGAAGGATGTGGACAAATTGGAGAGAATCCAGAGAAGAGCGACAAAAATGATTAAAGGTCTAGAAAACAAGACGTATGAGGGAAGATTGAAAAAATTGGGTTTGTTTAGTCTGGAAAAGAGAAGACAGAGGGGACATGGTAACAATTTTCAAGTATGTAAAAGGTTGTTACAAGAAGGAGGAAGGAGAATTGTTCTCCTTAACCTCTGAGAATAGGACAAGAAGCAATGGGCTTAAATTGAAGCAAGGGAGGTTTAGGTTGGACATTAGGAAAAACTTCCTAACAGTCAAGGTGGTTAAGCACTGGAATAAATTGCCTGGGGAGGTTGTGGAATCTCCATCATTGGAGATTTTTAAGAGCAGGTTAGACAAACACCTGTCAGGGATGGCCTAGGTAATACTTTGTCCCGCCATGAGTGCAGGGAACTGGACTAGATGACCTCTCAAGGCCCTTCCAGTCCTATGATTCTATGACACTTATTTCAAGTTAGTTTAACCTGTTCCTAACTGACTAAAGCTAAACTGAAATAAGAGTGTCCACGCAGGAGTTTGTATCAGTTTAATTAAAATGTTTTAAAATCAATCACACCTTAAAACTAAATTGGTGAACGCTGCATATAAACTAGTGTGGCAATGGCAGTACCAGCTTCCTAACAAAGCTCTCCTTTAGCAAGGGCAGATCAGCATTTGTAATCAAGCTGATACAAGACTGGAATGAAACGGAAGGCATCATGAACTTTGCTCACAGAAACTCCCTCCCTCCTGAAGTCCAGCATCCCCATACCAGCAACACCCATGGAAGGTGCACTTCACTTTAGAGTCAAGTATAATAATAATAGGATTCCATATGATTTAACACCCTTATTGGCCCATGCTAGTACAACATCAAGCTTCAAAAATACAACTAATAGGTCCAATCAGGCTGGCCTGGAGTAGCTCATCAAGATGGGTATCACCTTCAGCTCCAGAATTTCATCTTTTATTTAAAAAAATTAAGTCTCTAGCCCTTATGGTTGTAAAGAACCACCTTTAAAATATGACCTGAGTGTAAAAAGACACAGGTGATATCTGCCCGAGTCCTCAGATAGCCAGAAATAAGCGGTCTATAGGAAGGATTATTGTTTCGATTCATCACAGTTGGGTATTGACAATGAAGCCTAATGACAACTTTAAATGCCAACGTTGTTTCTTTTTCTTGTACAATTTCATCAGAGGTGAATTAAAAGCTTACTATTTTTTGGTAACCGAGCTTACCCCTGAAAACTAGATTGCAAAAATAAGTGAACCAAGAGGGATTATTATTATTATTATTACTATGATTCATGAATTCCCAAAATTCAGTTATTCACACAGCGTCCCCTAGTCATTAGTACAAGTTAGCGAAATGCTACTGTATTTCCAACTCAAACATGGAGATAATGAAAAGCAAGCTGCCCCACTATCACACAAGATGCCATGTACAACCTCAACATATATATATTTTTTTAAACAAAAACCTTAAGTTTCATTCGTTCTATTCCAGGTACTGCTGTTGTTATGATGGAAGAATAGCAGTGCTATTCACATCTGCTTTGGGGATGAATCAGGGTCGTGTAGTGCACAAGACTATTGTCTGTAGAAAATCTGCCTCATTTGTTGCAAAAGTTGGAAGGTGTGTAGTGAACGAGGCAAGAGATTGCAAGAAGTAAAAGAACAGTCTCATGATAAAGGCAGCTGAATGCTGCTCAAGAGAAGTGGACCATCCCTGCCTCTGCCACAGAATTCCTATGTGATGGTAGGCAAGTCACTTAATCCAAACTCATCACGTGATCACTATTACTAATTGCATGTTCCGCATTTTCTGGGTGTCTGACTTGACACCCTGAGGACTAGTCTGCAGAAGTGCTGAGCACTCAAAGCTGCAACTGAAATCAGTGGGATCTGTTTTGAACATTAAAGTGTTATAAAATGCTACGTGCTGTGAAAAATCAGGTCCTAGGTGTCTCAAACTGGGCAGCCAAAATGAGTGGATCGTTTTGACCTTAATCTCTGTGCCTCAGTTCCCCATCTGTAAAATGTGGATAGTACCGCCTCACCTCACAGGGGTGGGGTGAAAATAAATTCATTAATGTTTATGAAGCACTCAGATATTGTAGTGATGGGCATCACAGCAAAGCCCATGAGTAAATTAACAATTCTGTCTTAAGATTAGGGTTTGGACAGTGTGCAGCAAATAAGGTGTAAGGCCATACATTGAACAATGAGAAATCAAAATACTGAATAGCTGCTCATTAAGTAAGCACCGTCCATCCTGTGCACTGAATGAGGCAGGTATACTACGGAAAAGTAGTATGTAATTATGTAATTAAAGACTGTCATAATGCATACTCCCAAGAGGGCCAAAGAAAGATTTTCACAGGTATCCTTTATTGTGGCATTTCCAAACTTTTCAGTGTTTGACTTTGTATCCTTAATAATGTTATTTAAACAGTTTGTGTAATTTTCTAGGTTTAAAAAAACAAAATGAAAAAAACTAATTCTATCATGTATCATCATATTGACACCCACAAGGTTCACCAGCAGGCATGGAACCTTTAGATCTACCACTTTTGCTAGTAATAGCAATGGTAGGTTTTCATCCTCTATGAGGACCAGCGCTAGAGGGGGATGGAACACTTTGCCAGTGGGTTCCACAGATACTTGTGAGACTTGGGTTCCATTCCATGCTCTGGAGGAAAAAATTCTCTAGTGGACACTGGCTCTTTTTGACTGTTCCTCCCACAATCTTGACCCCCTTTTGCCCCATTTCCTTCAATCTATCCCTATTTCAGTCCTGTTTCTTCCCCACCCCAATCCCTTGTCCCAGTCCCATTCTTTTTCACCTAGCCCGTCCCAGTCTCCACTCCTCAAGCTTCCCATCCCAGTTTAATTGTCCAGCTATTCCTAGCTACCCACCTCCCAGCTCCTCATCTCAACTATCTTCCCTCTTCCCCCCCAATCTCTCTCCCCAGGCTCTTCATCCAATTTCAGCACCTCCTACAGCTCCCTGTCCCTGTCCCTTTGCCCAGCCAGTCCCAGTTTTCCCCCAACACCTCAATTCAATAGATCCATCTCCCCTCCCTCCATTCACACCTCCTTCCCCCCATCCCAGTGTTTCACAGTGCCAGGGTCCTTGCCCAATCAGACCCAACCCATTGCCTCCTCCTACCCCCGCTTCCCAGACCCAGTCTCCACCCCATCTCACAGTCCCAGCTCACAGTCTCCTTGCACAGCCAGTCTGTCTCCCCCGACTTACTCCAACTCCCAGTCTCCCCTTTGTGACAGATTGGGGGACATGTCCATGTCACACTATTCCCAATTTACTTCTCCTCCCGGTACCAGAAGGTTCGGCTGCTGCCCACTCTGCATTTAAATAAGGCAGCTTCCTCTTATGCACTGGTCAATCAAGCTGGTCGATCATTTTCTCTCCTCTGGTCTCAGTTTATCTGCTCTCAGTTCAGGTGCTCAGACCTGGACCTGGCATACCCTGCAGCAGCCCAGAAACATCTTGCTTTGTCCCAGGGTCCAGCACACTCAGTGTGGTCAGAATCTTCAGAGAATTTAGCTGCTAAAATCTAAAAAGTCTTTACTGAGCACGTAGAAACTGATTTTTTCAAAGGCCAAATTTGGGTTGATTTTCACAGGGATGGTAAAAGGCTCATTCCTAATACAAAGGGCATGCCCTGACAAATTTCAAGTTGCTGCTCCAAAAATGGGAGTGCTAGAGCTTTTCAAAGAAAAGTTTGCCCAGATTTCCCGCCCCTCCTAAAAAAAAAAAAAAAAAAATGGCAAAACAACATTTTTCCTCAGCCCCATTCTTGGAAATAGCTGAATTTTCAACAACAAGTTTTCAGCCCAAGGCTGACACCCTGCATGTAAAGTTTCAGCACAAACCATTAGAAGTTTGGCAAAATTATAAACAATTAAAATCAGGGTCTTATAATGGGAAAGGCTGGGTAACTTTAATAATATGCAGTGCTCCTAACTATATATTTTAGACTTCCCAAAAAGATTCTACGATGGAATGAAAAATAAGGGCTAAGATATTTCAGTGAACTTTTAAGTGAGTCTCAATAAAGACTTTCTCCAGGCCCCTAGGTTTATTTGAGAATCTGTCTGATCTATCAAAACCTTTAAACCACTACACTAAAAATCCTCAATCATGAACAGTGTAGTCTCTTCCTGTGCCCATGTACTATTGTGATAAGAATTAAGAGAGTTAACACATGAGCCACAAGTAATAAGTTGGCTTTTACATGTCATTATAGAGAGATCTGGGATTTACTGCATACAGCCAGATTTAAAGGAATAAAGAATATAAAGAAAACAAGAAAACCTGTAGATTTAAAATGTGGGATGAAAAAGGGATGGATTGCAAAGGATCCAGGAAAAATCATCTTAAAACAGATTTCTGGAGAGAGTGAGCTATCAGAGCAAGGGAACACAAAGGCTATGTCTATGCTACAGCCGGATCAATGATCCGGCTGTCAATGCACCGGGAGTCGATTTAGCGGGTCTAGTGAAGACCCGCCAAATTGACCGCAGATCGCTCTCCGGTCAACCCCGGTACTCCACCCGGAACGAGAAGAGTAAGGTAAGTCGATGGAAGAGCGTCTCCCGTCAACCCAGCACAGCATAGACACCGCAGTAAGTCGACCTAAGTTACGTCAACTCCAGCTACGTTATTCATGTAGCTGGAGTAGCATAACATAGGCCAACTTACTGGGGTAGGTAGGCAGACAAAGAGCATCAAAAATAGTATACATTCATACACCAGAACAAAACTACATTTTAGATATTACCAAACCAAATGGTCACTACAGAAAGTTAAACACTTACTGTGCACTATGAAAACCAAAGTTTGGGGAAGAAAGAAGAATGTTTTATACTAGCATTTAGTAACAAGAGAACCACACTTAGGACTTCCCTACACCGGGATATTTACCAGCATACTGCTACAATTATACCTATATAGCTCCCTGTATAGACACTGTTGTTCTGGAATAAGAGTGAGTTTTTCCAGCTTAGTGTACATTGCTCTGAAAGTGGTTTAACCTAAACCAGAAAAACAGCATCAACTCCGAAATGAAAGTGTCTACACAGGGAGATATACAGTAGCAGTACAGTTGTACCAGTATAATTATGCCAGTATATTTCCCAGTATAGACAAAACCTCAGTATAAAAGAAGCTAGTCAAGGAGTTTTCCAGATGTTATCACTCTCCTGAGCTCAGTCTCCAGAAAAGATATTGTGCCATTAGATTTGGAAAAAAACAAATGCAGATAATGAAGTCTAAAACTGAGGAAACATAGGAAAGAGGGGAGAGGGAAAATTGATTCAAACAGACCTCCAGGCTGTTCAACAGCCTCCAAATGGAGTATTAATTATCTTACTATGAATCCTAATTCACTTTCCTGGGCCAGGAGTTTATACAAATGCACCCAAAGAAATGTGACACCTATAAGGCTACATAATCTATATATCTAGTGCTATTTCAGACTTAACTATTAGTAGATATAACCTTCACTTACACAGGAAGGTTCCCCAGTTACAGCCGACAGTCATGGCTCCAAGACAAGACATGGATGTCAACCTGCATCAATGGAACTTCCCTGTGTTACCCAGTTAAGGGACTATCCCCTTTATCCTGGACCACACTAGATTGTAATCACATTTATTTAAGTTCCTGGACTGAGAACATAGCTGAACAGGATATCTTCCCTCCTGAGCCATGGAATACATACTGTGTGAAAGAGATTAACTCAGGACCATATCATGACATGAGTTGAATCATGGAACAAAGTTTTTGCAGGAGGACACTACCATCTGACTGTTTGATACAAGACAGTATTCCACATCCTCTCTAGACAACTATTTGTCCAGACCTGATATGGCGCCTGATTGTCTATATGTATTTTGTGCGCACACACACACACACTTTCACTCCAAGACTGAGGGTAAAGTTGAGTTTTAGCATTTCTCTCCTGCAAGTTTTAAAGAATATAAGGCTGCAAAGCAACCCATCACATGTAGCAGAAGTTGCCCTGTTATCTCTTAAAGCTGCATAGCACAGACCAGCAACGATTGAAAAGCTACTTCCACTGAACAGACCAGATCCTAAGCTGGTGTAAGTTAACACAGTTCCACTGACTTCAGTGGAGCTAACCTGATTTACCCTAGTGGAAATCTGGCCCAACATGTTTTCTACACCTTCCACTCTTGAAGGACTAAACTCCCTTTGGTTTGCATGTCATTAAGGAGTGTTACACTTGTTCGATCCCTCCTCTTCTAGAAACATCAAATAAACAAAGGGAACCCATTATCAAGATTGTTTTCACCAACAGGGAAGCCAGCTTTAAACACAGATTGATACAAGGGTCTGATTCCCATTATCTGGAAGGCAGCTGAGCAGAAGAAGTGACCTAGAGACGCTTACTTTGACACCAACTCTTTCCAAAAAGATTTGATGGGCTTTGATCTGGCGCAGATATTTCTGATTCAAGAAAAAAGCTTCCTATTCCCCCAGTGTAATGATGAGGAGTCTGGTCAGCACAACAAACTATCAGAGAAATTTAAACTCAAAAGATTGGTTCATGACCCACCATCTCCAAATATATAGGAGATTGTAGAAACTTCATATTTTGGTCTACGTGTTAGATTTCAGTCTTTTGGGATTTATTATTACCATTCTTCCCTTATAAACTGTGGGCTGCAGTGTACTTCACCTCCTTCCAAGGTGTCTCTTCCCTCCATTAATTATAGTCTCTCAGGCTTACATGTTTAGATTCTGGTTTTGAAATCAAATCAGAAGATCTCTCAAGCCTTTTTGTATGCTTACAGCTGGGGTTGCATTCCTCAGACAACTTCATTTTGGGGATTATAGTATATAAATCTGGGTTTTAGGCTTTGAAATAGTTTCAGCTATTACCACAAAATAAGTTCTGTTCTGTCTAATTTTTTGACCACTTCTCCTTGCTCTGTGAGGAAATAATTTGGAGTCCGAATAAACCACATTTTGTATTATATTACTCGGTTGTGCATCCTCTGTTGGGGGTTGTTTTCTTACTTCCAAGTATTAAGACTCATCCCTCATCCTGGAAATTATGCCTCATGAGGCCAGAGGAATAAAATAGTGGTGGAACCTTTCCAGCCTCCTTAATCTTGTCTTTCATATTTAATTCACCTCTCACTATTCCTATTTCACACTTCAGGAAGTCTTCAATTATCTGCCAGTCACTATCTACTCTATACATTCACATTTGATTTGGAAGGGTCTATACATTTCTTTTCTGATCCAATTTCAAAGGTTTTTGCCCACCCTCTCTCTAGGCCTCTAGAACATTATGTTCCCCCCTACTGTCCCCCACCCCCGTTTTTTAAAGGAAGTTCCTTTCTCCCACAGTCTCGATTACTTTGGTAAGTTTATCCATTTCTTACACACAGACATCTTACTGTTTTCTCTCTCCAGATTGTTCCTGTGGAAAAGCAAGCTCACTTTCAGCAATGCAAACCTTTTTAGAAGGTCAGTATTCTATTGGTATCTGCCTCTTTTCCTGATACCAAAGGATTTTGTTTTCCGTGCTCATCCAAAGGGTTGAACAAAGAATGTTCTACTCCAGAGGAGGAAACCTCCCTCATATTAGTAAGTTATCTTGCTCCACAGCCAAGCTATGCTTTATTCTTCTGACAGTTCAACACTCTGCTGCCAAAGCCGTAAGCAGCTCCACATCCCTCTGTAACTGACTCTCAAGGAGAGACAACTTCTGGTTTTCAGCTGCTGGAGTTGTTACCTGATTTCCTCCCCAACCCCATTTTTTCGTCTCCCTAAACACTATATAGTAACGAATGCGTAGTGATAGCAATAGTCATTCTCTGTCTTATTCATGTCATGACATCACCACATTTCCCTATCTAAATTTTGCCCCCCTTTTCCCTCTCTTCCCCAAACCTGAACTTATACCTATTATCTCCATGACATAACATTCACGCTAGGCATTATCAGAATCCTCCGCAACATGTGACTACCCCTGCTTTCACCTTTACAGCTAGTTTGGTGTTGGAGCTTAACTTCTTTGTGGGTGAAATGATGTGATTCAGGTAAAGACACAGAGCTCTGGCTATGTGTATTAGTACATGTAATGAGTAAGGATTCTTACCATAGGCTTGGTAGATGGAGATGCAGATGGAGAGGACATGGACAGACGTAATATAGGGAGCACAGCAAACACAGCATACAATATGTCACAGATGCAAAAATGGAGCGAAGAGATAAAACACAGTTATTCTCTTATTCTATAAGAGCATCCTTAGCCAGTTTAACAATAACCACAGATCTACAGTAAAGAAAGAGGTTACCATTACACCTTTTTAACAAGTCAGCTAGACAAGACCTTGGAGATATTAGTCCAGTCTCAGAGAGATTGGCATCATGCTTCGTTGTGACTCAGCGTTTAATGATCAATACCCTTTACTTTACATGTGAAACGTGTTTGGTCACACACGGCCATATAGTTTGTCTATGTACCATAATTTTTTTAAGAATAAAAGGATTAAGAATAATCAACTTAAACAGAAACCATTGTTTCCTTAACGGTCTGTAAATAGCACAGTTAAGGCAATTTTTCCATCAATGGGAAGAGTATTTGTTGTTGTTTTTCATATATAAACTTTATTACAGGTTAAAACTGTACCGCCTCAAAATAATCAATACAATCATCAGCTACTGTGTGGTCTTATTACAGAAAAGGCCAAGGCAGCTAACTGGCCAGGTAGACCTCAGCCCTTAAGATATAAGAGTTAAGATTGCAAGTGTTCTCCATTTTCAAGCCTCGCCAGTTTCCAGGGGTTTGCTGAGGCTCACAGGAAGTTCTTGTTGAAGGGGATGGAGAGGAACAGAATCTGGGGCAAGACTCTTGAAAAGGATCCATCCCACCCTGATATGTTTCCACCCTGCCAGGAATATCTCTGACTAGCTCTCCTACTCTGCCCCTTTTCCCTGTACAGCTAGTTCCAGTTCCCTCCTCTCACACAAGTCAGAAATTGGGGAGGAAGGGAGAAGAATGACCTCAGAGCCGGCAGCAGCAGCTTCCACCAACGACAGACCCCAGAGTAGATCTGCCACAGACCCCAGAGTGTATCTGTGCTGAAGAGACAGCTGAACCCGAGAAACAAGTTCTCTACCCAATTGTGGAATGAGAACATCTCTAACTGCTGCCCTGCCTAAGCTAAGAATCCTCTGGAGGAGTACATTTCTCCTTATGCAGTAAAGACAAACCCAGATGGAAACCAAGCAGGTTGTGTGGGGCTTATCAAAACACCACTATCCAACAATGCTACTGCTCTCTGGACTATCATTTATAATCAGCTAGTTACCTCCAACTTAAACATGAGAGTCTTAAGGTTAAATGTGAAGATATACGGCAAAGTCCAGTTGTCTTGCCAAATTTCCGTCTGAAATATTTGCATACAGTAGAATAATTGCCTGGAACAACAGATTTCCTCCCAATTCTGAAAATCACTGTCCTCACTGAGAAGCATCATGTGCCAGTCATTGCACACTGCAGTTGGTAAATGAGTAACAAGATGCCTATTATATCCATAGATTTCCTGTATTGGAGAGCCCAGAAGTACTACCCGGGGTCCAGCGGTAGATGTTGCTGTACCCCTGTAATTTCTATAATCTATTAAATTCCTCCTCCTGCCCCTCCCCCCCCCTCGAATCAGAGCCCTGCACGGGAGTTGTGCAGAGTCCTGCAGCGGGATTGGGATCCCGCTGGTACCTCAGGACCCACTGCCTTAATAGCAGGAGTGGGTGGGGATGGGAATGGGTATTGCAGGGTGGGAGCGGGATTTAAAATAGTCCTGTGCAGGGCTCTACTCTGAATTATTACCCATATGTTCTTAAATATGTCCATCCCTCTGGTACCCATATGCCAGAACAGCAGCATTTGCAAACACTGTCAATTTGGCAGTAGTTTGACTTTCCCACCATAGATGAAAGCATGTTCCCTTATTTCCACACTCCTAGTTCCTGGTTTAAATTTTTTACTGCAACTGTGATAGCTTTTCCTGTTTTAAATCACTGCTGCTTTGGAGTTGCAGGAATATCCTCTGGCCTATCTGGAGGCATCAACCTTTGATTTTGTGACTGAAAAGCCCGAACATTCTTTTTTCATTTCTGTTTTCAGCGGGGAAACTGCACTCTAGGATATTAGAGCTAGAATTTTAAGAAGTCTCAAGTATTTTATAGTAGTTTCCTCTGTCTGTACCAGAGGGCTGCCACCTTCTAAAATTACAGCATAGTTCAGAGATGGACGCTAGCAATCCATATCAAGAACTAACAGGAATTCTTGTTGCCATGCAAAGATGTAGCAAAGGTGAGTATGTGGCTAAAAACTATCCTTTTAATCCATTTTACAGGTTGCCCTTCCCTAATCTCTTGTCTGTCACAAAGAGGTCTTTAATCAAAGCCATCCCATCGCTAGCCTCATGGCTGAAGTCTGGTTTAAGACAGCCCTGCTAAGATATATGATCACAATATATGATAATGTCAATTCATAATGCCTCTAATTCAGCAAAGCTCTCTCTCTCTTTTTTTTTTTTTTTTAAATGGAGATATCCTATCTCCTAGAACTGGAAGGGACCTTGAAAGGTCATCAAGTCCAGCCCCCTGCCTTCACTAGCAGGACCAAGTACTGATTTTGCCCCAGATCCCTAAGTGGCCCCCTCAAGGATTGAACTCACAACCCTGGGTTTAGCAGGCCAATGCTCAAACCACTGAGCTATCCCACCCCCCAGAAACTACTGTCCTGTAATCCAGTGCCGGAGTTCACATTAAACTTTATCGTGCAAGATTATAAGCGCCTCTTATAACGAGTTGAGAACCATCAACTCCCACTGACTTTTTGAGGGCACTCAGCACCTTGCAGAATTGGTGGGTTCTTAAACATGCCGATTTGGATGGAAGCTTTTCAACAAGGATCAATATGAAAACTACAGGCTTCTCTCTAACAGCAATGGGTTTAGCATAGGATTTTTGCTGTAGACAGAGGGGAAAGAGTCCTAAATAAACACACACAACATAATTGGAATCACAAGTGGCAGAATGTGAGCTGATAATGGAAAAAATAATGCTATGAAACCACCACAAGCACTGAAAATCCAGCAGCTACAATTTCAGTTAGTGCAGAAGAGACATTTCATTGGCAGGATCCAATCTGCAAACCTAAAACAAGTCTCTCTCTAATCTAGATTTACAGAAGCTTGCAATAGAAATTTTTACATTATACTGTAAAAGGTGAATGTCTCAAAAACCAGTATAATTTAAACTTGAATGACATTTACCAATTCTCATAGAACAAATCCATATAACTACAGAGTATAAATAGATTTTCTCTAAAATTTTAAATAGAGGATTCCACATTTTTCCACTGCAATTAATGAAAAGGGTGAGAGAGGAAGATATTGGATAGATTACCATTGGCTAGGGTTACAAAATATAGACAGATATTCCTTGTCCCTGACCCTAACATTCTACTCAATAGTATACATAAAGACCACAGAATTTAGGAAATATTAATGAAGTATGTGAACATTATCTCCCTAAACTCAAGATACCTTTCCCACAATTCACAACTCAGAAAGACCTATGCTAGCAATGGGAAATCTCTGTATTCTGTAGAGATATAAAAGAAGAAAAACAGACCATGCCTTTTAACATCAGAAAAGCTAGCCAAGTTTAGGTGGTGATGGCACTGAGGGAGGAGGATGTATCCAGGAGATGTCTTTAACGCAAAATAAAACAGAGCTACACAAATGTCTTATGCTTAATACAAAAATAAAAAGACTGAAAACATAGAGAGTTCCCTATTTGGCTAAACTAGGGATTACAAGAAGAATGATCCTTCCCCCAAATATTTGTTTCCTTAGGTCCATACGATCAGATTTTCCAGGAGTTGAATAAAAATATTCAGAAATGTCATTTGGGGAAGGTGTCCACACAAAAGCAAAAGCCAAATTATACACAGCACTCCTCCTACATAGAGAAGCTTTTATTAGATGCATACTGATGTGGGAGGATGACTAAGAAAAAACAGCCTTTCAATACTGATGATTAAAAAGTACACCACATTTCAAGAGCCGTCTAGGAACAGTAACAGACTAGTAAGCTTTGTAACCTGCCCTTCAAGACTTCAGTCTCTGTGAACATGACAGTTTAAGTAGGGAGAGACTCCCAAAACTCATGCATCTGTGGTGGAGTACCCCAAATATTATATGCCATAACACTTACTATTATTGATTATTAATGAGTATTACTAAGGAAAAAAAGCAATGTTTTCAATCGACAAAAATGCAAAAGCATAATAAACCAAACTTTTTGCGTTCTATGCAATTAGTCACAAAACAGTGATGGGCGAGACCACAGACCTATTTAACTTGTAGATGTTGACTCTACTCTCCAGCAATTCCCCCCGCCCCATCTCTGGCCTTTTTGACTAACCAATATTTTTAAAGTTTTCATCTCCTGCCACTCAGAAAGATCTCAAGACTTCTGGAATATGCTGCTCAAACAGTTTCACTTTTGTTTCTACTGCCTGTCCCTCCCTTCTCACATTTATCTCCAGACTTCTTCTCCTTGTCCAGATCTATTCCACCCCCAACAATCTTCTATTCATTGAACTTTTTGACTCTGTACACAAATTTGCAGAGGGACAAAAGGGTTGAGGTCTGTTATTTCTCACCTCTATATATTATTTATTTGCTGTTGACAAGCATGTTATCTCTGGAGAGAAAAATCCACAGTTTGAGAATTGCAAAACTAAGCATCTCTGATGGTATCTCCTAGACTGAGCACTGAGTCCCATTGGGTCATAGAAGGATTAACCTAAATAATCTATACAGAAGCCCCTGGAACCGCATAAGATTGGGTCCCTAATCCATGAACTATTGGAACTCATTTACAAAACTTTTCTTAAACATTACATGAATATAGGTTTCAGAGTAGCAGCCGTGTTAGTCTGTATCCGCAAAAAGAACAGGAGTACTTGTGGCACTTTAGAGACTAACAAATTTATTAGAGCATAAGCTTTCGTGGGCTACAACCCACTTCTTCGGATGCATATAGAGTGAAACATATATTGAGGAGATATATATACACACATACAGAGAGCATGAACAGGTGGGAGTTGTCTTACTTAAGTTCTCTTACTTAATTGGCCTCTCAGAGTTGGTAAGACAACTCCCACCTGTTCATGCTCTCTGTATGTGAAAGCTTATGCTCTAATAAATTTGTTAGTCTCTAAGGTGCCACAAGTACTCCTGTTCTTTTTACATGAATATATTGTCTCATACTATAGAATTAGAATTTATAATCCCTATTCCATGATGAAATCTTTGAGCTATAATGCATCTTAATTAAAACTATCTTTAGATAGGTTTTTTCCTCAAAAAGCATTTTATCAAACAAATCTGATTTAAATTAAAAAAAAATTATTTAAAAAAAATTGATTTTTATCTACCCTGCCTACTGCAGGGGGCATGTGGGCAGCACCCTGAGACTCCTTCACCCTTCCCTCCTTGGTTTCTCAGTGCATTCACTGCCCGCTGTACCAGATCCTCCACAGCTCCTGCTTTGTCTCTCATTACAGAAGACAGGTAATGAATGAAATGAGTAACTGTCCAGGGAAGGGAGAGTAGGGGGCCTTAGCAGACCAGCAGCCAAAAAATGTTTGGGGGGAGGGATAGTGGTTTGAGCATTGGACTGCTAAACCCAGGGTTGTGAGTTCAATCCTTGAGGGGACCATTTAGGGATTTAGTTGGGGATTGGTCCTGCTTTGAGCTGGGGGTTAGACTAGATGACCTCCTGAGGTCCCTTCCAACCCTGATATTCTATGATTCATCTGCATAAGCAGCCCAGATGCCCACTTGTGCAGTCAAAACCTCAGGGAGTGGGGAAGCCTGAAGGAGCAAGACCAGAGAAACTGTAGGGAGCGGGGAAGAAGAGAAAGGGCTTAAAGAGAAGAAAGAGTGGGGAACTGGACCCTGACAATACTGCAGGAATGGGCCTGTCACCTGCATCTAAAACTCTATTTGCCTACAGACTGTGTATGCAAATATTATGCAAGGAAGATTGCCAGGGTTTCTGAGGGGCCTTCTGATGGGCATGATGATGAACTCACATTGAAAAACACTAAATGCTAATGGCCAAAGACAGTCAGTAAGGCTAAAAAGCGACAGAGTCCTGTGGCACCTTATAGACTAACAGATGTATTGGAGCATAAGCTTTCGTGAGTGAATACCCACTTCGTCACATTCATCTGACGAAGTGGGAATTCATCCACGAAAGCTTATGCTCCAATACGTCTGTTAGTCTATAAGGTGACACAGGACTCTCTGTTGCTTTTTACAGATCCAGATTAACACGGCTACGCCTCTGATACTTGTCAGTAAGGCTAGAACAGGGGTAGCCAACCTATGGCACGTGTGCCAAAGGCGGCACCCGAGCTGATTTTCAATGGCACTCACACTGCCCGGGTCCTGGCCACCGGTCCGGGGCGGGGCTCTGCATTTTAATTTAATTTTAAATGAAACTTCTTAAACATTTTAAAAACCTTATTTACTTTACACACAACAATAGTTTAGTTATATATTATAGACTTATAGAAAGAGATCTTCTAAAAATGTTAAAATGTAAACCTTAGAGTGAATAAATGAAGACTCGGCACACTACTTCTGAAAGGTTGCCGACCCCTGGGCTAGAATTTTCAAAAGAGCCCAAGGATGCCAGGCACCAAACTTTAATTGAATTTCAGTAGGATCTGGGTGTCTAATTCCCTTGGCCTCTTTTGAAACTCCCACTTAAGAGACAAAGGGAAAGAAAGAAGGAATGGAAGTGTGCCAGCCAAAACATGTACCCGACTCCCCTAAATCTGAGAGAAATAGGTTAGACTGGAAGCCATATTAAATAAAGAAAATGTTAATGCCACCTACTGGTTAGATGTGGAACTGAATTCATTTGTATATTTAGCATCAAATATTAATTATAAAGGCCTAATAAAAATTAAAAAAAAGCCCAGAACTTCACCATTGCTCTAACTGGTCATCATAAACCCCTTTCTTCCTTATCTCCCCCTTACTTAATGTAGTAACTCTCAGGAAACATCTTAACAGTACAATATCAAAAGATTCACCTTACTTTTGCTTAATTGGGCTTGATATTCTGAAGTATTCCCCTCAGCTAGGACAAGAAGGCTTTCCAGAGGTCTAATATGAAGTCTAGCACGAGTAACCTACCACCAGCTGCAGAAACCCACCCCAACTCTAACCATTAACCTCAAATATTTTATAACAAAAACACTCAAGGATTTACAGCAGTGGCACTATGCATAAAACAGCTAATCCATCATGGTCACTGGGTTTGAGGGTAGCTTCAGCAGCAGCAAGTCAGTTTGATTTTACCTTCTCCCACTCCTCCCAATCAAATCACGGGAGGGGTGAAGAGAGATGCCATGCAAAAAAAAAAAAAAAAAAAAGTGCTGCAGCTTCATTTTACACAGAAGCATCTAAAAACAGAGTCATTAGGTGACTTTGATGCTGGGATGTCACAATCTGAAGCCAAGAGGTTATCATAGTTCCCACCCACCCCCATTACTTGCTATACATAACTTGCTGCAAACACCATTACCAAAATGAGCAGGACACCTTCAATTCCTTCCTTCACTGCACTAAGGGGATTCAAACCAAGAATTGGGAAACCTGCTGGCAGACCATTTACAGAAGAAATAGATGTGAAAGCAAAAGGCCTGGAGGTGTAGATCCAGGATACCAAGGAAAGCCAACAAACAACCTGAGCTCTCTAAAAGCTGCAAACGATCTAGTGCCAGAGCATCACTTAGAACATTTAGTGAATCAGATTAAGAACATATGACCTATGAGTTCTGGTCAAAAGAGGAGACACGAGATTCATATGCTATAGGGAGGACATTGTGCCTTGATTTTCAAGGTACTCAGGGAGAAGACCTAACAAGGAGAAAACTGGAAGTACCTTTCTGATTTGTCAGGGCCTACGCAATGCAGTAGAACTGTTTAAGCACCCCAAACTTTTAAAACTGTATTAGATATAGTAAGATACAAATTATTTTTTTGACCAGCCTTAACAGAGACACACAAGCCAGGAAGAAGACAAGTGTGTGTATGGTGGGGGAAAGGGGCCTGGAGTTCTCTGCTCCTTCTAGCTCAGGGGTGGGCAAACTTTTTGGCCTGAGGGCCATATCTGGGTATAGAAATTGTATGGCGGGCCATGAATGCTCATGAAATTGGGGGTTGGGGTGCGGGAGGGGGAGAAGGTTCTGTGGTGGGGCCAGAAATTAGGAGTTCAGGGTGTGGGAGGAGGCTCTAGATTGGGGTGGAGGGTGGGCTGGGGGTGCAGGCTCTGGGGTGGGGCTGGGGATGAGGGGTTTGGGGTGCAGGAGTGTGCTCCGGGCTGGGACTGAGGGATTTAGAGGGTGGGGGGGCATCAGGGCTGGGTCAGGGACGCGGGGGGGTTGAGGGCTCCAGCTGGGGGCCCTCAGGCTCTGGAGTGGGGGGATGAGGAGTTTGGGGTGCAGGTGGGTGCTCCGGGCTGGGACCGAGGGGTTCAAAGGGCAGGAGGGGGATCAGGGCTAGGGCTGGGGGTGCATGCTCCAGGAGGCGCTTACCGGAAGCAGCAGCATGTCCTCCCTCCAGCCTTACACAGAGGTGCAGCCAGGCAGCTCTGCGCACTTCCCCGTCCACAGGCACTGCCCTCACAGCTCCCGGAAACAGCGGCATGCCCCCCTCCGGCTCCTACACGGAGGCGCGGTGCCCGCCTTGTCTGCAGGCGCCACCCTGCAGCTCCCATTGGCCATGGTTCCCAGAGCTGGGGGGGGTGGCGCTTGGGGCAGAGGCAGCGTGCGGAGTCCCCATAGCCCTGGCTGCCCCTACGCGCAGGAGTCGGAGGGGGGACATGATATACAAACAGAAGTTCATTTAGGGCACCACACAAACACACATCACCACTGAAAAGTCAATGACTACCAACCATTACCACGTGCTAGTATCTAATACTACAGTATTTTCCTATATTTAGGATAAGAGAACAATGATATTTGCCTGGTAATGACTGGTAAATGCTGTCTGTGAAAAATAGAAATAGCTATACAAAAAAAAAAGTTTTACAGTAAGTTTATTTTGTAGATTTGTCAAAATCATGACGAAGTTTACCACAAGGATGCTGAACACATTAAATTAATTTAAGAGGAAACAGGCACGAACAAGAGGCACACTCGCTGACTACAACCAGAAACCATTATTTTACACATACATGTGCTCCGGGATAGATGTTGGCTGGCTATTAGGTAGTCATGATTTGGAATATTATTTGGAAAGGACAACAACTGGTATTTCTTCTATTAGAAAGTATTTTTGCTGTTCTAAAGAGTTACTAAACCAGATCCATCCAGTCTGGTAGTGTGCCTCAAACAGTGGCAGATAATTCCTCCTTCATAGTAAAGCACCCACTGCCCCATAACACAACATTTGAACCAATGTGGTATCAGGGATGAGAAAGAAAAGCATTCTCCCAATCTAATTTGTGTAGGTGATGTGAGGTACTACCTATATTATACAGAGCATAAATCCACTAGTTAGACTGAAAATCCAGTCTCCTCCATGGATGCTATTATCAAATGTTCCTCTGAAAGCCAGTAAAGCAGTTTTATTCTAACAGGAGATTAAGAAAGTGGAATGAACACCAAAACCCCAGCTTTCCGTGCAGTCTGAAGAAATCAAACTTCTCTTTACAGCCCCCTCACCACACCAACACAGAGGAAAAAAGAAAAGTCAGCTGTGTTTCTACAATGCAGACATCAATGTATCACAATACAAACACCAAAAAGGTGACAATAAACCACTCCAGATCCTCTCCTCCAACCAAAGCAAAATGTGCTGGGCAGTGCTATGAAGCCTGGTACAAAGAGGTCTCCTGAAAGCTGACTATAGAATGTGCTGTAAGCATAGCAGATAATCGTATTACCTACTGTATCCTGAGTAATAATAATTCTTAGCTCTTTTACAGATTGTCAGATACAGTGAATCCTGAGGTCAAGTGCTTAGTTTATACCAGATATTAGTGCATCCCAATATAAACCTATAGATGTTACCAAATTTCTTAAACATCTTTATTACACAGAAACATTGTGCAATTTTACAATGCAATACTGTGCTCCATATCCTATTTTTACAAGGGTTACAAATCATAAATCACCAAGCCAATCTTAAACCTAAAGATTTGGAAATATGCACTTAAAGACAGCTAGAAAAAAAGAACACTAGCCTAGAGAATTACTATTTTACAGTAACATTTTAACAAGCAGCAGCTCCCAGCATTCCAGCTATGAGTGAAAAGAGTTTGATTACAACTGGACTGCAACAATCAAAATGATTCTACAGTACTCACCTGATCTTCCTCTTCATCCTCTTCATCTTCTGCCAAACGCTGCCTGCCTACCTCATAGAGCCTGCAAACTGTATCCATGTTCATGGCATCCATGCTCCCTTGATTCTGAAGAAACCCCCCAACACAGCAGTTAGTACCTAGTGGAACTGTTTATGCTTTCTTACATAACAACTCTATCACGATCTCCATTACAGAAGAGAGATTATGACCAAGAACAAACAACAAAAAGGCATTTTATCTTTTTTATTTGCTACTTACATAGTGTAATTAGTACTAACGTTTATTCTGTTATGTTGCAAGGTTTGGCTTTGAGATTCTACCATCTATGCCACTCCCAACAAAGAATTTTATACCCCATAAACCTTCATTTTGACCATTCAACACCCCGCATGTCCAACTTTGGGTTTGTTCACCCTCTCCAAAACTGCATGCCAGCTTCCCTTTAGATTCTCTTCCTCCTCTCCCACCTGAACTTTGCCAGCAACCACTGCTTTAAAAACAAAGCAGTTTGTCCCAAGTGGGATTTGAACTCTCCACTCTTATAGACCAACTGTTGATACACTAATAGTTTGCATTGGGACCATGGCATTACTGTTAATCGTGCCCCTAAGCATAAGCCCTGCTGGTGTGTCAGGAACAGCACAGTAATCCCCAGGCTAGTATTATGGTGCTACTCTGTATGACGCATGAGGCGTCAAAAGTTAAAACTGCTTCCAATCTGGGAAAGAAATTATTTTATAATGATCCATAAATAGCTCACAATACAAAAAGACCAGACAACCAATACAAGCCTGTTAGCCACTCCATCACTAGAGGGTAATGGAGAAACTCAGATCATTACAAGTTACAGATGCATTGATTAAGGCCAGAAGGGACCATTGTGACCATTTAGTCTGACCTCCTGCATACACAAGCCATAGAATGTCACCCCAGAAATTCCTGCATCAAGCCCCTAACTTCAGGATGTCCATAGCTTCCTTCTTCTCAAGAAGAAACAGGGAGGGTAAGAGAGGCCCAAATAAAAGCTCTGGGTGCACCAGACAGAGGGAGTTTCCTTTTTTGTGCAAGTTTCAATAACAAAAGACTAGAGAATCAGAATACAAATTTATTTCTCCCTGCTTGTGAGGAGGACGCCTCCTTCTGTAGTATATTTCTTTTAAAGCAAGACAATGTTTGAGGAATGCAGGTGAAGGGTTCCGAGAAGTCCCCCAAATGTGCATATGTTAGAGAGACAGAGACAGCACTGCATTTAAGCACAAGAGATGGGGTATAGGAGACTGATCACTACTCCCCTATCCACATCAAAGCTCTAGTGCACAAGACATCCAAGACTGATAGTAGGAGCTCCAGAACTTCCAGCTCCAATAATGGTAGATGTTTATTTTTTTAAAGCATTGCTCTCAGACCACAGCCACAAATACAGGTATTTACTCTTTCCCAACTATCCCAGATCCTTTACCTCAATAACAGCCAAATAGCAATCCTTGCTGTCCGTGCACAAATCAAAGATATTCCGTTTTACATCAATGGTGGCTAGAAAACAACACAAAGTGAACTTAATGGTTACCAGCAGGTTATTCAATGCTTTGCCAAATATACAATATACAAACATGTCTGGACAGCTATTGCTAAAACAAAAGCATGTTTAGCACTTCTATCTAATTTCAACCAGTAATGGAGAATATTTCTAAGCTGATAACACTGAGCTAGTTAGTTCTCATACTGATTTCCATAGCACCCCTAACTCTGTGCAAGTATGGCTACTGGGTTTTCTGTGACGGGGAGAGACCAAGTTGGCCCCTCAACTTCCAATGAGGTAGTGACTGAGATGGACAGAGGTGTGGGCCATCTTTTCTCATCTCAGCACATGGAAGCCAGAGGCCACGTTTACTCACTCCTGTTGCTGCTGCACTGAGCTCAGCTCCAGGAGCGCTGCGGGCTGGAGGCTGAACTGACAGACATTTGAGCTAGAGATAGGAACAAATCCTGATGGGAGAGGGGAAGGTAGGGGAGAAAAATGGGAACTTTCATGAAGCTGCACAATTACAGCCTAGGCCATACCACTGACTATTTCTCAGATTCATGTCTGACTTGGTGGAAGGAAAACCAGAGCTGGTACCTGTAGGCCACAGAGTGAGTGAAGAGAAGAAATCATGTACTGGAGCAGAAATTCTAACTCAAGCTAGTTTAGTGTTGAAGACAAAGTTTGTGCTTGGAACAAGGTATATTAAGCAGAATTTGTTTTCATAAGATATTGTGGGGAGGTAACAGGGGGCATTAAATAAAGAAAATTTAAGTCAACCTGCACCAAACCCACAAAGCAACCCCTGGCAACTGCACCTTCATCCTCACCTATAGGTTTATAGTCCGTTGCATTGAATGTCCTGAAGGATGACCCAAAGGGACTTCTCATCCTTTCCTCCAGTAGGTCATCTTCATCATCCGCCTGCAACATAGCTGACAAGGGAAAGACTATTAGGCAAGTTCATGTCCCATTTACAATGCTGCCTCTAATCATTTTATGATCCTGTCAGGGTCCACACAATACTATGATTTTTTTATTTTTTTTTAGGTTTTTGCTTTTAATAATTTGGCAAAACCCCATTTAACCATGTACTGTTCCCCAAGTTGTCTTTCACAACATTGAAGGTTATGAAGATTAGCAAATAAAATGGAAGCAGATTCTTTCCACAATCATTACAAGCCAAACTTTTGCATTGCATTACAAATTTTCAAAGGCACAAATGGAGTTTGATGCCCAACTTCTATTGACCTTTGGTGGGAGTAGAGTGCCTAACTTTTGTTTGTGCCTCCTATTAAAACTTACTAAATAAACAGATTTTTTTTTAAAATCTCTCCCTACAAGTTATGAGCAGAGGATTTGGAGTCAGGATCCTTGGGTCTTCTCTGAGCAGGGGAAAGGAGAACATCTAGTTGTTAGAACAGAAGATTCCGAATTTATGACTAGGGAATATAATTAAAGACTATCATAATGCATATGCAAAGGGAGCCTAATTAAGGTTGCACAGACCATCTTAATTGTGGCATTTCCTAACTTTGGACTACTTGACATTGCAACTTAATGTTCTTTTAATGCAGTTGAGTGGGTGTTCACTCATTCTGTTCCTTAAGGCAACTTGCTCACGGCCCACGGCTCACTGCTTTCTAGAGGATTACAACTTAATATACTCCAAAGGAAGCAAACTGTATCATAATCTGACCGTAGATTGGTTCAAAACTGCAAAAGTGGCCAGTATATTTCCTTATGTTCCAAAATCCCCAGAAACTGCTAAAACCAGTGGTTCAGATTCCCCTTGAGGAGCGCAACTGAAGTTCAGTGGCCATGTATCCTTAACATGCTGCTCTATCCAGAAGACTCAGATTAATAGGCGCTGTAATGACAGTAAAGTTCCACACTGTCAAATTAGATACCACTACTAGAGGGACAGGTAAAGTGTAGCCAGTGAAGTGCTAAACAGCACCCTAAAGAGTTGGTGGACTCTACAGGTCCCCACCATGCAATGATTCACCATAGTTTTTATGAGTTGCAACCTCCCTTAAAAATGACTGAAGCCAACTACAGCACTCTTTCCTCATGTAAGTTACAAAGTACAGCCATTGGCTGGAAAAAGTTTCCATTTGTCTGCTTTACTATGAACATGAGGGAAAGAACACCCCTACCCTCGGCTTCTACTGCCAAATCCAAGGAGATTGAGGAGAACAACAATGTCATGGTGCAATACTAAGAGACATCCTACCTCCATACATAACTGTGCCAGTGTAGTTGAAGACTACACGGCACTGATCCAATGCTGGTACCGTGTGCAGCAAATGGAACGTTCGAAGATCCCACTGAAGAAAGAAGTTAAGGAATAACACACGACAAACTTTCCATTTTAACTCCATGGTGAGCAGGAGATTAATAGTGTCCAACTAATGAAGCTTACTTGCCAGGTCAGGCAAATACTCAGCTCTCTTCTACCATCACAAGCCCTCCAGCATGAACAAAAATATAATTAAACATGTTGTACCAAGTCCTCAGCTGTAAGCACGGTGGTTATGATGAAGTTTTTGGTGAGGAGAGAAATGATCCCCCGAATGAAATGAAAGTGGTAAAACTACAAACATCTATGAGTCACACCTGAAAGGGCAGAATATAACACGCATCAACAGAAAACCCTCTCAACTCCCTCTGTTGCTGGAGAGGTCCATATTTCCCTCTCCTCTCTTGCCTCCCTTTCTGAAAGTTTTAACTCCCCACTCCACCCCCATCTCACCCAATCTTTAACATAACCAGTGTCTTACCACCAAGACTACAGAGATGTAAGAACCTTCACAATGAAAACAGAAAGGAGTTGTACTTGCGTGGAGAGCACCACTGAAAGTTAGCACAGGAAGTGTGGCCCAAGTGAAAGTCTGGTACTGAGGCAGGTAAGCTTCTAAATTAGTTCATTCAATGTAATACACAGAGGAAAAGCTCCTGTTTAAATTATGGAAGTAGAATGTCAGCAGCAGATCAATCAAGATGAGGGGCACCCAGTTTAGTGCATAGAGTGCAGAATGTGTGACTGCCTGCCTTATGGCCAAATGCAGCACCCTGAGACTAGAATTATTCAAATAGAGAGAGATATTTAGAGAAAAAACACTGAAAGCTGAACCCACTTCAGAACTAGCTGCCCCAATCCTCCAGCTGAGAAAGCCAGTCTCCCAATGAGGCCAATGTGGAAGAGAAGGACAAACTTCCCTAGTTGGAACCCACTATTATTTCTTACTCACCATGGCAGTCACTCCAGGAGATGGCGTTACAGATTAAATAACTAGAAATATCAATAGTTCAGCATGTGGTGATCATGAAATTTGACTATTGAATGTGCAGGTAAAAGATCTCATGAGACATCTAGACATACTTATAGCAAATGCTGGGGATTTGCTCATAAGACATGCCATATTGGTAAGAGAGACAGAGAAGTCATCCTGGAAGTTAAATTTAGACTATTGGGGGGGGGGGGAGAAACACTTTGAACCCTGGCCTCCATAGCATCTCTCTCTAAAAACTGGACTAGCTCGGCAGACCTGATTTCAAAATCTCAGTGTATAGGTGAGAGCATGGAGAAGACTGGAGGAGTTTGCACTTACTAGATGCTGGGGAACGTGGAGGGAAGGGACAGCCTATGCAGAACAATAGGCTCCACTAACAAAAATGGAACCAGCCTGAGGACAGAGAAAATTAACAAGGCTTTGGGGTCTTATTTGAAGTAAGCGCTGGGGGAAAGCCACAGTATCTGATGAGCAGTCTGGACAAACACAAAGGAAATTCTGTAACCAGTAAAGAATAGGAATACAGCTGTACTGAAGGAGTGACTGGTTGAGATCACAGAGGCAAAATTCTGGAAGAGTAACAGGGGATCAGACTAAGGAGTTAAAAGAGGTATAAGGCCAAAAATAAACTATAAAATGGCATAATACACCAGTACATATGCTTAAAAACAAAAAACAAGTGAACTAAAATGCCTGACAACAGAAAGTGGCCTTGACATCAAAGACATTATTGAAACATGATAGAATGACAATAATTAATGTGATATTGTAAGACCTGGCTACAGGCTATATGAGAAAGGAAGATTATGTGATAGCAATATATCTAAAAAAGACCACTACAGAATCTCAAGACAAGATTTCTTAGTATAGAGGACCATACAGCAGAACATATACCAATACAATTCTCACATCAAAAGAACACAAATAATAATCTTTCTTAATGTGAAGGGTAAGTACATAATGTGAGGGACAACAAAGCACCTAAGTCTAAAAAAATTATAATAGGTAACTTCAACTACCTACACATAAATTGGTCAAATGTCACAACAAGACAAGGAGGGGTAAGGCAATTTCTTGACTCCATAAATGATTGCTTCTTGGAACAGGTAGTGCTAAAACACATAAGAGGAAAGACTTAGTTTTAAGTCAAGAATAGCAACATACAGGAGTTGATTAAAGTAGTAACTACAGTTGAGCCATTAAGCAAGAGTCACCATAACATAAGTAAGTTCCACATCCTCAGGGAAATAATCATACCAAAGACTAAATCTAATAATAAACTTGAGGAGGATTAAAAAAATTAAATTAAATAAAAGTAGCTAGTGAGAAGTAAAAGAAAATTAAAATTCTAGAACTCAACATGTAGGTTATTTAAACATACCATACCGTTAAGCAAAAAAGAATCAAGAGGGCAAGAATAAAACACAAATGACAGTACAGTTAAATGGCAAAGCTCAACAGTTTCAGAGGTGTCCTTCAGAAAATAGAAATGTGAAGCCATTAGAAATAAATAAATAATCCTCTCTTAAATAGTGTTTTTCTGCCATGACACTCAAAGCACTTCACCAAATAAAGTCAGTATCATTACCTCCAGATTGTGAAATTGAGGTACAGGGGTAAAATGGACTTGCTGAAATGTTTCACAGCAGGTCACTGGCAGAGCTAGGATTACACTGGTCTACAATTTTTGAGAAGTCGTCTGCTTCAGAAATAAAATGTGCTATTTATTATGTATTTTGATGTGCTGAATTCAAATATGACAATTAAAACAACTGATTGGCTACTGTTTCTAAGATATTTAAGTTTTTACATTTTATGTCTACGTATATTGTGTAGATAGAGTTTTAATCATAAATTGTAAACCTAGGTCTTTTCATGTGTTTATGGTTGCTTTACATGATAATATTTCACCTGTCCTGTTTATGTAACACTTTAAAAATCAGCAAAAGGGTTATATAAATAAAATGTATTATGAAACAAAAGGCAAAAAACTATTCTGTACATAGTTTAGTCCTATTCAGTGTCTACTCAGCGCTTCTTGGCTTGTCTCTTGTATTCATTAAATGGAGCATCTCTTGTCACTGTCCAGCAATAGTCTGCAAGCATTGATGGGCTTGCAGACTATTGCCCTGATAGCGTTTCTCCATTGTTGCAATGTCCTGGTGAAATCGCTCACCGTGCTCGTCGCTCACTGCTCCGCAGTTCGGTGGAAAAAAATCTAGATGAGAGTGCAAAAAATGTATCTTTAGTGACATGTTGCAACCAAGGCTTTTGTATGCCTTGAAGAGGTTGTCCACCAACAACCTGTAGTTGTCTGCCTGGTTGTTTCCGAGAAAATTTATTGCCACTAACTGGAAGGCTTTCCATGCCGTCTTTTCCTTGCCACGCAGTGCATGGTCAAATGCATCATCTCGAAGAAGTTCACGAATCTGAGGACCAACAAAGACACCTTCCTTTATCTTAGCTTCACTTAACCTTGGAAATTTTCCACGGAGGTACTTGAAAGCTGCTTGTGTTTTGTCAATGGCCTTGACAAAGTTCTTCATCAGACCCAGCTTGATGTGTAAGGGTGGTAACAAAATCTTCCTTGATTCAACAAGTGGTGGATGCTGAACACTTTTCCTCCCAGGCTCCAATGTCTGTCGGAGTGGCCAATCTTTCTTGATGTAGTGGGAATCTCTTGCACGACTATCCCATTCGCAGAGAAAACAGCAGTACTTTGTGTATCCAGTCTGCAGACCAAGCAAGAGAGCAACAACCTTCAAATCGCCACAAAGCTGCCACTGATGTTGGTCATAGTTTATGCACCTCAAAAGTTGTTTCATGTTATCATAGGTTTCCTTCATATGGACTGCATGACCAACTGGAATTGATGGCAAAACATTGCCATTATGCAGTAAAACAGCTTTAAGACTCGTCTTCGATGAATCAATGAACAGTCTCCACTCATCTGGATCCTGAACGATGTTGAGGGCTGCCATCACACCATCGATGTTGTTGCAGGCTACAAGATCACCTTCCATGAAGAAGAATGGGACAAGATCCTTTTGACAGTCACGGAACATGGAAACCCTAACATCACCTGCCAGGAGATTCCACTGCTGTAGTCTGGAGCCCAACAGCTCTGCCTTACTCTTGGGTAGTTCCAAATCCCTGACAAGGTCATTCAGTTCACCTTGTGTTATGAGGTGTGGTTCAGAGGAGGAGGATGGGAGAAAATGTGGGTCCTGTGACATTGATGGTTCAGGACCAGAAGTTTCATCCTCTTCCTCTTCCTCGTCTGACTCAAGTGAGAATGATTCTGGTGCATCAGGAACCCGCAGCCCTTCTCCGTGGGGTACGGGGCGTATAGCTGATGGAATGTTTGGATAATGCACAGTCCACTTTTTCTTCTTTGACACACCTTTCCCAACTGGAGGCACCATGCAGAAGTAACAATTGCTGGTATGATCTGTTGGCTCGCTCCAAATCACTGGCACTGCAAAAGGCATAGATTTCCTTTTCCTGTTCAACCACTGGCGAAGATTTGTTGCACAAGTGTTGCAGCATATGTGTGGCGCCCACCTCTTGTCCTGATCTCCAATTCTGCAGCCAAAATAAAGGTGATAGGCTTTCTTAACCACAGTGGTTATACTGCGCTTTTGTGATGCAAAAGTCACTTCACCACAAACATAGCAGAAGTTATCTGCACTGTTCACACAAGTACGAGGCATCTCTGCTCACTTTGGCTAAACAGAAATGTGTCCCTTTGCAAAATCAAACACTGACAAATAAGAGAGCACGACACTGTATGATTTCTAGACCTGATATAGGGCAATTTGTTCAGCAGAGTGATGTAAGCTTCGTTATGATTGCATCATCCATGACTTCTAGGAATAACATGATGCAATTCATATCATGTATGACGCAATACCAACTTCAGATTGCATCATTCATTGTTTTGCCTAAAAAGCAAGTACTGTCCAAACCCAGTCATAGATTTATTCATAGATCCAGTCAAAGATGTATTTTAGTCATTTCTGGTTTAAATTGAGATCCCTTCCCTTTATAACTCACTTATCCTCCGCCATTCCCAAGTCAAGGGTCGTATATACTGACCCAATAGCATATCTTGAAAACTAGAGCCAATCAACAATTTTAAGCATCACTTTCGTTCTCAGTGACCCAGAATTAGTAAAGTTTGACTACATTTATTTCAGAAGCATTTTGGCTGTAGAGCAGTGTTACCACCCAGGTCTCCTGACTCTCAGTTTAGTGCCCTATCCATTAGAGCATGTTGCCTTCCAGATGGAGATTAAACTAAGTCAGGTAAAGTGTAAGATGCAAGTTAGAAGGGCTAGGAGAGAATCTGAAGTGCAAATAACCAAAAACAAACAAGAAATTCTTTAAATTGGAAGTAGAAAGCCTTCAAAAGAGCTACTATATCTGCTGAACTAACAGTGTTAAGGAAACAAGTAAAGAGAATAAAGACAGGGCGCACAACCCAAGATTATGTCTGTGCATCAAATTTCACTGCAGAAGATGTTGGGGGGGGGAGGGGATACCCACCTCAGACCTACTTTTTTCACATCACAGACATCAGATTAAGCTGTAAAAATGAGAAGGTACTAGAACAAACTGATGAGTTAAAGAGCAAGAAGTTACTAGGACTAGAATCCAAAGGAATTTAAGAATGAATATGCTAAACCGCTAACAAATATACACAATATGTCATTAAAGTCCGCTACAGTACCAAAGGACTGGAGGGGAGAAAAGGTTGTGCGTATCTTAAAAAAAAAAAAAAAAAGTGTTGGAGTGAGAATTACAGACCAGTAATCCCTACCTTCAATATCAGGTAAGTAAATTGGCTGGAACAGCAGCTAAAAATAGAATACCTAAACGAGAATGGTGAGATACACAAAATAGCATGGCTTCTCTGAAGAAAAATGGTGCCTCTAATCTACTCAAATTGTTTGAGGAGATGAACGGAGGTATAAGAAGGAGAACCAGTTGACATAATTTGAGTTTATAGAAGACTTTTGAAAAAAATTCTTTATTAAGAAATCTAATGCATGTGGGGTAAGTGGCAACATTCCATCTTGGATTAGAAACTGGCTATCAGACAGAAATGGTAGGAATAGTCAATTTTCAGTGTGTTCAAAGAGTTAGAGGGGATGTCTCAAAGTTCTATACTAGGGGACGGTTTTAAAAATATTTATTAATGAGCAAATGAATGTGGGCACGGGAGGAGGTAAAATTTGCAGAGGACAAAAGTATTTAGATCACTCAAGAGCTTCAGAGAGTCCTAAACAAAGCTAGGTAAATAGACAGTACAAAGGCAGATAAAATTCAATGTTGTCAAATGCAAGATAATGTACATTGGAAGGAATAATCTGAATTATTCACTCACTACAAATCAATTTAGAACCGAGCAATCATTCAGGAAAGTCCTGGTGTCACTATGGCAGTTCAATGGAAAAAACAAACAAACAAACCCCCTCTGTTCAATGCACAGCAGCGTTTTTTTTAAAAAAAGCAATCAAAAAATGTATAAGGAATGGGATACAAAAGTGACAACATAATGCCTTCATATAAAGCAATGGTCTGCCCTTACCTGGGTCAACGTTGGCCACCCTAGCCTCAAAAGGGATAGCAGAAATAGAAGGGGGAATCAGGGTCAACAAATGCAAGCATGAAAAGATTGTTCTCAATATTAAACCATCTCAAAGAGGGAACAAGACTGAAGTACATAGAATAATGAATGATACAGAGACGGTAGGTTAGGCATTCCTGTTTACCCTCTCATAACTCTACAACAAGGGACGTCCAATGAAACTGAATGGCAATAACATTTAAAAGTGAACAAAAGAAACCTTTTTATATAAAGAATTAACTAATATTTGCAACTCACTGCCAAAGCATTACTGAAGCCAAGAGTTTAACAGGATTCCAAAAAGTATAGACATCTATATGGATAATGAGAACATCGACAGTTGCTTTACAGGGCACTTTTGTTTTTAAGTAGAGATAAAGTACTGGGTTTTATAAGGGCATTGGTTCTCAAACTTTTCACTACTATGACCCCATTCTACAAAAAGTAAGCAATTGCAGACCTCTCTCCCATCTAGCCACTAAGAAGGGGCGGGGGGGGGAAGGGAGGTCGCAACAACTGTTCCTGTTCACAACCCCTGGGTCAAGAACTCACCCAGGATTATTCAGATGGCACCCCACGGGCCACATCCAGCCTGCAGGGGCCTTCCCTTTGGCCTGCCAGGCATATGTTGTTCCCTCCTGCTCCCCACTGGGGCCTCCATTGTAAAGGCGGCCCCACTACATGGCTCCAGCCCTGAACTCACCTGCCAGGCAACCCCTTTCCCTCCCCAGCTGCAAAGCATCCTCTGAGCCAGCAGGTGTCAGGCAATAGGGATGGGTGGGAGACAGGGAGTGGTGCTCAGAGGCAGGTGAGCACAAGAACGCTGCAGCAAGGGGAGCACAGAGGCTGGTGCTGCCAGGTGTCTGGGGTGGAGACAGAGCCAGGGGCTCTGTCCTTACACCCAAGCCCCCAACTGGGAACAAAGGCAGATGGAGGCAGGGATGAAACAGGCTCTGGGGGGAGTCACCCCTTGCTCCACTCCTCCATCTTCCTCCCACTCAAGTATTAATAAGGAAGCACCTGACTCCTGCAGCGACTCCACACACACCCCTGCTCCACCCTCAGGGACTGAAAATCCTGGTTACCCCAAATGACCATGGGGAACACATTGCTCATTTGGATAATCAGGATTTTCAGTTCGTTGAAATTTGGACCAACGCACTTCACCTGTACCTGGCATGACTGTGAACAGAGGGAAAATAAACTGAAGCGCATCTCAAAACATGCCTCTAATTGGACTAGCAGTCTGCATGCCAGTCAAAATCAGCCAACATGCCACCTTTGGTCCACCTGCCATAAGTTGCCAATGCCTGCCAGCAAGGCAAAGTAGCAGTGCTCTCTCCATGCTATTTGCTTCCCACCCAGTCAGTCTGCTGAAATCAGCTGAGTCATAAAAATGGCTCTCTACTCTGACAGAAAAAATGTAAAATTGATACCAAAAACAGATAATTTAATGAAGAACGGATCATGAATATTTGTTCTTTCTACCAAATGTTGCCAAAGTGAAGCCAATGTTCTTGTTGTGCAACAAGTGTGTTTCTGTCATAAAGGAATACAACCTGAGATACCACTTTTATATGAACCATTCAACTTTCAATGACAATTATCCTTTGAACTCAGAGACACGGTGTTCAAAGGTCGACTCCCTAATCACATCTTACAATTATGGAAGTAAGATGCTCATGAGTTCTGCATCACAACAGGAGATGGGTATGGCTGCTTCTCTATTAGCAGCCTGGACTCTGGCATGAAAGACGAAGCCCTTCACGGATTCCAAAACCATCAAAGAGTGTATGCTGGCTGTTCTCCAGGAAGTGGAAGCTGATGAGAAGATGAAGGCAACCATCATGAACACTGTCAAGCAAGTTCCTGTCAGACACAACTGCAATGCACCCACGTCATGTCCAGGATGTCAAATCCAGCTGTCATGACGACAGGAGTCCGGGTAGGCCATTTGAGTGAATGGCACTGCAACTCCACTCACACAAATTTGGTCCAGTCAGGGAGGGCGGGGCCAAACCTGAGCAGCATTGCAGCCCTGGAGGTTGCAACATCCAGAGCGGAGAGCCAAGCCCAGCCAGCCCCACAACACAGGAGATGCAGGAGCAGCCACTGTGGGGTGAGTGCTAGGCAGGACCCAAGCCCCCAAAAAGGCAGGATCCAGCCAAAACCATCCCAGAGCCTCCACCCCCAGATTACTTACTGGGTTGTGACAGGCCCTAAAAATTTGTAAATGGGTCCTCATCCCAAAAAATTTGAGAACACCTGGTTTAGATGGACTATTGATCTAACCTGCATAATTCCTATGTTCACCCTGTTATGTATTAAATTTATGTATTAAAGCTTCGGTTACTACCACAGCCTGTGAAATTCTATTTCTGTTTATCATATGATGCAGCCGGACAGTTATAAAGGCTGCTGCAATCAGACCACCTGTTTGTCAGTCCAAGGTTTTATGTTTCCAGTGCATTAGTGTTACAACTGAGGTAAAAGGATACAATCTCTGTGTTGACTATGACCTCTAGCCCATTAGGATGAAAAACTCCACTGATAGTCATGTTGAATTTGTCAAACTTGTGGATGGCCTGTGCAGAACGGACATCCCAGAGCACCCCATCATTTAGGACAAGGTCATCTGTGGGGTTAAAGGTGGCGCAGTTCTTCTTGTAGTTGTTGGCAAGATCTGGGTTAAACAGAGTCAATAGCTTGTTGCCAGTCTGAATATCATAGATCTTTTAGATTAAAAAGAAAGAGAAAGATTAGTTAAGATTTGTAGTTCTATCAGTGCCCAAGAACACTATGTACCATCCCTTCCAGAATGTTTTTGGTGATCCCTCTCACCCTAGCTTTCCTTATGCATCACAAATGAGAGCTTGCCAATGTCAGACTCTCCCTTCCAAGGCATCAAACATTCAGACAGAGTTCTCCAGGCCAGAATCTGCATTTCCCCATATATTCTGATAATGCTTAGCTCATCTGGGGCTCTCTAACATGTTTAACAAGCTTGAGATTGGTACTAGAAAATTAACCCAGTTTTGAAAAATAGGTTGCGAAGTTTTAGACAAAGTCAGCATTTAGCCAGTCTGCTACAGAAATATTTAAACTAACTTTAAAGGAAGTGATATTTACAGGCTACAAGCAAAGAAAGAGTCCATTAGCACACAGTGAAGAAAACACTGAAATATAGGAGAGAAGGAGTTCAAGTTACTGGCAATTACACTACATGGTCTCACTAAACTGTGCCCTTATTTCCCTGAGAAGGATTTTCACAACCAAAGACAAAACCTTCATACTTTTTGTGCCTGTGACTATTTTCTCAGAGGTATTTCTCACAGCCTCGTTTCCTTCTGACCCCTGCAATGAAGCCATAAGCCTGTGTTTTTTGGATATCAATTTGTTGCCAGGTGATCACATTGCAAACTCAGATTTGATTTCCCTGGAGTGCCAAAACACTGGAAGAGCTGGACAAGGATGGATAACTCATTTGTTTAAACAAAAATATACATGAAAATTAGCAAGAGTGGCAAGGAAAACGATGAACAATCTGAATAAGTATGCTTTGTGACATTTTTTGTCAATGTTTCTTCAGGTGAGATAATCCTTGTAATGAATTCTGTCTAGCACTGGGACCTTCAAAAGAGGAGAGGAACCCTTCAGATTGCAGGATTTTCATGGCCTGATATGTGCAAAATGCTGAAAGAGTATTATGCAGAATACACAGATAATTTAAACCAATTTATTTGTCACTGTAAAGCAAGCTCATTCTGTGCATTCCTGCTGGAAAACTTCCAATATCCCATTTCCCTCAACTGCTGATGAAGTACTCTTTATGGCAAAACCTTTCATTTATAAAAAGCTGCCATAACTTCTTCACAGCTGCATGTGTTCCAGTACAATTCCCTGCAGAACATCTCTCAAATGAATGGCTCATCAGGCCAGATACTAGATATGCCCAATACAATTAGAGGCACCATATGTCTAAAAGGCAGGTGGCATACCATTCAGCATTACAGCCTAACTCAATTTTCAGGTTATCCCAATGCTTTTAAATGCAGTGAATAAGCTAATCTACACTTTTGAAGCTGTTCCTGTAAAGCCTTTAGTTTGCCAGTTACATACAGCTCCACCATACCCGCATCAGTTAACAGATGGTACGGGTAGGGGAATAACCTTGTCATGGCTTCAAAGAATCAATTTCCACTGGTACTTACATGGGCAATGTCCCCTTTTGTGCCAATGACCCTATCCTGAGAGTGCTTGCTGAACTCCACATAGTGATCATCTGGGAAGGAATGCCTGCACAAAAACAATCAGTGATGAGGTCAATGAGCAGCAGATTCAGACTGTCCATTCTGAATCAGACACACACTGTGGAAATATTTCTGGCAGAGGTTATAATTTTTAACAAACAAGAAATAAAACCTAAAAGAGGATTCTCTGCTCCACTGACCATAGCAAATGGCAGTGCTAAAATGCACACCCCAGCTGGGAGTTGACCATTTGTCAGAAGAGTATTTCCTATCCACAGTCACAAACAGTACAGCTGTGAAACACACCAGCAGCAAGGCAATTTGTGATCAAAAGTCACCTCAGAACATTAACTGCAGCTGCTCAAGAAGACAGAGGTGACATTATATTTGCTAAAGAAGGCTAGGGGGAACATGTAAAATTCCCACATGCATAGATTTGAGTGCATAAAATCTCCTGTCCATAACATGCCTTCCAGTTAATTTAAACATCGTCACATTAAAAAGTTATTGCTATTGCCCATAGTCTAGTAGGCAATGGTTAAACCTTTAAGAGAGGGGAATCTCTCCCTTCTGTTTTCTAAAGGGACTAAAGAATGGTTAATATTGAAATTAATTTAACTTTGCCATGTTTGCAGTTCATAGAATATCAGGGTTGGAAGGGACCTCAGAAGGTCATCTAGTCCAACCTCCTGCTCAAAGCAGGACCAATCCCCAGACAGATTTTTACCCCAGTTCCCTAAATGGGCCCCTCAAGGATTGAACTCACAACCCTGGGTTTAACAGGCCAATGCTCAAACCACTGAGCTATCCCTCCCCCCAGTATCCATCTGCACCGCAAAATTTACCATGCAAATTACTGTGCTACACTTTTTCAGTAGCCAGCCTTAAAAGATTGTCATGATAATTTACCAATGAAGCAAAAAACAAAAAATGCTACTTATTTGCTTTTTATCAAAATCACAATTTTACTCATCTGTCTCAAGTAAATATCTTCCAGGCAAATAGAATTTTGTAGGGCTATCTGCATCCAATGAAGTGATGAAGACACAACAACATAGGAACAGAGCCAGACTTTTTTATTCAAACACTAACAATTTGAATGTTCTGGTCATAGTTATGTTGCACTATCCTTTTACACAATATAACACTACCCATTTTTTCCCTTTGAAGTTATTTCATTTAACTGGTTTCCTGATAACTTTTAATTGTTCTAATTTTGTTTGATCATTTTAAACTAGTCAATACTGTGTGATCTGTCTTCTACAAAACCTCTAGGATAGGTAAGATTCCTTTCCCTTATCCCTAAAACTGAAGAAGTATTCAGAAGCTTGCTTTCAGGATGCATATCAACGACTCTCCTAAGAAACCAGGAGCTGAAATGTTCCTTAATTTGGCCTTTGAGTACAAAATGCTCTCTTAAAAGAGCCAGATTTAGCGTAAATGTACATACCGTGCTCTAAATATTTTCTCGTTTTATAAGAAAAACTTGTTAATGTCTCAGAGTATATACAGTCTGGTGGGATTTTCCCTCACTGCCCCAAACTCACACCTTTGGTTGGAATTAGGGCTGTCAATTAATCGCAGTTAACTCAAGCGATTAACTCAAAACAAATTAATTCGATTTAAAAAATTAATCACAATTCATCGCAGTTTTAATTGCACTGTTTAACAATAATAGAATACCAATTTAAATTTCTTATAAATATTTTTAGATTTTTTCTACATTTTCAAAATATACTGATTGCAATTACAACACAGAATACAAAGTATACTGTGCTCACTTTATATTTTATTACAAATATTTGCACTGTAAAAAGGATAAACAAAGGAACAGTAAATTTACGAGAGATAATGCTGCCTGCTTCTTATTTACAATGTCACCTGAAAGCGAAAACAGGTGTTCGCATGGCACTTTTGTAGCTGGTGTTGCAAGGTATTTACGTGCTAGATATGCTAAACATTCGTATGCTAAACACGCATATGCCCCTTCATGCTTCAGCCACCATTTCAGAGGACACACTTCCATTTTGATGATGCTCATTAAAAAAATAATGCATTAAATTAAATTTGTGACTGAACTCCTTGGGGGAGAATTGTATGTCTCCTACTCTGTGGTTTTACCCACAGTCTGCCATATATTTCGTGTTATGGCAGTCTCAGATGACAACCCAGCACATTTTGTTTGATTTAAGAACACTAACTGCAGATTTGACAAAACACAAAGAAACAAACTTGTTTGTCTTAGTGATTGGCTGAACAAGAAGTAGGACTGAGTGGACTTGTAGGCTCTAAAGTTTTACATTGTTTTGTTTTTGAGTGCGTTTATGTAAAAAAAATTCTACATTTGTAAGTTGCACTTTCACGATAAAGAGATTGCACTACAGTACTTGTATGAGGTGAATTGAAAAGTACTATTTCTTTTATCTTTTTTACAGTACAAATATTTGTAATAGAAATATAAAATGAGCACTGTATACTTTGTATTCTGTGTTATTGAAATTAATATATTTGCAAATATAGAAAACAACCAAAAATATTTAAATAAATGGTATTCTATTATTAACGGTGTGATTAAAACTGTGATTAATCATGATTTTTTTTAATCTTGTGATTAATTGCAATTAATGTTTTTAATTGTTTGACAGCCCTAGTTGGAATAGGTTTCCTAGCATATAGCAGCTCTCAACTGCCAAGAACTTGAATACATTTTTGCAGTTTGCCATTCCAGGGGTTTTGGGGTACATTTAAAGGTTCTTCTTTAACTTTGTGCATTTCAGACTATCAAAGAGTACCTACTTCATGTCAAAGACAGATTTCATCCCCCACAGCGCAGACAATGGTTGGCTCCACGTAGCAGATGTTAGCAGTAAAGATCCATCCTGTAGTTCAATGGTGTGAGAAAACAGCAGAGCAATACAAAGTGGAGTTATTGGTACACAAGTGTATTTTCTCACATGTACAATAGGGGTTTAGGAGTGCTCAAAGGACCCTTTCTCACTGCACTACTCAGGAATGGTGATCAGGTGGTAAATTATACCACTATACAATATTCCTCAAAAATGTTATGGCCATCTAAAGGAGCTATACATTATGATGGCAGTAGATGAGAAGGGGGTAATCCTTGCCTAAGCTCCAATGCTCTGTGAGTGGAGAGGAGAACTCTACTTATTTTTTTTTAATTTCTTCCTAGATTCTTGCACATCAGGTTTCAAAAGGAGAGTTCTTTGTTACAGCCATCTTGTGTTTCTCCTATACATATGCAAAGCCACTTCAATAGCCCTCTTCGTCAGCCTTACAAACACAGGTTATCTATGCAGACACAAAGCTATAACATCCCTCTTGTGCCGTCAGGTAAAAGGAAGGATTTATATAATTCTAAGGGAGGAGAGCAAAAACTGTTCCACTGTTATTCTGCTAGTATTTTTGTAGGCTATACTGCATGGTAGCCAGTAGATGTGTTTTGGTTCCATATAATCCATATGGAGCAAAAACAGGACAAGGTTTAAACCACAGGAACTCAATGTTCAGATGAGGTCTTTGACTCCTTACCCTGGATGGCTCAAGGTGCGTGATGGCAGAGTTATGGCAGTTGTAACTGGCCTCCTCCTGCCCACTGAAAACATTGTAGAGCTTCAGCTGCCCAGTGCAAGTGCCCAGCATTAGGAATCGCTCCCGTGCAGAGAATGCACAGCAGGTAAAGCCACTTTCATCCTCATTTGCTTCCCGGAACACAGAAATTGGACGAAACCTGGGGAAGGAAAGAATGTAGAAAAGTGACCCAAAAGGGAGGAAAGAAAAGCAACAATGAACAAGGGTGGGACGATCTTAAAACCTGTGCTTGAAAGCTCAGGTAGCTACAGTTATTACTTCAGCTTTCTTTTTAGGGGAAGATTAGAGAGAATGACACCAGTGGAGTAGGAAGAAAACAGCTGACACTGTGGCTTGTAACATCAGGATTTGTGTCCTGCAAGATGAAATCCTTGAGTCATAACATCCTACCAGATGTAAAATCTGGATTCAATACCTTCCAAGTTGGACTGGTGGAAAATCTGTGGCATGGTCACATGGGAAAACCTGGCCAGGTGGCTAAGACCTCATGAAAGAAGCATAAAACAAGCAAAACAAGGAGAGAGGGTACATCAAGTGTCTCAGGATCATACATTTTTTTAGGTGGTAGTGTGGTTTTATCACCACCAAAAAACATTTGCATCAACATATGATCATTTTACAGACTTATCAGCTCCTCCCATTTATTCCACATCTGAAGAAGTCATAGACTTCTGTGTAGAGTAGGACAGCACTACTGGTGGCTGTGAGGAAGAGGAGATGGGGGTAGGCTGCAAGAACAAAATAGAGATCCTGTATTCATTAATTTGCCAAAAGCCCTAGATCGGACAGATAACCTCATGCCTTCAGTAGCTCAGCCTTTCTGCCTCAATTGCCTCACCTGTAAAGTGGGGATTACAATACTTACCTCCCAGGGTGGGGTCATGAGGCTTCATTAGTGTCTTTACAATACTCTGAAGCTTGAAGGGGCTATATTAAGTGCTAATAAAAATCAAAGAGAATCAGAATAGCTTCTTAAATTGGATGTGAAAAGTTCTCCCAATTGTCACCGTAGAAGAAAAATGTTTTTATCTGTCCAAGGAATGAGGATTCTGGGACCTGCATCCACCTTTGTAGCAGGTAAGACCTTTTGGCACAGACATTACCCCAAGAGGATTTGAGAAACATTCCTTTCTTCCTTACCTGCTGAATATAAGGTGTCTATCAAAGCATCCACCGTCCACCCCTCCATACTTCGGAAAGGCCGCCCTACGGGTCAGCCGCGAGGTAAAGTTAGTTGGCGCCTGGCGCCTCTGTTTTGGCTCAGGGCACTGGTGGGGAGTAAAGAGAGAGAAAGGGGGGCAGGTGGCAACAGGGTTCTTGCAGCGGGCATGCTGCTCCCTAAGGTACTCTGTAATTATACTGTCCAGCGTGGGTGGGGAAGGGAGGTGTCTGTCCAGCTGCTTTTTGATGGCTGGGCTCTGGCTGTAGGCGCCGTGGTCCGATTTTTGTCTCAGCACTCTGATTTTCCTGCCATTGCAGGGTGGTGGCCTCTCTCTGATGAAGCTAATCCTGCCAATCAAAGGGGAGTTGCTGGCATAAGAAGGACCTGGAAGGGCAAGTGGACCCTGGGATACAGAAGGCCTTGGTTGAGCATGGACAGAGGTGGCAGTAGAACCTACAGAAGCATGGCTACTCAGTCGGGCTGAGATACCATTAGCTATACGAGGTGTGCGAGGCAGAGCCACAGGGGAGGCAGCGGCTGCAACAGGGGTGAAGGCAGAGGAGTGAGATGCCGCAGTCATGGGTAGATCTGCCTCTTTAGTGAGGACAGTAGCAGTTTCTCCTAGCCCCTTAGAGATGAGATGGTTCCGAATCAAAAGCAGCAATTCCTTTTCAGGAAACGAGATCCTTGACTGGGCCACCACATCCGCTTTCTGCAACCGAGCCAAGGAGACATCTGTGCCAATCAGCAATGGCTTCCCCGAGACACGCTCTATCAGTTCAGCAGCATACTTGCAGAACTTGACATGGTCACTGCGCTTGTCCTGGAGCACAGGCTCCTTCATCAGTTGCTGGATCTGACAGCTGCTGAAGAGGGGAAGCTTGCTGATGATCTGCCGGACAGTACTGCTACGGGACAGCCCCACCAAGGCCTTGCAGGCTAACGCTCGGATCTGATCTGCATCTGTAATTGGCATCTTTATAGACAGCAGTGACAGCAGCACTTTGATGCCATTGTTGGACTGCACCACATTCCACATCTTGGCCAGTGTGTGCTCACTGCTTTTGGGTGCCTGGGGGAGCTTTCGTCGGGGTGTTCCCGAGATGAATTTGCCGATACTGGAGATCCGATTATCTGGGCCACACACACAGTTGATGATGATCTGAAGGGCTGACTTCTGGATCTCTGCATCATGGATGAAAAATTCACCCTCAGCAACTCCCAGGATGATGCTGATACCTAATGAGAGAAATACTTCTGTTACCATGCTAGCCTAGTTAAGCATTACACATTGTTCTACAAATCAGAGTACGAGACATTGCTCAGCTCTTCATCTGGGTCCCTCTGCAGTCACCTCATTCTCCCTGACCACCACAGCTGTTCCTCTATCTCCCCAGGCTAGATAATCCCCTCCACTAGTACCACCCACTGATATGCTCCGTGAATCACACCACAGCAATACTCGGTGGTGGGTCAAATATGGTCTCTCACAGAAGGTGATCAGGCATGGTCCATGTTTGCTTTAGGCCAGGCACCTCACCAGACTGCAGCTATGACATGGGGATTGACATCACAGAAAGCAGCTATTATGTACGTAACAAAGCAAAAGTGGAGGAGAGGGTAACTTTTTATTTTAAAAAAGGACAATATACATCACACCCTCCAGAGTGACTCAAAGAAAAAAGGCTGGAACTGATTGCTTTTTGGTCAAAAAGCATCTATTACTTTAATTGTTCTTCAAACCCAACCTTCATTCCAGGAAGGACCAGTGTGCTGCCCAGAGAAAGTGCTCACACGAGAGATTCTCTCTCACAGCTACACCAAGTGTCTCCTCCCCAGCCCCACTTCTATAACATGCCAGGCCCCTTCCTCCTAACATTTAGAGCCCAGAAATCAGCCAGTTGATTCATTTGCAAGCTGTGAGTGTGTGGCATGACTGACCCAAGAGACTGAATCAAAGAGGGGCACACTCATCAGCTGTTCAATTATTTAACAGTCAGTACTCCCCTCCTACCCACTCCCAATGCCATATCCCATAAGGACACTTTAAGAGTCCGGGAAGCTGAGTGACCCTCACTCTCCCATTGGAAATGTGGATTTGCCAGTATTATTTGTTGAGCACTGACAATGTGCTCTGGGTTCTTCAGAACAAGGAGGAGACAAAGGCTGTGCCCTCCAGGAGTTTACAATTTAAGTACTATATCACAATCTCCTTTCATTTATTTGCATCACTGGCTGTGACTATGAACCAAGTGCTGTAGCCCTCTATCTTACTGTGGGGGGCATGAAACAAGTCACCTAAATACCATATAACTAAAGATATGCTGGTCCTGCTTTGAACAGGGGATTGGACTAGATGACCTCCTGAGGTCTCTTCCAACCCTAATATTCTATGATTGTTAAAGTACTTAAACCCTAAAGGCCAAGCTCAGCTTACCCACAGTGGAGACAGTAGATCCTGCTTCATCCAACACATCTACAGGCTCTGCCAGCTGCAACTGGATTTTAGGAACCACAGTAAGGATAGCCAGAACATCCAAAGCGTAGCGTACTGTGTCATTCCTGGAAGAGTACAGCGAAAGAAATAATTAGAAATACTAGGATAGAACATCTATAACACTTCAACAGGACTCCCTGCAGATTCTTCTCTCTTTGGCTACATGTTGGATACTGCAATGTAGGATGAGGTCCGGGGGATGAGATGTCTCAGGAATTTATCAGAAAGTAGCTTTGCTCTGGCAGCATGCCACTGTAGAGAGCCTATTGTCAAAAACAGCAGAGATGCCTTTAGGAGTAACATCTCCTAGATTAGTTCTATGCAACTCTAGGGTTTGGTCACTATAGAATTTCCTCTGAGGTCACCAGTCTAAGCATAATACAGTAAATCAGCAGCTTCCAACACCCACTTTTTGACTGGCCAGATAGTCATAACCTCTATACAGGCTCATATTTCAAAACACCTGGCCAAATTCAGCGAAGTCAACACAGAGAGATGAGAAGCATCTCTCCTTGACCCAGCTAATGGAGATTTACCCTCTGCAGGGCAGCCTAAATAGTTGGTTTTTCCCTTCTCTCTGCACTATGAAAGATTATGTTTTCTAGTCTCCAACAATGCTGTGGTTATTGCTTTCTGCTACGAAGCAAACACAATGAAAAGTAAGCAAAGTTAGGGGTGGATGGGAAATGCAGTGGATTAAGACTGGTTAAAATCTACTCAGCTTCTATTTTACCAGTGATTCTTGACAACTAGAACATTCTGGCTCTGTAGAGCCCTAATGGCATTCACATCATCATGTTTCCACTGTGGTTCAACTGTCAATGATACTCCTTCTTTCATACACACTAACTACATGACTATAGCACAGGCTCCCTGCAGATCAAGAGACACTGTGTATGTTTGCCCTTAATTAGATGTTGGGGCTCTGTTTAATGTAAAAATGGAAAATTTTCTTATTTAAAGTATTCAATGCCCCACTACAGAGTTGCACCCTACAGTTTGGGAAATGCAGTAGTATAGTATAGTTTCTACTGTCTCACCTGGCATAGTACGTCTTCCAGTTGCATGCTATGGAGATAAGCTGGAGCATGAGCTGCACACAAGACAATTTGAGAAAGACTTCCGCTGGCTCCCAGTAGAGCTGTGCTGGACCATACTCTATTAGAAACTCCATCATCTCCACAATCTGCTCATGGGTGTAGGAACAGGCCTGTAGGGAGGAGGCAGGGTGAATTAAAGAGCTATCACAAAAGTTATATGCTTAGTAGAGAGTACACCCTATATTGTTAGGAAATCACTCCCCTTGGCAGTTGCATGAACATCCAAGTCTAGTGGCCATTAAGACACCACACAGCTAAAATAAATACAATTTCACTCGTAGTTAATTTGCTGTTGTTTTGCACTTTATTCCCTTACTATACTATCTAGTGTAGCTGCCACTACATAGATGCTAGAGAAATTACTAAAACAATATCCTTCAAGTTTCCCACTAGACCTAGAAATGACAAGTGAGTTTGAGAAAAGCTAAGAAAGAGTATCAAAATAAAAGTTCTGGCCTCATGGGGCTAATATACAGTAACTACTACACAATTTAGAAAGAGTTCAGTAAGAATTTTACACTAATATGATTCAAACTCTCAAAAAGCTGCAGTAAAATGGAGTTACAGTCCCTAAATTCCAATCATAAAAACCATTTAAAATAGAAAAAAACCTGAATAGGCTTTTTTCTCGACCTTCATCACTTCATCTTTCATACATTTCAATAAACATGTGTTTTACAACATAAAAGAAAAGTGACTTTAACACAAGATTCCTGCATTTTTAATTCCTTTGTTTTCCTGAATGAAACTTTAAGTGTAATTTTTGTCACTCCACAGAAGTGGAAGTTGTCTTTTTAGTTCACATCTAAAAACCCAGCAAAACACCAGAACAGAAACCATAAATGTATTGAATTTGCTCCCTCAGGACGAATGGTTAATGGATTTACAATTTAAGATCAACTGGAAAAAATAGGAACTAAAGGTAACACAAGGATTTCTTAGCTTATTTCTAAAGACTATTGTCCTCCTTGGGCACAGAGAGGATTGTTCCCTCTGTTGCCAGAGCAGAATCTCACAACGTGACCCAAATTCTCTTCAGTACCTTTAAAAACTTTCTTGATCTTGCCCTTTCAGAGGTGAAAAACATGAGAAGGAAGTAGGTATGTGATGAAAAAGTTCTGATTAGACACTCTTAGCTTAACTCTTTGATGGGAAACATGTGGCAGCTCCCAATTAAATGGAAGCCAAATACCCCCTGAAACTTTGCTACAGCCATTTTTCTATTGCCATGAAGTTCACTGGGGAAAAAAACAGTCTGTTGTGTGTCCTGCATGGATTCCACTGACTTCAGAAGACATTATTTCATTTCCATGTCTGCGACAATGTGAAAACGTCACACACAGACTGCTCACCTTGTACGGTGGTTGCGGATGGACCAGAATGCCACCTTCAGTGCGCTGGAGCGACTGCTTCACCTGTTCAAGTTTGATGGCAAGGTGAGCTTCAAAGTACCTGCGCAGGGCCATGCAGGTGTGCTTCCCAGTTTGGCGACTGGCAAAGATCTCGTCGTCACTCAGGAGGGCTCCCTGGTCTTCCAGATTTAAGATCTCCAAGGTGCTGATCTATACAAAGCAAGTCAAGAAAGGGGAAGCATCTTTTCACTAGGCTCATTCTTCAGGAGTAAGATGCCTACAACTGCCAACTGCATATGTACGAAAACTTACCCTATAGAGCTAACCTCACTATCAGGATGGATACCAAATATCACAGCTGAAACTGTAGATTTGTGTTCTCTTTCAGCTATTAAGCCTCTTTTTGCAGAGATAGAGATAACTGGGTGAATAGCAACATTCTCCGGGAAGAGTAGTTCCCTGTCCCCCGTTACACATAAAACCAAAGGCAAATCCAATAGCCACATCAGGGCAGATCTGGAGAAGGTGTTTCTACAGCAATCACATGAGGATTAGAATACACGTTGGTGGAATGGTATCACTCATGAGGTGAAAGGTCTGAGAACTAAGCCAAAATTAGAATTTAATAGGCCATTGCCCAACCAAGAAGCCATTGCTCAACCAAGGAGCAGCACTAACAGGCTGTTTGGGAAGTGTCACCCAGTCCTCAGCCTTCAAGACAATAATCAATAGGACCGGCTCTAGCACCAGCAAACCAAGCATGTGCTTGGGGCGGCACAATTCCAGGGGCGGCATTCCGGGAGGCTTTTTTTTTTTTTGGCGCTTCGGCAGTTGCGCTGAGGTTTGTTTTGGTTTTTTTTTGACCGGGGGGGGGGGGGGGGGGGTGGCAAAAAACCTAGAGCCGGCCCTGATAATCATAGGATCTTTGAGTGTGAGAAGAGAGTAAAAATGACCCCAAAATGGGGAGGCAGGCTACTCACATCCATCACACAGAATCCCCACATCCCACCTCCATCCATTCCAACGGGAGGGAGGGTTGGAGAAAATGGAGCTCTTTACAGCTATAAAGATAAGAGCTCTAAAACTTGACGCTAAAGCAATGTCTCGGAACGTAAAAGGAGACTGTAATCGTTACCAAGTTCACTAGGCGACGGAGGCCATCATGCCTGTCGAACAGCTCCAGGACAGCACGGAAGGAGAAGCAAATGGAGAAGAACATGGTAGCATGGCAGCAGCCCGAGGCATGGGAGCATTCCATCAACCACAGGGTGTAGTTCACAACATCCGACAGCACGTTATGGGGATGCATGCACACCTACAAAGCAAAAGGTGCAATGACAACCCTCCCATCCTGGGGACAGACACACTGAGTGCGTGCTTACACTCAGACAGTCACCACTCACTACATAAGAAGTGAAGTAATTACTAATACAGTTGCTTTTATCCTGAGCAGCAATGAGTACAACCTCTGAATCTCAAACCGAAGGACACAACTCGAAAACATGTGCGTGGCTCAAAAGACTTCGCCCCATTTAGCCCACAATGGCTCACTGCACCATGGTCCCACCTCTCTGGATAGGAAGTGGGATTTTTAACAAACTTCCTGTAATCTTTAGTCATATACCATACTTTCAAAAAAAAAAAAAAAAAAATCCAAAAGCCCATTAGCCTTGCTAAGGTCAGACAATATGACCTTGTTTCAGATCATTATTTATATTTATCAAGCACAGGAGAGGCAGCTTAGACAAACAGAAATGTTCTTTGACCTGCAGAGTTTACATCTGAATATAAACCAGGAGCTTCAGAAAAGTGGGGTTTGGATCATTGGAAAAGCCTGTCGAACAGGTTCTCCTTATTAGGGCGGCAGGGGTGTACAGAGACAAGAGGATCCTAAATGCCAGTAGCTAGAAGTGCTCTAGTTAGATCAAGCTAGCTAACTAGTTTTCCATCTCCTGCCCTGTGTTTTCTGGAACCACTCCCCTTTGCTCCCTGCCAGACACCTGGAGGAACTGGCTAGCAAGTCAGATGATAGTGATTTGCTGGCTGCCAATTATCCAGAGATTTTGGGTAACTGCCACCACTTTTGGACAGTGGTGTTCACCGTGCTATACTAGCAGAAATCCCTCTTTAGCTCCAGGTTAACTACTCATCATGCAGGATAACCACAAATCTGTACACTACTTGTTTACTGGAGTTGGCGTCAAACAGAAAAGAAATAAGCAGAAATTCAGGAACAGCCAGACACTAAGGAATTTAATAGGCAGAAGTGTAGTTTCTTATGTTAACTACTAGTTTAGTTGCTACTGTCCTTAGTTGAAAAAGAGAGCCTAAGAAGTTAAGGTGATATGGCCAGGAACCACGTGTAGCCTACTGTCACTTTGGAAGTGTGGTACACCTGTGGGGCTAAATACAGGGTACCACCAAAACCTGTCTAAAGGGGCTCAAAGATGGTAGACACAATCAGAGTGTTAAATGAAAGATATGATCTATGGTCAAGTCTCTTAACCATACATCCTTTTGAGACCAGCACTCCAGTACCCCAATTTGGTACCTACCAGAACAGAGTATCATAGAAGAAACAAAAGCAAGGGTCCTTGCTCCAGGAGCTACAGTGTGAACAGCTTCAGTTACTGTACAGTGACCTCTCCAGGCAACTCAGAACAACTAGTTACTGTATTCTGAGAGAGTTATATCCAGCCCGTCTCATTTTAAGAAGCCAGTCATTGCACAAAACTACATTTGTAGCAGCCATTCTAACATACTATTCAAAGCAATTTAAAAACAGACAAAAACTAGAGGGAAGTTGTTAGCAGATTCTCATAATCTGACAAGAGGAGACAAGGACAAACTTCCTAGTGGCAGATACAAAAAAAAAAAAATTCAGGTAGGGAAATAACTCTCCTTAGCTACTCTGTTCATAGCTTCATAGATCTGAAGGCCAGGAGGGACCATTATGATCACCTGGTCTGATCTCCGGCGTAACAAAGGCCATGATGCTGTCCATGCTTTCATAGAATCAGAGAAATGCAGGGCTGTAAGGGACACAAGAAGTCCCAAGTCCAGTCCACTGTGCTGTAGCATAAGCAAGAAAACCTAGATCATCCCTGACAAGTGTTTGTCCAACCTGTTCTTAAAAACCTCCATTGATGGGGATTCCACAACCTCTCTTAAAAGCCTATTCCAGAGTTTAATATAATTATAGTTAGAAAGTTTTCCCTAATATCTAACCTAACTCTCCCTTGCTGTAGATTAAGCTAATTAATTCTTGTCCTACCTTCAGTGGTCATGGAGAACAGTTGATCACTGTGCTCTTTATAACAACCTTTAATAAATTTGAAAAATTATCAGGTCTCCCCCCCCCCAGTCTTCTTTTCTCAAGATTAAACATGCCCAGTTTTTTTTAATTTTTTCCTCACAGGTCTGGGTTTCTAAACCTTTGATCATTTTTGTTGCTCTCCTCCGGACTCTCTCCAATTCATCTACATCTTTCTTAAAGTGCAGTGCCTGGAACTGAACAAAGTAATCCAACTGAGGCCTCACCAGTGCCAAGCAGAGAGGGACAATTACCTCCATTATCTTACATGCAATACTCTTTTTAATACACCCCAGAATTATATTAGCCTTTTTTGCAACTGTATCACATTGCTGACTCAAATTCAATTTGTTATCCACTATAACCCTCAGATACTTTTCAGCCGTACTACATAGCCTACAACCATTTCGTACTCGTGTATTTGATTTTTCCTTCTTAAGCATAGTATTTGGCAGTTGTCTTTACTGAATTTCTTCTTGTTGATTTCAGACCAATTCTCCAATTTGTCACATTTTGAATTCTAATCCCATCCTCCAAAGTGCTTGCAACCCCTCCCAGCATGGTGTCATCAGCAAATTTTATAAACATACACTCCACTCTGTTATCCAAGTCATTAATTAAAATACTGACTAGTACGAGACCCAGGACTAATCCCTATGGGATCCCACTAGATACGCCCTCCCAGATTAACTGTGAACCATTGTTGCAGGTGAACTATACAATGAAGTGTGGGTGGCCTCATGAAGTTTCACTGCTTGTTTTGGAGCCTCCCTCTGGACCGTGCAATAGAGCAGCCACCCAAGCTTGGATTTTATGTGGAAAAGCAATCCCAGTAAATCAGTAGCCACGAATTCATAGATTTGAAAGGCCAGAAGGGAGCAATATGATCATATGACCTTCTACATAACACAGATTACAAAATTGGGAAGGGGGGTTGGCAAATTTTCCTGTGATTTTATGTTCTGCTATTCCCCTGGTTACACCCCCTGGAAGGAGTTACACACCCCCATGCTTAAACATAATCAGTCAAACACTCTCTCAGTGGTACTGTACATATTCCTTCACTTCACTCCTTCTCTATACAGGCCATGGCCTCAAAACAGTAGCTGGCTCTTCAGCTCTACCATTGAACTGTTCATTCATTGTTTGAACCAACAGTGACACAGAGCTTCTTGATACCCTGTGAATCACTACAACCCTAGTAAGGGAATGTCTCTTACCCTCTCCATGGCATCCTGGTTGTAGGATAGATAATATAAGCACATGGAGACCCCTGTAGCTGCCATGGAAGGACGAGGAATCTCTAGCAGCTTCTGCACTCCTCCATGAGCAACAAACTCTGTAGCAAACTTGTTGTGGAGCAGCAACGATGCCAAATGCTAAGAAAAGAAAGCAGGTTAGTGTGGGATTCCCCATACTTCTCTCAGTGCTCTGCAACACTTGAGAAAGATCCTGCCCTGCTACTTGTATAGGGAGGTGGCAGAGAAATGTGGTTCCCTAATTCCTATTCTCCCCACCATCACAGGCAGCAGAATGTAAAATTTAACTTATGTCAACACCTTTCTATTATACAGTAACTCCTCGCTTAACATTGTAGTTATGTTCCTGAAAAATGCGACTTTAAACGAAACTATGTTAAGTGAATATGAACACTCAAAGAACTTTATAAAGGCTGGAAAGAATCCTCATTTTACACATAGGGAATCTTAACCTAACTGCACTTCAGTGATTTGTTCAAGGTTACACAGCCAATTAGCAGTAATGCCAGGATTAGAACCTGCAATCGACATTTATTCACTTGCTCTCGCCATTAGAAATCACTCCCCATTTATTTCATATGACAAATGGGAAGTGGTCTCTCCCACTTGTTGCTTGCTTTGTCCTTGCAGAGCAAGGAAGCATCTGATTCAAATTGATTCCATTTCCAATCCCAGGCCAGCCTGCACGACATACAGGTGCCATCTACTGAAGGAGAAGAGCATTAGCCTCAGAAACCTTTGAGCCTGCAGAGCAAATAGCTGGTTCAATGCACCACAATTCAACACACAACTTCTTTGCACTAATTTACCTTTAGAGCTTCAAAGGTAAGCAGCACATCATTGGTCCGTTTCAGGTCAATGTAGAACATCATCAGCTCTCTTGATCCAAGTTGCATGAAGATAGGGAGCAGCTGAAAACAGTGAGAATTGAGAGACTTGCTCAATGTTTCATAGCATTTAAAAGGTCTGTTTTATTTTTTACTCTTTTCCCAAACCCCAATTTTGCCCTATTAGAGGATACCTGTTATGAGAGGTCAAAGGTACCCAGCTCCATCCACAGGAAGCAATACAAGTTAACGGACCTCTTGTAATACATCTGCTGACTGCAGCAAGATGCATGACAGTGGCCACATGGAAATCTCAAGCCACTCCTTCTGTAAGAATATGACATGTTCATACAGGGAACACCCTGGCGGTAGGTTCTGTTTTCCATCTGTGCAAAGACAACTACCCAACAACCAAACAAAAAACAGGAGAGCAGGGCAACAAAGCCAAAACCCCTGCATATAAAATTATATGTGCAAGTATTAACTCAAAATTTTATATCTTATTATTGCTGACAGACTGCATGCCATCCAGCATGCAGCAATACATGGGGATTATTATGACAGTCCCATAGTTTCTTTGGTTCTCTCAGAAGCAGAGTGCATACGCACATGTAAGGTATGCCATAAAGCAATTTTGTGTGCTGGGTTGCATCTCAGACCAAGTTAATCAAGGGAAATTTTCTAAGCAAAGGTACAGCCTCTCGACAGACCTGTGTTAAATCATGGCTTCTTGGTGAAACTGGTCCGACCCCTACTATTTGTGTCCAGATATACAACAAAGCAAACAGCTCCATTTTCCAGCTTGAATGTGCAGCATGAATGGAGCTAGCTTCCAGAAACCAGGATTACTGAAGCGGTCATACAAGGCACTTGCTTTAACACGTCACACATACATGGCATCTTTTTTCTCTAAGCACATTACAAATGTAGGGTGTTAATCTTAATTTTACAGATATCTTGAAACATATACAATTTCCCTACGATATTTGCCCCGTCTCACACAACAAATCACTAAGAGTTAAGAAAAAGAAACAGAATCCAGGAGTCTGATTCCCAGTGACCTACTCTATAACCGTTAGCCAGGACTGCCGCTTAGTTTCACCTTAACCATTTATGTCTCATACAATTAGTCTGAAGATAATTTACACTTTAGGAATCTATAGTGACCTATGCCACATTCAGGACACATCCTGAAATGGAACAATGGCACTCAGATCTTTACCCCTAATATCACACATAGGGTTGGCAGAATTTGATTATTTTTTTGTTTTAATTTTGATAATTATTTTTATTCATTTTTATTTTGAAGGGTTTTTTTTCTATTTTTAACTATTTTTATTTTTACAGTTGTGGGGCATACAGGGTTGGAGTTCATGTTAGCAGTGCTGACGGTGGGGCTGCAGGGGCTAACTGTGCAACTGAGGGGCCCAAGACACCAGGGTTCAAGATGTGGCTGCAGTCATCCAGGCTTGATGGAGCAGAGACCCCCAGGCAGGACTGAGCAGGATAATGAGCCCCCCAGCAGGGGGGAGGCCATCCCACTGCTGAACAGTTCCTGCCCAGGGACAGCTCCCACACTCTTCGCTGGTGAGTGAGCAAGTGGGGCCGTGACAGCAGAGCTGAAGAGGGATCCCTTGATGGCCACAGGACTGGTGACACTGGATCCCTGCAGGTGTGGGGAAGGCTGGGGTCCTAACGGGGTACAGCAAAGACCCCTAGCCAGGGCCATGAGGATGACAATGAGTCCCCAGCTGCAGGGGTGGACACCACACTGCTGAATGGCACCTGCCCAGGAATAAAGCCATTCAGAAGTGGAATAGCATCCTCCATGGCCAGGGACAACGATGACTCCTCCTCGCAGTACTGGCCAGGGGTCTCTTCTGCCAGGCCAGGATCGCAGTTTTCCCCACACCTTGCGCCTGCAGGGACCGGATGTCACTGGCTCCACTCACTCACGCACCAGCCAGAAGCGTGGAGGCTGCCCCAGGCTGGAACTGCCGGGGGCTCATCCACTTCCTTGCAGTCCTGGCCAGGGGTTTCCGGTCCTCTGGACCAGGAGACCACAGCCTCCCTTGCACCTTATGCCTACAGGGATCAGATGTCACTGGTCCCGCAACCCATGCAGGTTGCCCTCTGCAGCTCCACTGTCACAGGAGTGAGGGAGCTAAGCAGGGACCACTGAGCTGCAAAGGATACCCTGCACGGCCACAGGGCCAGTGACACCCAGTCTCTATAGGGTGTGGGGAAGGCTGCGGTTCTGGCAGGGCAAAACAGAGATCCCCTTCACTCCCAACTCATGAGTGAGAGAGTGGGTCTGTCACAGCAGGACTGCAGTGGGCACCCTCCACTGCCACAGGAGCCATTCAGCAGTGGGGTGGTCTCCCTTGTGGCCAAGGGCTCATCTTCCTCCTCCTTGCAGTCCTAGCCAGGGATCTCTGCTCTGTCCTACCAGGGCCGCACCCCTCCTTGTATCTTGTGACTCCCGAAATCAGGTGTCACCGGTGCTGAGGCAGCACAGGAAACCCTCTGCCTGGCGTCACCGATTGATTTGTTTTAGTCTATTTCAGTGTGTCAACAGAAATCAACTTTCATCGACAGTTATTGATTAAAAGCAAATCTTGCCAAGCCTAAAACATACAAAAGTCTCATCAAAACAATTAAAACTCAGTCTGCTTCCTCCCCTCCCCTATATGCTCACCTCTTGGTATTCTCCTAAGGGGGTCAGGTACTGCAGAATTAGTCTCTGCTCTATGGCAGGAGTCAAAGGGTAAAGGGTATAGTTGGTGCCAATTACCCATGGGGACATTTCTGACCAGCTGCTGTTGGATAACTCAACAAACATCCGCTCTGGCTCTGAAGAAGAGAAGCCCAGTTTTTGTTTGGCCTTCCGGAAGCTGTCTCTTTCATGCGGTTTCCCTGATTTGCTTTTCCTTAGTCCCATGTCCTCAAGCTTTGTGGCAGAGTTCACTCGACTGCTGGTCTTGTGGCTTGTATCAAGATGAAAAGAGATGTCCATATCCCCGGCAACTTCCTCCTGTTCCCCATCTACTGCCATCTCCCCATAGTCCATATCCACAGCCTCTTCATCCAGAGGCAACAGAGGTTCCGAAGGCAGTTTCCGAGGACTGGGACGCTTGTTTTCCTGTTTCATGGTCATTTCATTACCCTGTAGCTCCCGTAGACGTCGAAGAACCAAAGCTACCTGTCATGCAAAGAAACAAGTCAGAATGCATCCACTGACTTCATGTAGCAACCAAATAGTGCATCTAGCCTGCTCCAAAGATTGGCCATTACCAGATTTGTAAGTCTTCTCACGCTTATCATAGATCCAGCTCTTTAGCATAAGGTATCATGCATGCTGTGGTCTGCATTTGGGCCAGAAATAATCTGCCTCGAATAATTAAACCTAAGGAATTCTAATCAAGCAAAAGGGAAGGTACTTTTAGCCATAATGGCTTCCTGTATGAATAAGGCCAACAATACCCAACATCCTTATGACTGACGAGGAGGTGGCCTGGGAGTTGTAATCAACAACTGAAATGCTGTAGCCAGAATATATATGCTAGAAGATCCTTTGTGTTCCCTGAGCGCTTCCTCTACTCCCTTAGCCTGTGGCAAGTGCACACTACCTCTGCAGCAGTAATTATATCAAACTTGACTTAAGTTTCTAGAAAACTCTCAAGACCCAATTTCACCTCAGTTGTGCAAGAATGAATTTAATCCTGCTCATACATTGATGTATCGTATTCATTTGAGAGCTAATTTCACCTGTCCCATATGGATCTAAATTTATGCCATTTATGTATTGACAATTTACATAAGGTATCACAAAACTAAAGTGATAAAAGGCTTCATATTAAAAAAATGTTATTTCACGTTAAGTTGTTTCTTTGTTGTTCTGCCTTTCATTTTACAGCATGTGTCCAATATGTGAGCTTTGACATGTGATAGCTATGGACTTTGAGTGGAATATTCAAAAGTACTTAAGGGAGCTAGGAGCACAACTCCCATTGACAGTCAATGGTACTTGTGTTCTTAGCTCCCATAGGTACTTTTGAAAATGCCACCCACAGAACACAAGAAATTGGGTCACAAAACATACCATCAAAAAATATGCCTTCGAGGAGAAGGTGAATGAAACAAAAGGCATTTACTCCTGCAGTTTTACTATTAGAGCCACTAAAGAGTGCATAAAATACTATTTCATAAATGTCAGCAGCCCCAGGCAAACAAAAAAAGTTTTATAATTTCATGTCCCTCTCCCGAAAAGAAAAGAATCTCATGTGGACATTACCAGTTGAGAGTTCTCATCCCTGTAGTTGGCAGCAATATCTTGGTTTTCCATAGCACCTCCTAGCAACCCAGTTGCATATGTCCTCAATGGCTGATCCGCCTCTCGGGCCCACTTAAATAGATTTTCAACTATGCCTTCCTAAAGTAAAACAAAAAAGCCATTCAGACACTAAATTTTCCTCCCTTCCTCCCTCCCACCATCAACTGTGTTGAGGCACAGTTCTCCTTACTCCCCATTATTCATGTTACACACCAACAATTTACATTACATGGTTTGGGTCAGGATTTCTATGCATGCAGAATTCACTTACACGTTCATTTGGCTTATTGCCCAGAAAGTACCAGCACTCAGTAGGTTAACACTGACTATCTGGCCTAATTCTCTTCTCAGTTACACCAGCGTAAACCTGAAGTAATTCCAATGATCTCAGAGGAGTTGCTTTGGATTTACACTAGTATAATGAAGCAGGATCTGGCCAAAAGTGCTTTGCTTCAACAAGACATTTTATTATTCTTTATGGCCAGATTGTGATCCCTTTGGAGCCAACAGAACTATTAATGAAAGTAATTGCTCACCAATGAAAATAAGGGATTCCTTAATCTGGCCCTAAATCCAGAATGGTTTGGTGCAAGAGACACCAGTGGAAGCGTACTGATCATTTCACTAAGAAAGAGAAGCTATTTTTTTTAGTAAGAATGCCACCCTACTTCTGTTTGAACAAAATATCTGACAGATAAGAATTAATCTAGACAGAATTAAAAAGTGAAAAGTAACAGTGCAAGATCCTGCTTTTCTCTTGAAACAGTATCACTGACCCCAAAGCAGAACACAAAGTTTCATTAGCAGCTACTACTATGGGGCTCTGATACATAATTGGAATCCCTCCCCTAGCCACTACAATACAAATAATATAGAGTAATAATAATTGGGCATCTAGAAGGTCATGTATTGCTGCAAAGAAATCAGAACCCTGAATTTACCTCTCAAGATCTGAGTAGAACAGATGTTTAAAATGTAGTCTAATTTTTATTTTAGTGAATTACTTTATATACACATGTTGTCAATTTTAGTTCTTTCATATTTTCCTCTTCAAGAATGTTTTAAGAGCATTTAAATTATCTTTAAAATCCATGAAATGTGAAATACTTTGACCACTAGAGGGCCATATTATTCCAGGAACAAACAAAACTATTAAATAATGGCAAAAGTAACCACCACACAAAGAATGAAATGCAGTGTAGTTTACAAAAAAATCTGTATGATTGAAAAATGTTATAAAAAAATTAACAAATTTACTGAAGGGTTTCATACCTTTGAAAAAAATTCAGATAAAAAATAGAACCCTACTTATGAAGAAATTATAAGTTATTAAAACAAGCCTTGTATTGACCAAAAGCACAAAGTTCTAACATTTGCTATTGTCAGGACAAATACCAAAAATTTTCTGTTAAGTTCAATCATGTAGAGGGCAAATGTAGTGATTTTCCTTTCCAGGTTGTCCTAGAGTCACTACTGAGAATTAATTTTAATAGTAAATAATATCACACTTGGTACTTATGTAGCTTTTTATAAATATTAACTAGTTAACCCTCACCACCTCGGGAGGTTGGTATTGTCTTAGGGCATGTCTACACCTACCGATGCAGCTGCGCTGCTGCAGTGCATCTGGTGAAGACACTCTATGCTGATGGGAGAGAGCTTTTTCATTGGCATAATAAAACCACCTCCACGAACGGCAGAAGCTATGCCGCCGGGAGCAGCTCCTCCCGCAGACATAACACTGTGCATACGAGCACTTGTCGTTGCTTAGGGCGGTGGTTTATTCACTCCCCTGAGGGACATAAATTATGCTGAAATAGGCTGTCACATAGACATTGTCAGTTTTACAGAATGGGCAGAGAAGTGCAACTGACTTGCTGTCTCCCAACCCTTTGTTTTTCACAGATTAACAGATTTGAAGGCCAGAAGGGGACCATTGTGATCATCTAGTCCAGGGGTGGCCAAACTGGGGCTTGCAAGCCACATGTGACTCTTTTACAGTTAAAGTGCAGCTCGCTGAGCCCCCCGCCCACCCGCCATTCTCCACTTACCAGACTTTGGGGGGTGTGGGGGGGGAGGATTAGGCTTCTGCCCTGCAGCAGGATAGTGGGACTAGGGGCTTTTGCCCAGCAGGGAAGGGGGTCTAGAGGCTTCAGTCCCGAGGGAAGTGCTTGCTGGGGCTTGGAGCTTCAGCCCCACTCTTGTGGTGCACCCAGTTCTCGAACTTCTGAAGATTATCCTATGTGGCTCAGAGGATCAGTAAGTTTGGCCACCTCTGATCTAGTCTGACCTCCTTTACAACACAGCCCATAGAAATTCCACAAAATAATTCCTAGAACAGATCTTTTAGTAACATCTTGATTTTAAAATGGTAAGTGATGGAGAAAATCCACCACAACCTTTGGTAAATTGTTCCAATGGTTAATTATTCTCACTATTATAAATTTATACTATATCCAGCCTGAATTTGTCCAGCTTCAACTTCTAGCCATTGGATCACATTATACCTTTCCCTGCTAGATTGAAGAGCCCATTATTAAATATTTTTTCACCATGCAGATACTTGCAAACTGTAATCAAGTCACCGCTTAGCCTTCTCTTTGTTAAACTAAACAGATTGAGCTCTGAGTCTATCACTATAAGGCATGTTTCTAATCATTTAATCATTTTTGCGGCTCTTCTCTGAACCCTCTCCAATTTAGCTACATCCTCCTTGAATTGTGGGCACAGAACTGGACACAGGGTTCCAGCAGTGGTCACAGCAGTGCCAAACACAAAGGTCAAATAATCTCTCTACTTCTACTTAAGATTCCACTGTTCATGTGGCCCAGGATCATATTAGTTCTTTTGGTCACAGTATCACACTGTGAGCTAATATTCAGCTAATTATCCACCACAACTCTCAAGTCTTTTTTAGTCACAGCTTCCCAGGATAGAATCCTCAATCCTCTAAGTATGGCCTACATTCTTTGTTCCTAGATGTATACATTTAGCCATATTAAAATGTATGTTGCTTGCTTGCACCTAGTTTACCAAGCAATCCAGAATATTCTGAATATTCATTATTTATTACTCCTCCCAATTTTTTGTTCATTTCTCCAGACCACACCACTTCATGCATGTGGGAGTATTCTTTTAAGGAATTGTGATGTGATATAGATGAGACTATAACCCTAAGAGATTATGCAGGAAGTTTTCTGGGAATTTTCAATATATTGACAAAAAAAATCAGTAAATCGTTTTGTACATCAATATGTAAACTAGAAACTATTAAAGTACTGACTCCTGTAATGCTTGTTTCTCAAAGGACCCAAACAATTGTCTTAATGAGTTTATTCTTAAGTAAAAAACAAGTCTGTACACTATACATGATATTTTATACATGACATTGTTAGCAGACAAACTATAGCATGTGTGTGGCAAAGCTCTCTGCCCTGTCAGCTGGCTTTTGAGAAGGACATTTCTGCACAACCAAGAAATTAAACTTCCTTATTAGTCTGAGCTCCATCAGGAACACAGGGAGAAGAAAAGGGTGAAGAAAGCCAGGGGGCTCTGAACCCTCTGCAGTTAATACTGCAGCACAGAAGCATTGCAGAAGCATGAAATGGCTCATTCATCTCAATGGGATTTTCTCAAATGAATCATCACACTCATGAAGAGTAATACAGCCTGACACAATAGCTCTGAGGAGTGAACTGACTAATTCATCAATGGGTTCTCTCCTCCCCTTCTTCCAAATTCTATCCCAGCCCCTATTGTGGAATATCAATTTTCAAGACAGTTTCACTATGCATATGGATTTTAGAACAATCTGAATATTAAAATCACCCCTCTCCCTTCAAATAAGGAGTTGAGGGATTGGGCCTGTATGTGAGAAACCCTTTAACCAAATTACCCCAATTTACACCACCAACTCTATCCTGTGACACAGCATTAAAATGGTGTGGTGGTAGCAGCAAAATTTCCATTTTAAAAGAGGTGAAAAAGATCTAAAAAAATTTGTCTTATGGATTAGAGTAACATTTTAATATGTTGATTGTAGTTTATACACTGCTGTAAGGGCAAAACTTTCAGGAGCCCCTGCAGAAGCAAATTCAGAGAGTAAATCATTCTCAGAACATACTCTCAGGGTAGGTCTACACTACAGCTGCTACAGCGCCATAGCATAGACACTTCCTACATGGACAGAAGGTTTTTTTTGTGTGTCATAGAGTTAATCCATCTCTCCAAGAGCCAGTAGCTAGATCGACGAAAGTATTCTTCTGCCAACCTAGCCATGTCTACCCCGGGAGGTTGGGGGGGGTAGGACAACCTAACTACAGTGCTCAGGGCACTAAATTTTTCACAGCCCTAAGCAAGGTAGCTAGGTCGACATAATTTTTAAGTGTAGACAAGGCCTCAATAAGCTGTATAGGGCAGGACTCAAACTCTCAGTACATGGGTGCCACTCAGGTTCAATGGCCACAGCATGGCACCTTGAGCAAACCACTAAGGCCAGGGCTACACTACAGACCTATATCAATATAATTATGTCGCTCAATGGTGTGAAAAATCCACACCATTAAGAGACAGTTATACCAACCTAACCCTCTGTGCAGACAGAGCTATTGCAACGGGAGAACTTCTCCCGTCAACATAGCTACTGCCTCTCAGGGAGGTGGTTTAGCTACACCAACACAAGAAGCTCTCTCATCGGCACAGGAGCGTCTTCATTTAAGCACTACAGAGGCAAAGCTGCATCACTGCAGCTGCTCTAATGCAGTGTTTTAAGTGTAGACCTGTCCTTAGACCTGGTCTACAATATAAAATTTACTGGCATAGGCCAGGTCTACACTAAAAAATTTAAGTACACCCACCTTCATCACTCAGATATATGAAAATCCACACTCACAAGGGTCTAGGTGTGGCTCCTGGGGAGGGGGGGGGGGCAGTTCCAGATGCAGGGGCAATGGGATTCTGCAGGGGCTTCCAGGTGAAAGTGTTGGGGCTCAGCAGAGGGGTCGGGGGGTCTCAGCAGGGGGATCTGGCTGCTGGGGAAGTGGGGTTTGGTGGGGGCTCGGTGCAGCTAATTGGCGGTCAGTGGCGTGGGGGTCTAGATGTGGGAGCTCAGGGTGGTGCAGGGGGCTTGTCAGAGTGGGGGTTTGAGTGCAGGAAGCTCAGTGGGGGGTGGTCTGGGTGCAGGAGGTCTGGATGCAGGGAGCTCCAGATGCAGGGGGTGGGGTTCAGGTATGGTGGGCTAGGGGGGTTCTGGGTGTATGGGGTTAGGCTTGGCGGGGGTAGGTATGGGAAGTCCAGATGCACGGGGGTTGGGCAGATGGGGGAGCAGCTCCCCATACAGTGACCCCTCCCCCCCCGGAGCTGAGAAGCGATGGGGGCAGGAAGCAGGGGAGGATGCTGAGCTTCCTGCAGCTGGGGGAGGTTTCTGAGGGTGGGTCTGACACAGCCCCAGCCTCTCCTCACAGGGGAAGAGGAAGTCCCGTCCTCTCCTGCCTCCAGCCCAGCCAGGATTAGCAGCTGATCCGGGCTCAGGGTAGGAGCCACTGGCTTCGGTGTCACAGGTAGGGAGTGGTGTGTGACTGCTCTTGCAGCTTCCCTTTGCTTCCCTGTCAGAAAGTCATTTTTCTGTGGGGAAGCAAAGAAATCTGCAGGGGACATGAATTCTGTGCACACGTAGTGGTGCAGAATTCCCCCAGAAGTACCATTTGTATCATTGTTGCTACCACTGTTACACAATTGCAACAAATCTTGTACAAAGTATGTCATATAAGATGTCAATGGAAAAATTACAATTGCTAAGTATGATTTTTTTGTTTATATCCATGTATCATTTTTGTATCTGAAGTTATGAATATTGGCTATGTACTTGTATCTTAATCATGTGTTGTATTCCTGTATGACACCCCCCAGAGAGAATTTACATTAGGGCTAGACAGTTATGTGTTGATGGCCTATCAAGTACACTCCACTCTCTGAATGGGCCATTGAAGAAACTCATCCTGTCCAGATAGCTCTTCCAGAGGATGCCTCAGATGCCAATGGCCACCCCCTGTGATTCACCAAAACATGTAAGGGCACGTAATATGCTCATGTGACCCTGGACTCCATCTTGGGCCAGTAACTTTCCACATTCAGGGGCTGTGGGCTTTGTTTGGGACAGTAAATTTAAGTAAATAAAAGACCCTTGACACACCTAATTTGCCTCTTTCCTGCTCTAATTCTCTGGACTGTGGATTTACAACTAAAAGAAGCATCTTGAACTATAGATTGAAGACCCTCCAACTTTTTGGAAGTTACCAGAGAGACTTCATAAGCCTGCATCTATTCCATCACTGCTATAAACCTGATATAAAGACTTTGCAATCATTTGTGTGTATATGATATATTTTATAACTCTCTTCTTTTATTATTAAATCTTTAGTTAGTTTACTAAGGATTGGCTGCCAGAAGGATATTTGTGTAAGATCTGAGATACATATTGATCTGGGGTAAGTGTCTGATCCTTTGGGATCAGTAAGAACCTCACATATGGTGAAATGGGTTTTCAATAACCTCTCACTATATCAGACTTGGTTGTCTGGATGGGAGCCAGGGGCTAGAATGCCTAAAGGAGATTGTGTCTGACTTCTTGTCGACCAGTGTGGTCACAAGTGCTGCCTTCCTCCTTGCTTTGGGGGTGCTCAACCCCTGCTCTGGCCGATGCCCTGCCCCCATTCCACCCCTTCCCTCAAGCCCCCACCCTCGCCCCACCTCTTCCCGGCCCCGCCCCGACTCCACTTCTTCCCCCAAGCTCCCACCCCCGCACCACCTCTTCCCTCACTGCCCCCTCACTGTCTCTTCCCACCCAGTTCCAACCCTGCCCTGAGCGCACCCTGTCCCCACTCCTCCCACTCCCCACAGCGCCTCCTGCACGCCATGGAACAACTGATCTGCGGCAGATGGGAGGTGCTGGGAGGGAGAGGGAGGAGCTGATCAGCAGAGCTGCTGGTGGACAGAAGGCACTGGGGAGGGCGGGGGGGGAAGCTGGCTGCCGGAGGGTGCTAAGCACCCACTAAATTTTTCTGTGGGTGCTCCAGCCCTGGAGCACCCACAGAATCGGCACCTATCAGTATGGTGATACAGAAGTTCTTTGTTACTGATTTGATTTGGTATACATGGTACCTTTTCCTGAAAGACAACAGCAGTTTCCAGTCCTGGCATGATGTCCAGAAGGAGTCGGCAGGCAGCAGTATTTAATGGAGGTTCCCTGCTTGTCATCACGTAAGCATTCACCAGCTGGGGGAAGAATATCAGGAATAGGAGTGGCCTGAAATTCAACTCTGACTCAAAACAGTGCAACACAGTGAAATCATTAGTGACTCCCCTAGCTTCACAAAACATGGGAGCAAAGGGGAAGATACCAGTAGTATTGTCAGTGTGTAAACCCTTGACTTACACTTTAGGGCTTGTCTACATATACAGCACTGCTGCAGGGCATCTGATGAAGACACTCTATGACGATGGGAGAAGCTCTCCTGTTGACATAAGCGCTGGTGTGGACAGGGCTCATGTCGGTGTTACTTATGTCGCTCAGGATCATGGTTTATTCATACACCTGAGCAACGTAAGTTATGATGACATAATCTATAGTATAGACATAGCTTCAGAGAGAGCATAGCCAACTGCCTGGTGACTTTTCCTCTCTGACGTATCAGAAAAGAAGTGGAAGGACAGCACAACTTATTTTTTTCTCAGCCAAATAAAGTTCTCTCTCCTATACTGCCCACCCTGGATTGATCTGTAAGGCTACAATGCCTATACGAAACCAGCTAATCAATGATGGCTTAAGGCAGAGGAGAATAACCAGCATTTACTTCGTTTAGAAAATTCAATGCACAAGATTTTTTCTTAGTTATTTGTATCTCTCTTTACTGATTCTTTATAGTCTGACAAGTGATATGCAAGCAATTTGGGGAAGGGTCCATGTATTAATGTGAGTTTTTAGAGGGCCTAGAACAATAGGGCCAATATTAATTCAGGCCTCTGGGTGCTACTGCAATTTAAATATTAAATAAAATGTTGTAAGTACAAAGCATTAGCTGTGCAGGAAAAGAACCAGTAACTCCTAGTTCTTAGTCCTCTGCTCAGTCCCCTAGAACTCATTTTCTTCTCCAGCTCACGCAACCAGTCCAGCATGTAAAAGCATCCACAGGCATAGCCTGTAATCATTGGAATTATTGCATTATATGGTTTTTAAACTAGTATTAGAGACTGTTTTAACAGTTTACCTGGCGAATCTTGACCAGGCCTGACTACATTTTTCTTATTTATATTACAGTAAGTCCTCCTGGTTAACGTTGTTACGTTGCTGATCAATTAGAAACATGCTCGTTTAAAGTTGCGCAATGCTCCCTTACAATGTTTGGCAGTTGCCTGTTTTGTCCACTGCTTGCAGAAAGAGCAGCCCATTGGAGCTAGCAGGTGGGGGCTTAGAACCAGGGTTGAACGGCAGCTCCCCTATCAGCTCCCTGCTCCCCTAAGTTCTCTGTGCTGCAGCCACCCAGCAGGCTATCAATTGCAGGGCAGCTCAGCTGTCCCTCCCCTCCACTGCCATGTGCTGCTCCTGCCCTCTGCCCTGGAGCTACTACTGGGAGCCTCCTGCTTGCTGTGCGGGGGGAGGGGCGGCGGAAGAGGGGTGCTAATGTCAGGGTGTCCCTCCCCCCCCTGCTCCTGTACTCCCATCTCCTGTACCTTATCTCCATGGAGGGGGAGGGGGGGAGGGAAGAGACACACTACAGGGCTCAGGACTGAGGGAGCTTGCTGGCAGCAGCTGCTGTCTCAACTTGCTAATCTACTTAAAAAGGCAATGTACTTAGAGTGGGGTCAGCATACTTAAAGGGGCAATATGCATCTCTCTCTCTCTCTCTCTCTCTCACACAGGGTGTGTGTGTGTCGCTCTCTGTCTCCCCTCCCTCCATTCGTGTTGCCTTGTAGAGTGTGAGGTTATATTAACAACAATGCATTAACCCTTGAGGGCTCAGCTGAGTGCTAGTTCATCATTTAGCAGTAAGGCATTCCCTGGGAAATATCCCACCCTCTGACTTCACCACCTCATCATTGCTATATACAGTATTAAATTGTTCGCTTAAAACTTCTATCTATCTATATAGTCTGTTGTAAAAAATGTCCCTGGAACCTAACCCCCGCATTTACATTAATTCTTATGGGGAAATTGGATTCGCTTAACATCGTTTCGCTTAAAATAGCATTTTTCAGGAACATAACTACAATGTTAAGCGAGGAGTTACTGTACATCAGTATGTGCATGATGATTTACATTTAGAAAACTTCCTTCCCTCCACTTTAATAGAGGGAGGCAAATCACATTTAACCCTGTTTTAAAATCAGCATTTGGAAGAAATATTCCTAACAGTAGAAAAACTCCAACGTGGACTGGACTAAAAACAAAAAACAAGCACTGAGGCTAACCAGCCCAGGGCAGATAAAAACAAACCATTACAGGTAACAGGGAAGTGTCATCATTTGCCAATTATTATTCTTAGGATAAATGCAAATGGCAAACCTACCGCATTCATGAAGTCGTCATTCTTGAAAAGTATTCGCAGCAGATGGCCCAGCATACACTCTGGATCTGCTCGACCTGGCAAGGCACAAAGAAGAGGCTGAGCTAGTCATTCAAACCTCCTTAGCTAAACAAAATATTACAACCAAAAATGAATGGAAGAGCAAAGAAAGGAGACATTTGCTTGGTAAACTTGACAGCTCTAAATGGCTTGTCGTTTAATGAGCTCTAGGCTTCATGGCCAACACTGAAGTATAAAACTAGGTCATGCCACAGAAAAACCGGCTGTGGGATACCCCATTAGCAGGATCAATCTTACACAAAAGACGACTTACATGAGAAATCATGTGAATTAAGACATTCAGTAGTTGAGATCAGGGTGGATAAAAATCAATGATTTTTTTAAAAAATAATAAAAAATTCGCATTTTTTTATTTAAATCAGATTTTTTTGATAAAAGGTTTTTGAGGAAAAAACCTATCTAAAGATAGTTTTAGATAAGATACCTTATAACTCAAAGATATCTCATCATGGAATAAGAATGATAAATTCTAATTCTATAGTATGAGACAATATATTCATGTAATGTTTAAGAAAAGTTTTGTAAATTAGTTCCAACAGTTCATGAATTAAGGACCCAATCTTATGGGATTCCACAGGCTTCTATTTGGGTTAATCTTTCTATCTACCCAATGGGACTTAGTGCTCAGTCTAGAAGATACCATCAGAGATGCTTAGTTTTGCAGTTCTCAAACTGTGGATTTGTCTCTCTAGAGGTAACATGCTTATTAACAGCAAAAATGTTTTTAAATAAATAAATAATATAGAGAGGTGAGAAATAATAGACCTCAACTCTATTGTCCCTCTGCAAATTTGTGTATATAGAGTCAATACCTAACCTCTCTCTAAAAGTGCAAAGTTTCAACAAGTTCAATGCTGAAGATTGTTGGGGGCGGAATAGATCTGGACAAGGAGAAGGTGTCTGGAGATAAATGTGAGAAGCGAGGGACATATGCTTGTTAAAATATTATATGTTTGCTATTGAAGAAAAAAATCCAAAATACTTTACGTTGTTGTTTTAGTTAAATAAAACAATTTAAATGTCTGCTTGTTGATGGCCTCCTCTAATACAGCATGGCAAGAAATTCCTCCAAATATTAATGATTAACCTGTTGAATTGGAGATATTTATGAAGTCATTGGGAAGTGAACTATCTGCTTCAATTACCTTTGGTAAATGAAATAACCATTCATTCATTTTCTGATATAGCTGTAAAACTAATCTGAAAAGTTTTCAAAATAAATCACTGTTTAAAAATGTAGTGTGTACCTTCTAAAAATGAAACCTACATCTATCTCTGAGATGTGAAGTATATGTATTAAGGTTATAACAACCAACAAGAATGCACTTTTCTGTAGAAAACCATGATTTAAATCAAATCCACCCTTGTTGAGGTAGCATTTTTCCTTCCACACCCATACTGCCTAAGGGCTCCACCTCCCTAAAACAGTGCCTCCAGCCAAAGTGTAAAGAATTTTCACTCAATGCCATTAGAAGCCACTATCATTGTTGTAGCCCTGGAATACTGAAGGACCAATTTATTCTCTGTGGCTGAAGTGCTGTTCTATGTCCAGCCACTAGAGGGTGCATGAGAGTCAGACTGCAATCTCTAACCTCTTCCAAATTGGATATCTGGAGACCCAGGCCAGGTTTACATTTAAAATTTAGGTCAACAGAGGTAAAGGATCTGGAAAAAGAGTTAAGCAGTGAGATGGAAAAATCTGCAGATGATACAAAACTACTCAAGATAGTTAAGTCCAAAGCAAACTGTGAAGAGTTACAAAAGCGATCTCACAAAACTGAGTGACTGGGCAACAAAATGGCAGATGAAATTCAATGTTGACAAATGCAATGTAATGCACATGGGAAAAGATAATCCCAACTGTACATATCAAATGATGGGATCTAAATTAGCTGTTACCACTCAAGAAAGAAATCTTGGAGTTATTGTGGATAGTTCTCAGAAAACATCCACTCAACGTGCAGCAGCAGACAAAAAAGCTAACAGAATGCTGGGAATCATTAGGAAAGGGATAGATAAGAAGACAGAAAATATCATATTGCCTCTATAAAAATCCATGGTATACCCCCATCTTGAATATTGCATGCAGATCTAGTTGCCCCATCTCAAAAAGACATATTGGAATTAGGAAAGGTACAGAAAAGGGCAACAAAAATTATTAGGGGTATGGAACAGCTTCCATATGAGGAGAGATTAATAAAACTGGAATTTTTCAGCTTAGAAAAGAGACGACTAAGGAGAAATATGATAGAGGTCTATAAAATCATGACTGGTGTGGTAAACGTAAATAAGGAAGTATTAGTTGCTCCTTCTCATACACAAGAACTAGGTGCCACCAAATGAAATTAATAGGCAGCAGGTTTAAAACAAACAAAAGGAAGTACATCTTCAAACAACGCACAGTCAACCTTAGGAACTCTTTGCCAGAGGATGTTGTGAAGGCCAAGACTATAACAGGGTTCAAAAAAGAACTAGATAAAATTCATGGAGGATAGGTTCATCAATGGCTATTAGACAGGATAGGCAGGGATGCAAAACCATGCTCTGATGTGTCCCTAGCCTCTGTTTGCCAGAAGCTGGTAATGGGTGACAGGGGATGGATTACTTGATGATTACTTGTTCTGTTAAATCCCTCTGAAGTATGTGGCATTGGCCACTGTTGGAAGACAGGAAGCTGGGCTATACGGACCAGTGGTCTGACCCAGTATGGCCGTTCTTTGTTCTTATGTTCTCATGAGCTCTGGTGCTCAGGGGCGTGAAAAATAGAGACCACTGTGCACCATGGCTATGTCAACCTAACCCTTGGTGTAGACACAGCTAGGTCAATGGAAGAATGCTTCCATTGACCTAGTTACCATAGCTCAGGGAGGTGGTGAACTTACAGCGATGGAAAAACCCATTACATTGCTGTAGGCTGCGTCTACACTATGCTGCTATCATGCTTCTAGTATAGACAAGACACAAGAAAAGTATCTCCAAATTAGTCCCCACATCAACATCCAGAAAAGCCATTCAAAATTGTGCCTGGAGCCTAGACCTCTTACAGTCAGAAATGCCAGGTGACAAAACTATAAAACAAGGTTAGTAAGCTGAGTAGTGATGCCAGGACTAAACCATCAGCGAGGACCTTCAGGCTAGTTTTTTGGGTATATTTTAAACATATGAATGACTAATTTTCTTCTGAAACAGAGTGGGGTCACACACAAGGCATTGTGTTTGCCAGGCCTTACCAGGGTGTCTGTCATCAAATGGGTCCGGATCCCCCTTGCGGTATTCTTCAGTCTCCTTCTCAATTAACTCAGACATTCTAGGGAGGGAGTAAAAATCAAGTAAACATGCCACATGCATTTTCTTTCCCCAATGGACAGCTCCTAAACAGTCTATTTGCCAAAATACTATAACAACCCATCAATTCACATTCAAACTGTACTCTGTGAACCACCAGAAGATTCCAGGCATCCACTGGATACATATAAGAGCGAGTGAAAGAGGATGCCTGCCCCTCCCAAAACACTGATCACATATCAATGTTCTAATGATATGCTAGCAGGCTATACTGAAGTAGCTTGACCGCTTCTCTTTGCTGAGTCCCAACGATGGCGAGAAAGCACTTTTTCCTCTTCTGAAAGAGGCAGTGCATCCAGCTGAACTGCTTCAATGCGATGCATAAGGTGAGGACACAAAGAGAAAAACCATCCTGCCGTCACGCTACCTCAAAACTCTGGCACTGATGGCCTACAAGATATCAGGTAGGAAACTCCTGCCCACTCTAGCCTCCCCGGCACAGCATTTCAGATTGCTTTTTGCCTCCCTGACATATAGATGAGCCACTGTAATTCATAGGGCTTTATTATTTTTGCTCTGGGGGGGGAGGTTGGAGGGAGCGTTAAAGAGGAGGGAATTTCTCACCACCACATACTCTACTACAAGAGGTAAAGGAGACTAAATGTCACATGAGAAGGCTTTCCACCCCGTCCCTGCTCAGTCTGTTGGCGTAGGGGGCATACCCTCTGATTTCTTCCCCCTCCTCAACCACCTGAAACAACATTGAGGGATCTAACCCTGCTCAGCTGGGCCCCTGCTCAATTCCTCAGACAATTAGTCAGCTGGAGTAAGGATGGACTCAAGCAGCCACCCCCACACCCCCCATGGAGCCTTACACCAGACTAACTGTTCATCTGTACCAGGCAGGAGAGTTGTGGGAGCAGCTTTAAAGTTGTGCATTCTCCTTGCCTGAGCCATGACATTAAAGCTATAGGCAAAATTCCAGACAATGACTAGCAGCCTGAACAGTTATAAGAAATCCTATGTTCCTGCTCCTCTAGGAAGAGCAGAAGAGGTACCTGAGAGTGGGAAATGCTAAGTCATCAGAGACACCGATCATTATTTTACAAATGAAAGACGACCAACAAATTTTCTGGCATTAAATGCTCCCCTATCTATTTTTCTGAAGTTTTCCAGCAGAAGGATACATGAATTAGGATAAAGTCAAGATCTGAAATTCAAAGCCTTCAGCAAATTCATCTTATTCCCATGGTGTCTTTCCTTCCCCTCTTAGTTTAGGTCTCACTGAGGCAGCTACAGAGTCTGCCTATAGCTCCTTGTCAGGATTTTGATATTTCAGGTGCTGATGATGAGCCTATGGTCTATTACAGGTTAGGCAAGGCCACTCGAGCAGCTACATTCATTCCTAGAGGAGCAAATGCACTTCTCTTTTCCTGGGGATTTCCCCTAGAGTGTGCTGCAGGATTCCACTCAGTCACCATCACCTTTCGGTATACATTGCCCCCCCCCCCAGGGTCTAGGTGGCAGGAGCTGTGGGGGGGGGGCAATTTTGGGGGCCCCGCAGTCCCAGAGTGGCCCGGGGGATTAGCGAGGGGCCGGGAGCAGCCCATTCCGCTTCCCTCGCCCCGGCCGTGTCGCTCAGGGGAGGGGTTTTGGGGGAAGGGATCCCCCCTGCACTCACCGGCAGCGGCAGAAGCGGAGCAGCCCGGCCCCAACCCGCTCCACTCCGCCAGCTCCCAGCCGCGGCACTCCGCTTCCCGCCACAGGTGAGTGCAGAACCTTTCCCCAACCTCCCCTCCCCCCCAGTGACACGGCTGGGGCAAGGAAAGCAGAGCGGGCTGGGGCCACATCGCTCCGCTTCCCGCCACAGGTGAGTACGGAGGGCATCCTTTCCCCAATCTCCCCTCACTCACCGACGGCGGGAAGCGGAGCGCTGCGGCTGGGAGTGGCGGAGTGGAGCGGGCTGGGGCCACGTTGCTCCGCTTCCCGCCGCTGCCTGTGAGTGCCTGTCAGGGGCGGGGGGTATGGATAGAGATCGGAGCAGTCAGGGGACAGGGGGGTTGGGTAGGGGGTGGGGTCCTGGGGGTGATTAGGGACAGGGGTCTCTGGAGGGGGCGGTCAGGGGACAAGGAATGGGGGGGCCAAAGTAAGTTCGATATAACGTGGTCTCACCTATACTGCGGTGAGATATTTTGTCTCCAGAGGACCACGTTATATCGGGGTAGAGGTGTATATCAGATGCTTCTGAGGAAGAGCAGAAAGGAGCAAAAGTATCTGTTACATTCCTTCATCATGAACTGCATCAATTTGCCAAATCTGGGCATGTTTTACAATAGTAACAACAGCTTAATATTGTAATCAGTAATGACCAGGGAAATCACTTGTCTTGCCAGAGACAATTAACTTTCACAAGACTCTTTGCCCTGTAGGGTTCCAGTATTTCATGTCTGTCAGCCTGATTCTGAAGAGAAGTAAACTGCATCTTGCACTAAAAGGTTGCCGAATTTGGGCTCTGGTGGATTTCTAGCAACCGCAAGTTGTACAACTGGGTACACCTTTATATAGAACATCCTACTGTCAACTTTAACAATTTTTCCTTGGGAATTAACACCTTGAGAGTGCCTGTTGAGCACAGAGACCATGGGGAGACAGAGGAGGAAATGTGATCTGAGAAATCAGGTCTACGGGTTTGTCTACACATAATCTGCTACAGCACCACCGCTGTAGCACTTCAGTGAAGATTCTTACCTACGCCAACAGGAGGCCTTTCTCACACCCCAGAGCAACATAGTTATACAGACCTAATTTCCTAGTGTAGACCAGGCCATAGACTAGTGAGACCTTTCTAGGGATGTAAATAGGGTTTAAAAATAGTACCGTTTAACCTATTAAAATTCTATCAGTTAAACAGTTAACTGTTAAGGAGTTCACATAAGCGGTGAACTGGGGTGGGGTGCTGCAGCACTCCCACATTTTATGCAGGGCTCCACTGCCGCCTGTGCCCAGCATCCAAGCTGCCGGCCCAGGTGCGGGGCTCTGCTGCCTCCCTGTGCCCAGGGTTCCGGCCACTGGACCAGGCCTCTGCTGCCGCCATGCTGGCCCCGGAACCGGCACTCTGGCTGCCCAGGGCTGGCCGTAGGGAACCCAGGCATGGGAGGCAGCATAGTTTAATTGTTAACCTAAACCAGGGGTCTCAAACTCAAATGATCACGAGGGCCACATGAGGACTAGTTCATTGGCCCGAGGGCTGCATCACTGACACCCCACCCCATCGCTGCCCCTGCCCCCACTCCACCTCTTCCATGAGGCCCTGCCCCTGTCCCGCCTCTTCCCACTCCTTCCCTGCCCCCATTCCAACCCCTTCCCCAAAGTCCCTACCCCATTTTCCCCCCTCCCTGCCCCCAGAGGGCGCAGGAGGGGTGTGGCGGGTGCTCAGGGCAGGGAGTTGAGGTGTAGGGTGCAGGAGGGGTGCGGCAGGGGGTCGGGGTGCAGGCTGTGGCAGGGGGTTGGGGTGCGGGGTGCAGCAGGTGGCTCAGGGCAGGGAGTTGGGGTGCAGGGTGCAGGAGGGAATGCGGGGTGTGGCAGAAGCTTGGGGTTCAGGCAGGGGGCTCAGGGCAGGGAGTTGGGGTGCAGCAGGGGTGTGGGATGCAGCAGGGGGCTCGGGGCTCTGGGCAGGGGGTTGGGGTGCAGGAGGGCTTCGGGCTCTGGCCCGGAGCTGCTTACCTAGAGCGGCTCCAGGGTGGCAGCGGCGCACACCGGGGCCAGGGCAGACTGCCTGCCTGCCCTGGCCCCGGCCCCGCCCTTCCCCCGCGCCGCTCCGCTCTGGGAAGCAGCTGGAACCATGTCCCTGCGACCCCTGGGGGAGGGGGGACGCAGGGCTCCTCGCGCTGCTTGCTGCTTCTCCAGGAAGCTCCCATTGGCCTCGCTTCCCCGTTCCCAGCCAATGGGAGCTGCAGGGGGGTGGTGCCTGGAAGCCAGGACAACACGGAGCCCTCTGCTTTCCCCCCCTCCTGGCCGCAGGGATGTGATGCCAGCCGCTTCAGGGAGCGGAGCGGGGCTCGCGGGGCCAGGGGGGGGGCAATCCCGCGGGCTGGATGCAGCCCATGGGCTGTAGTTTGCCCACCCCTGGCCTGGAGGTAGGCGGCGCGGGCCTCTTGGCGGGCCGCAGGCAATGGCCCGCGTGTTTGAGACCCCTGACCTAAACCGATAAGACTGTGCTTATTGGTTAACCAGTTACACTTTTACATCCCTAGGCCTTTCAAGCATCTCGAATTTCAGACTGAACTGACAGATAGGACAGAACACACATGTAACATCAGGCCACCTGGCTTCGGTGGGCAGTCAAATCACATTATGAGCAGTCGGTCCCATGGAAGAGAACATTACCATAGTCAAATCTAGATGTGGTGTATGTGTGTGTGTGTGTGTATGTATTATATCATGGACTATGTTTGTAACTGAGATGAATGGGTGCAATCACTTAGCTAGTCAAAACTCAAAAGCACTCATTTTCTAAAGCTGACCTGTGAAGTGGAAAGAGAAATTTGTTTCTTTAAAATGCATGACAGTGGTATGAAGGAGTTCTTGCCTCACCCACAACCACCCTCCAAGAAAGTTTGTTTGATTTTCCCCCTCACCCCCCCACCAAAAAATGCCTTGAGTGTTTAGTCCCATTTTTCCTTTTTGGTTGGATAAATCAAATTTTGATTGGTGGCTCTGTCAACCCTTAACTGAAGAAGTGGGAGTGGTGAATAATTAAGTTTCCCTTCCCCTCCTTCCCAAGTGCTTAGTTCAACAGGTGTTGTTTAAAAAAAACAGAAACAAAAATAAGGTCTTGAAACTCCCTCTCAGTTAATGTTTCCTTGACTTCCTTGGTGTATCTGACGTCATACACCTACTAGTTCTCCAGTCATCCATACAATGCAGAACCTAGAGTTTTTCACGTGAAGACAAAGCAAAAGCACATGCCCCCCATTTTGTTTTGTTCATTGACACTCTCTTTATCTTCTCTTTGCAGGTTATATTTGAAAAGACTATGGGTCAGATCCTCAAGTGCACCTGAGCTAACCTCCGCACATCTGAGGGAGGGTGAGGTAAGGGGACATACATAGGTAGCTTTCTACCTCCTTTACTTACAAAACACACACACTCCTAAGTGGCATAAGTTAGGCCATGTGTACATACAGCTCTGGTGAAAACGCTCTATGCCATTGGGAGAGAGCTCTCCCATCAGCATTAAAAAAACCACCCTTCTGACACTCTGGGATATACAAGCCTATTTGGAGACATTGTTTTATATGCTGCCTGTCACTCTGAGTCACTGACTACTTCCATTTATTGTCATTTAATTTTACTGTCACATTTGTAATAGTTACTACAGGTTACATTGAAGCCTTGACACCATGAGAGTTTGCCTATAGGTAACAAATCATATTTTTCAGAGCATTTCTCATGATGCTTCAGTACAGCCTGCAACACCACACTTTGGTGTGTGCTGTCAGCACATTTCATGCAGTTTTACCCCTCGAAGATTTCCTCTATTTCAACTCAGAAGGAGGAAGGAAACAGAAAAATGTCACTCACTGACAAGCATGACCACAAGTTCCTCTGTCTTAGAGTCTACAACAATATACAAAAGAGTCGGATGTGCCTTGAAATATCACAGAGCACAATCAATCTCTGTGGGGAGCATCTAATATCCAGAGCGGAGACACCCCAAGAGACTCCCTTAAATCTAGGCAGACGCCAGTCTGGAGCACTTCTACGTCCCGTCCTCAAAGCAGATGATGGAGTAAAGCTATGCTGCTGAGCTCCTGAAAGTTGGGACTCTCTTATTGCTTTCTACAGCAATGTAAATTCAGCTACTGCTCAGTCCAATGGATCCTCTTCACCAGTTGCCTTAAAGCAATCTCTATATCAGCCTGAAGCCAAAAATGTCAACATGCCAGATCCGTACTGAGCTTTGGCATCACTTTCATAAAAGCAAGGAGCAAGAGCCAGCTGCTTTCCAAAACCACTCCGCTGAAGCTATCGACGCCGAACAGCACTACAGCAAAGCCTCTGGAAACCACTCTCCCAAAAGGCTCAGTGTCTTCAGACTAACTTAGAGGACCTTGTTTGCAGTAGTGTATGCTCATGGAGTTTGTCAAGTCCAGCAGGGAATCAGTGAGGTTGGCTTGCAGGGAGCTGAGATCCATTAGAACTGTCTTCACAGTAAAAGTACTCTTTGTGGTAAGTTCCAATAGTCAGTCTGTTCAGTGAAAGATGTGCTGATAACATCAAGATCCTCTCAACCATTCACTCCAAACATCAGTGTAATCCAGGGGTTCTCAAACTGGGGGTCGGGACCACTCAGGGAGTAGCGAGGTTATTACATGGGGGGGCGCGAGCTGCCAACCTCCACTCCAAACCCCACTTTGCCACCAGCATTATAATGGTGTTAAATATATTTTAAAAGTGTTTTTAATTTAGGGGGGGGGGGGGTCGCACTCAGAGGCTTGCTATGTGAAAGGGGTCACTGTTAGGATATAGATATTCAGGCCTGTCTGCAAAGGCCTATACTTTAAGAATTTAGGTGTATTCTTATCACTTAGCTAGTTATAGAGGTACAAAACAAGAATCAAAATCAGTCTGCCTGTTTATAGGCCTTCTCTCACTATGATAGTCTAAGGCAGGGGTTCTCAAACTGGGGGTCAGCACCCCTCAGGGGGTCGTGAGGTTATTACATGGGGGGGGTCGCAAGCTGTCAGCCTCCACCCCAAACCCCGCTTTGCCTTCAGCATTTATTATGGTGTTAAATATATAAAAAAGTGTTTTTAATGTATAAGGGGGGGGTCACACTCAGAGGCTTGGTATGTGAAAGGGGTCACCAGTACAAAAATTTGAGAACCCCTGGTCTAAGGCCTTGTTCTTAGGCTAAGTCCTTTGGCTAAAGAGCAGAGGCAGCCATAATCTGGGAAGCGAACAGTCACGTCCTCACCAATCACACTGAAATAAGGCAGTTTGGGGCTGTTAAAAAGGTGATCCAATCTATCACCTCCAGAGAAAGGGAAGAGCCTAGAAGATTTAAAGAAAACTTAGGCCTGGTCTACACTAGTCTGTTATTTTGGAATTAGCCGAGTTAATTTGAAAAAAAAAAAATGATTCCATCCACACGACCAAACCATTTTTTTTTTTTATTTAAAGGGCTCTTTAATCCGATTTCTGTACTCCACCTCGGCAAGTGGAGTAGCGCTTAAATCAAGATCGCAATCCTGGGTTAAAGGTATTGTGGACACAATTAGACGTTATTGGCCTCCAGGAGCTATCCCAGAATGCTCCCTTGTGACCACTCTGGACAACCCTCTCAACTCCGATGCACTAGCCAGGTGGGCAGGAAAAGCCCCGGGAACTTTTGAATTTCATTTCCTGTTTGGTCACCATCAGCACAGGTGACCATCAGCACAGTCCACCATCACAGGCGACCATGCAGAGTCCACCATCACAGGAGATCATGCAGTCCCGGATTCGCAGACGAGCTCCAGCATGGTCCGAATGGGAGGTACTGGATCTCATCGCATGTTGGAGAGACGAGTCTGTTATGGCAGAACTACGTTCCAAAAAAGGAACGCAAATACGTACGCTAAAGTCTCCAGGGCCATGACGGAAAGAGGCTACTCCAGGGACACAGGGCAGTGTCGTACAAAAATCAAGGAGCTCAGGCAAGCGTACCAAAAAGCCAGGGAGGCAAATGGGTGCTCTGGGTCACAGCCCCATACATTCTGCTTCTACCGTGAGCTGCATGCAATTATGGGGGGATGACGCCACCACTACCCCACCACTGTCCGTTGACACCTGCAAGGAGGAAGTTGCACGGAGCGAGGAGGAAGAGTCATTGGAGGAGAAGGAGGAGGAGGAGGACGACAACGACAGTGCACAGGCGGCAAGTGGGGAATCCATTTTCCCCAGTAGCCAGGAACTATTCTTAACGCTGGAGCCAATAGCTTCCCCCCACTCCCAAGGCGGGCTCCCGGACCATTACCCTGGAGAAGGTACTTCTGGTGAGTGAGAGCCTGATCGGAGCCACGCGGTGGGGGGTGGGGGGAAACCCAGCCACGCTGGGCAGTTGGTGTTTAGTTTAAAGGGGTCATCCCTGCTCAGAGCCACGCGGTGGGTGCGGTGGGGGTGGGGGAGTGTTGTGTGAAGCGATCATCCCAGAGAGCCCGCAGGCCCTCCTTTTATATGGCAAACCCACCAGGTATTGTTTGCTATGGGAAAGGGGGCCCAGCAGTTTAAAAGCATTGAAATGAATGTAGAAGAAGCAGAACCCCGCGTGCCCCTAGGCTGCCTGCAAGCTGAATTCTGTTGCCCGGCCATATGTGATGGCTTACTCACACCAAAGTGTCCCCTTTGTTCTCTGAAATTTATCTTTTAAAATACTACCCTCCCTTTTTCTCCTCCCACAGGTGCAAATGTTTCAACGCGGCCCCTATCTACTCCGTCCCAGAGGCTGGTCCAGATTAGAAGGCCGAAAAAACGAACTCGGGACGACATGTTCGCCAAGCTCATGCAGTCCTCCCGCACTGATAGGGCCCAGCTGAATGCATGGAGGCAAACAATTGCGGAGTCCCGTAAAGCATTACAGGAACACAAAGAGAGGAGGGACGCGCGCGATGAGAGTAGGCAGGACGCTATGGTCGAGCTCATGGGGGAGCAAACTGACATGCTCTGCTGTATGGTGGATCTAATGCGGGAAAGGCAGCAAGACCACAGACTGCCGCTGCAGCCCCTGTATAACCGCCCTCCCTCCTCCCCAAGTTCCATAGCCTCCTCACCCAGATGCCCAACAACATGAGGGGGAGGCTACGGGGACCCACACACTCAACCCCAGAGGATCGCCCAAGCAGCAGAAAGCTGGCATATGCGAACTTTTGATTTGGTTTCTGGACTTGTCCTTCCCTCCTCCACCCCCCTAACCCAATATCTCCCCCCTCCCCCAGTCTACCTTCGGATTTCTCTCAATGTGTTGTGCAACAAATAATGAACAGTTTTTAAACAATTTTCCTTTCATATATATATATAGGGGGCAGGTAACTTCAAGAGAAACAAACACAACTGTCACACCGGACCCTGGCCAGTCATGAAACTGGCTTTCACAGCTTCTCTGATGCGCAGCGCGCCCTGCTGTGCTCTTCTAATCGCCCTGTTGTCTGGCTGTGTGAAATTGGCCGCCAGGCGAGTTGCCTCAACCTCTCAACCCACCATAAATGTCTCCCCCTTACTCTCACAGATATTGTGGAGCACACAACAAGCAGCAATTAGAATTGGAATATTGGTTGTGCTGAGATCTAACCGAGTCAGTAAACTGCGCCAGCGCGCTTTCAAACCTCCAAAAGCACATTCTACCACCATTCTGCACTTGCTCAGCCTATAGTTGAACTGCTCCTTACTACTGTCCAGAGTGCCTGTGTACGGCTTCATGAGCCATGGCATTAAGGGGTAGGCTGGGTCCCCGAGGATAACTATAGGCATTTCAACATCCCCAACAGTAATTTTCTTGTCTGGGAAGTAAGTCCCTTCCTGCAGCTGTTCAAACAGACCAGAGTTCCTGAAGATGCGAGCATCATGCACTGTTCCCGGCCATCCCACATTGATGTCAGTGAAACGTCCCTTGTGATCCACCAGTGCTTGCAGCACCATGGAAAAGTACCCCTTGCGGTTTATGTACTGGCCGCCCCGGTGTGCCGGGGCCAAGATAGGGATATGCGTTCTGCCTATCGTCACGCCGCAGTTAGGGAACCCCAGCGCATTAAAGCCATCCACAATGGTCTGCACATTTCCCAAAGTCACTACCCTTGATAGCAGCTGGTCAATGATTGCGTTGGCTACTTGCAGCACAGCAGCCCCTACAGTAGATTTGCCCACTGCAAACTGATTCCCGACTGACCGGTAGCTGTTGGGCGTTGCAAGCTTCCATAGTGCTATGGCCACTTGCTTCTCAACTGTGAGGGCTGCTCTCATTTTGGTGTCTTTGCGCTTCAGGGCAGGGGACAGCAAGTCACAAAGTTCCATGAAAGTGGCCCTACGCATACAAAAGTTTCGCAGCCACTGGGAATCATCCCAGACCTGCAACACTATGCGGTCCCACCAGTCTCTGCTTGTTTCCCGGGCCCAGAATCGGCATTCCACAGCATGAACCTGGCCCAATGCCACCATGATCTCCCAATCACCACATGCCGTGCTTCTAGGAACGTCTGTGTCCATGTCCTCATCAGTATAGTAATCGCACTGTCGTCGCTTCCTCGCCCGGTTTTGCAGGTACTGCACATACTGCTGGATAACGCGCGAGGTATTTACAATGGTCAAAACTGCAGCGGAGATCTGAGCGGGCTCCACGATTGCCGCGCTATGGCGCCTGCACGGGTAATCCTGGAAAAAGGGCGCGAAACGTAGGAGGCCTGTTCGGGTCAAGATGGCTGATAAAAGGCGGTAAATGGTTATCTTCTGTAGCTTTCACAGAGTCGGGAAGCTCGCTAGAGCTGCAAGAGCGGGAGAGCAGAGTTTGCGGTGGAAGCTGTACGGCTCAGTTCATGATGGCCGAAAAATGGCGGGGAATTGTTGCCTTCTGTAGCTTGCATGCGAGCCCAGGACAGACAACATGGAAAAAGTAGCTATCGATGCAAGAGCGGGAGAGCAGAGTTTGCGGTGGAAGCTGTGCTGCTCGGTTCATGGTGGCCGAAAAAAGGTGTGAAATGGTTATATAAAAGAGTAGATAGAAAGACAAGAGGACATGCGAGGTGGATTCATAGTACCAGGAGACAGGCGGTGCACCGTCTGCTGGCAGTATGGCGTCTGCCGTAGCTTTCACGGAGGGAGGAGCGAGTGACGGCACACACCCAGAAACACCCGCGAGAATGTTTTTGCCCCATCATGCACTGGGAGCTTAACCCACAATTCCAATGGGCGGCGGGGACTGTGGGAACTGTGGGATAGCTTCCCACAGTGCACTGCTCCGACATTCGATGCTAGCCTCAGTACTGTGGACACACTCCCCCAAATTCACGCGCTTTAGTGGGGACACACAATACTGAATGTATAAAATCGCTTCCGAAAATTCGAATAGAATAAATTTGAATTAATTTCGTACTGTAGACATACCCTTAGTTTGATAGCATCCTGTCTGGCAAGAACTCACTTATCAATAGCTGGGGTGTGAAATCCTCATTTCTTTGTTGTTCTATCACTGTAGTCCCCATTTCCCTATTGTTTGTCTGTATAATCTCTGTCTGGTTCTGTGATTGTTTCTGTCTGCTGTATAATTAATTTTGTTGGGTGTAAACCAATTAAGGTGGTGGGATAGAATTGGTTAGATAATCATGTTACAATATGTTAGGATTGATTAGTTAAATTTCAGTAAAATGATTGGTTAAGGTATAGCTAAGCAGAACTCAAGTTTCACTATATAGTCTGCAGTCAATCAGGAAGTAAGGAGGGGGGAATTGGAATCATGTTTTGCTAAGGGGGGGAAATGGGAACAGGGACACAGGCAAAACTCTGTGGCATCAGAGCTGGGAAGGGGGACACTGAGGAAGGAAATTGGAATCATTGCTTTCTGGAAGTTCACCCCAATAAACATCGAATTGTTTGCACCTTCGGACATTGTTGCTCTCTGTTCGTGCGAGAAGGACCAGGGAAGTGAGAGGGTGAAGGAATAAGCCCTCTAACAGCCACCAGTAAAAAAGTTTGAGAACCACTGGTGTAATCAGCCTCAGCATCTGCAAGACGGTGTTGGTGCTTCTATCCTCTCTGCCAAACATGAGTAATCAGTGTACCATGTTGAGTCCTAAAAGCAAGATCGGGGGAAACTCTGAGGATAACTTACTTGGACACTGATGATGTAGAGAACACAGAGACCAAGTACTTCTCCAGAGCAGCAGGAATGCAAGACTGCTCTGAACGATATGACCTCCCCTCCACACACACCCCAGATATATAATTTTTTTTTTTTTTTTTAAGTGGACTAGGACAACTGGATATGTCTGAGGATTCTTGGACAGGAATCCTCAAGGGCCAAGATAGATGCTATCTATCTTATTGTTGCAAACTCTTAATATTTTGCACATCTGGTAATATTTGGTGTTTTTTTTTAAAACCCTAGCTCAGAAAGCTAGAGAACACATGAGGATCTTGGCTTACACTTAAAAAAAGAGTACGTTTCTAGCCCCTGTGGTTGCAGGGAAAAGCCTAAAATCATCAACTGAATGTACCCTGAAGTCTCAGGAAAACAGAAAACAAATAAAAGCCCTAAATGTATGTTTTTAACATCTCATGATTTTTAAAACAAACGTGATATTTTGGGGGCTAACTCATGATTTTTAAAGGTCTGAGAATGGCAATACTGCTGTCCATTCAACGAGTACCATTCTGCTCTTGCCCCCCATTTTTCATGAGTTAGTGAAGATGTTGTGGAAGAAACCTCACACCTCTCTCCTCCTACCCTGAGTTACTTGAGGCAATCAGTGCTACTACCTCTTCCTACCAAAACAGATCTTTAGTCAAGGCAGCAACGGTCAGGGGAAAGAGCACCTCCTCACACATACAAAATAGGACCAGCATCCTATCCAAAAAGTGCCACTGGTTCCCTGATCATTAGAGGATTCCCCTAAAGGAGGGGGGAAGCCACTGCTCATTTTCAAAACTCTCCACTGGAATTGGCAAGCCAACCTCACAAACTTTCTCTCTCTACTCACCTCAGTTCATCTTATGTGAGTCTCTTGCATGCCTTCACACAATCTGATCACTGTTACGGCAAGACTCTCTGTAACCCCAACCAGATGGAATAAACTCGTAACTCTTCACCCCAGACTAGTGTTTTACAAGTTTCAGAGGCAGATCTAACTTTTCTCCCTTGTCTAAATCTCAAATAGTAGAAGAATGAGAGAAACATTAAGTGTATTAAACTCAAATATTTTTGAGACAGTTTATATAAAATCTATACAAAGTAACACCATACTGTTTTGACAAGAACTATGAAGTATTGCACATTGCTCAATTTTTAGGCCAAAAAGAATGTAAGTTACCAGAAACTGATCAGCTACTTTAACAATTTCAAGTACAAGTCACCACATGCCAAAACTGCTGTCATGCCTCAGAGGTATTTGCATCTCAGAGCTTATTTAACAGAGCTTACCTGGTGAGGATAGGGACCATGTCTTGCCCACTGCCATGTTCTTTCTCCCATTGCTCCAGCAAAGCAGTGAGTTCAGCCTTGGAGTCCACATGCCCAGATCCTGACGTCATGGCTTAGCCTAAGTGAGATGAGAAGAAAAAAAATAAAGTGAGGTTAACTAGCAAATTGTCCCACTCAGTTATGTTGACTCCTCAAAAAGAGTCAAAAATCAGGGTTTAAAAATCCACTTGGCAGTGGCAAGCAAACTTTAGCTGCAAGGCAGGGAGAAGGCTAAACCATCAAATTCTACAGAATTTGACATAAAAAAAAACAGAGGGCTGTCTTTCATCCCTCAGGTATATAAACAAATGCAAGTCTACTTTGCAAACCCAAATCTGGACCAGTGCATGCAAATCCTCAACTGTGATGGGTAATAGCCACAAGTGTGTCCAAAAATCAGAGGATTTTTTGCAGGTTAACATATGTCTCCACAGGCAGACTGCTCCTGTCCCTTTGCTGTTACACCTAGGTTTACCCAAGAAACAGCAAAGCAAAGCTGACAAGATTCTGATCAGTTTCATTGCTCCTGTTCAACACCTTCTGGGCATCAGGGAAAGTGACAAGAATCAAATTAGTTTTACTGCTGCTGCAGTCCCACAACATTTAAAGTAGCAGCAGAGGGAGGCACTGACAGTTGTTCACAGTGGACTAAGGACAAAAAGAGATGCAGGGAAAGGATCTCTACCACCCTGCTTCTTCAAGCCTCCCAAGAACAGTCAGGTGGCTCTAGTGAAAAAGAGGAAGAGACAAAGACACAGACACACATTCTCCTTTCCAACAGCTTCATGGGAGGAAACAAGAAAGCAATAACTTCAAGTTTATCAGACATCTACTTAGTGCAAACCAGAGGCTGATACAAAAGATTTGCCCCTATGAAGGGGCCAGGTACAATATTAGACTTTATACCAAAGTGTTTCTGTCCCTGGACCTTACTAAGAGTACCACCTCTCATCTTATGTATTGGTCTCTAGCTAGCGAACGTCAACATTTTTCAAGCCGGGTAAAAATGCACCTAAACCACTGACGGTTCATAACTCTGGATATGGCTCAATACACAGCCACACTCTTTTTGCCTTCACTTTCTAACCTGATAGGTCTTGGATTACTGGGAAGGTAGACTACAGCTTTTTGTGGCATGGTTGCAGGGCACTGAGAAGATCTCAAGGGAGCTGTACCCAGGCCTAATCTACAGGGATGGTCACGATGATGTGTGACTTTTAAGGGTGAAAGAGAAGGAAAATGATTACGAAAGACATTCCCTCTCCTCCAAATATATGTTAAGACTTCCAGTATTCAAGTAGTGGTGACAAACTGACAGGTAACAGATGTCAGTGCATATTTGCTATCAAATCAACAATGAGTTTGTCATAATTAAACAACAGAACATACACAGAACTTTGCTGAGCCATTTACAATGCAGACACCTAAAAGGAGAACACACACATACAGTGCTCACTCCACTTCCTCAAATATACATTACAGAAAGTCAATTGAGGGGAAGAACATGTAGAGAACCACAGTTTAGTCCATATTACAGATAATGCAGGTTAGCTAGAAGTTCATAACGTCAACTGTCAGTATTTTAAATCAAATGGACCACTGAGCACCTCCAACCGGTCTGGAATTTTTCTCGTTAACAGAATGAAGTAAGTTCTATTACTCAGACTTCTGTCTCATAGGTCCTTTTGAGTTTAATGTATTTTGATTGGTTAGCTTATTAGACACAAGGCAACAATCAAATGGGAAACTAGTCACACATGAAACTGGCAGGAATCACTTAAAACTGCATCGGCGCAGCTGCACCACTGTAGCACTTAAGTGAAGATGCTCCTACACCCATGGGAAAAGCTCTCCCATCGGCATAGTTAATCCACCTCTGCAAGAGGCAGTAGCTATGTTGACAGGAGAAACTCTCCCACTGACATAGCCCTATCTACATCAGTGGTTAGGTTGATATAACTACATTGTTCAGGGGGGTGAAAAATTCGTAGTTATACTGATAGACTTGGCCATAGGGACATCACACAAACCCAAAGACAGTGGAAGATTAAACTCACAATTACAAAATCCCCAGTCAAAGGTTATTTGTTATATATATTATGGTAGCTCCTTGGGGCACCATTGTGCTAGGTACCGTACAAGAGTTAGTATCTGCTAATGGATGTCCCAAACAAGCATAAAGAAAAGGGGACATACCACATTTCAAATGACTATGAATTCTCCTCTTATCCTGTTTATTATGTGGAGCATTCATTGAACACATTAAGTTAGACTGGGAAGTGTGAATCAAACATGCAGATCACTTGAGGGAGGCTCTCTTTTAAGACTGCACAAAATGAAACATATACTAGAAAAGAAATTTGGTCCAAACCTATGAAGATTTAGATGAACAGCAGGACTCAGCGTATAACAGATACATACTAGTCAGAAGCAGATATAAAAGATACTCTCCTTCCCCTCAAAGGGTTCTGGCACAGTGGCCTTTCTAGGAAAGTCAGCTCTTGGCTCCGGGGAGGGAAGACAGGCTGGACTTCCCACAAGGACTCTAATGCTGGATCCCACTTTAGGACAGTTCCCTCTCCTCTAAAACAACTCTAACCGGCCTTGGCAGATATCTAGTAAATATACAATTCTTCCTGATTGTTTCCCTGCTCACTTACTGAACTCACTAGCTACTGATGAATGCATTTTCAAGGCTTTGCACATTACAAATAAGAATTTCAGTCCATTACTTCCACAAAAGAACTATCTTTTTTTCTACTGGGAATGCAAAGTGCTGGGCTTGTAATTGCATCCAATCTTTTAAGTCATCCCCACCCCAGTACTGTACTCCAGGGATACAAAGTCACTAAATGACCCCCACAAGGCCTTCCCGGCTCCCTATGTCATTGATTCACTATAATTTTGAAGAGCAGTTTACACTTCATTTTGGAGCCCTTCCCTGTCAGCCACAGTAGTTCCAGCTGGAACAGCAAAAAGATTGCTCTGGAAATACTGGCAACAGATCAGCAAAGTTCAAGTCTGAAAGTAATAAGAATGTACATTCTTCACCCTAACCTACTAGACGTACAGCACTGCCATTCCTGAAAAACCAGGAATCCCAACTTTTCCTAGAAAGTTGGATCATTACCTGGTTAAGTCATAATGTGGACTTAACGCCAGAATTAGCCATGCTCTAGTATATTCCTGAATTTTTTTCAATCTGCATACATGCACACAAGTTTAAACTTAACTCTTTGTTCAAAGTACCTAGTGCATACCACTTTTTAAAATTGTTGTTATAACAAAAACAAGTACATTCTAAGTCCCACCATACAGAACAAGTACTATACATCAGAAAAGACTTAGGCCTGGTCTACACTAGAAAATTAGGTCAGCATAACTACATCAATCAGATGTGCGAAAAATGCACATCCCTGAGTGGTTTAGTTAAGCCAACCTAAGTCCCCATGCAGACAGTGCTAGGTCGACTGAAGAATTCTTCTGTAAGCCTAGATACCGCCTCTAGATGGGGATTACCTACACCAACAGGAGAATCCTTCCCATCAGAGTAGGTAGCATCTACACTGAAGCTACAGTGGCACAGCTGTGCCACCGTAGTGTTTTAAGTGTAGACAAGCACTAAGATTTACACAATCCTTGGATTCCAAAGGATTAACTGCAATATTCCCAGCACACACATTTTTACAGCACATGTATGGCACTGTTAGACACAGTACCCAAACCAATTCCTCCCAGAACTATGGTCACCTCATTCAAGTATTCTGTTTTAAATCAACGAAGCGTGCAAGAGAAAGGGCAAGATCATAAACTGTGTAAATTGTAAGGTCGTATCTACACTACAATTTATGCTGGCAAAACTTACGTCGCTCGGGGGTGTGAAAAAAACCACCTCCCTGAGCATCATAAGTTTTGCTGGCATAATTGATAGTGTGCACATCACCATGTCGCCGGGAGAGCTTCTCCCACCAACACAGCTACTCCTGCTCATTGAGGTGGTTTTATTCTGTCGATGGGAGAGCTCTCTCCCCATCAGCATAGAGCGGCTATACGAGTGGTCTTAAAGTAGTACAGATGCATCGGTTCAGTTATGCTGCTCTAAATTCATTAGTGTATACATGGCCTAACTGTCAAGAAGTGCCCCTATGCTACAGGTGAGGATACTTATTAGAGCAGCCCTAATTCTCATCTTTTCCCTTGAATAAGCCAGTTGACAATTTCAATCCTAAATTGCTTTCCAGGAACTGGTAGAACAGAGTGGAGTGATTTAATCATTAATTTAAACCACTTTTTAAAAAATCATTATTTAAATCAGGTTGAGGACTTGTGAAACTAATCTGAAAACTTGTGCTATTGCAACTACAGATTAAAATTTATAATGAATTAAATGATAAATGCAGTTTTTTTAATGCCATTCCTGGCAGGGTACCTTATTTGAATTTTATGAAGCTGCTACACAAAATATAAAATATTGTAAATTAAGGCCCTGATTCTGCTCACACTTAAATATGCATGTAACTTTACAAACCTAAATAGTAACTGACTTCAGTGATATTATTCATGTGTTTAAAATTAAGGGTAAAGTTAAGAGCTAAAATGTTTTCTTTGTTTTTGTTTTTTATTAAAAATTTCTCTGTTAAACCATATCTACACCATGGCACAACAGTGTAATCCACAGAGCAGAGGCAGCCCTCTGCAACAGTTTTCCCATCGCTGTACGAGTGGCACCGCCCCGACTGGCAGTAGCTAGGTCAACGGAAGCAGTCTTCTCTTGGCCTAGCTGCATCTACATAAGTCATAAGGCATTAGGTAGGCTTGGGATAGCTACAACACTCGTGTATGGATTTTTCACACCCCTGACAACCACTGCAATGTCAACCAAAGTTTTAAGCCTTAGTGGCCAAAAAATAAAAAAAAAAAGTCACCTCAGAACAAAATCGCTTCAATTTATTAACAAAGTTATTGTGAATACAGGCCAAAATATTGAAGCCTAAAGTTAGGCTCCTAAGCCCATATTTAAGCACTAAAGATTGGATTTTCAAATGCCTCTAAAGGACTTTGGGATCACAAGTTCCACCGACTTCTAATTGCAAATCCTGACAAAGTATAGTCTGGTCAAATTATTTCAACTTTTTTGACTTGTGGAACTTCAATATACTGGAAGATGTCACTGGCAGCAAGAACAGTGCAAGATATTTGCTTATCAGTTTTGTGTTGTTCTCACAGTAAGGATGATAATGAAGCACTCAATTGGTTGTTTTCAGCATAGATAAGCATTGTAAATGTGAAACTTCTTAGAAAAAAATTGTGTACAATCTGAAATTTTACTAACGTCAGGAAACAAGTACAAAAGATTCATTTAGTAACTGAAAATTATAAAATGAGAAGTGAAAACTAGAAACAAATTTTAAAGAAATTTATATAAGAAAGGAAAGAAAATCTTATGAAGCTGCACAATTTACTGTGAATTAAATTACATTGTGGTGGGATAAGTGGGTGGAGCTTAGAAGAGCATCACCAATTATTTCCAGTTCAATTCCAGCCAGACAAAACTCTACTTACCTGCACTTACTGCAAACATTAAATAATTATTTTTTAAAACTATCAATATTTTACTTGCCTATCAAAAAAAAGGAATGCTTACTCACTCAAGTAAAATTTTGTAAGGCCTGCTTAAAATATTAAATCATTCAGTTGTCTAGATTTAAATTTCTAGGAAATAAAACTCAAAATAGCTGTTACCCAATCATGACAAAACTTTATTGAAACTCAGGAAAAAAAAAATAGCACAATGAAAAGGTGATGCTCCAATTTCAGCTGCCCCATTTCTCAGGCCATAGATTTCCAAATTAATTCCTACATACATAACTGAAAAGAAATATTAAGGACTTCTCTACAACCAAAAGTTATACTGCTTTAACTATGCCTGTATAATTAAAGCAGTACACAAAGAGAGAGAGTGTGGAATATATACTTATATGAGTGGATACACTTATACCAGTACAGCTTACTCCCATATGGGAAGGGGAATAAGCTAAATCAGGAGACATCTTTTATACTGGTACAACTGAGTCAACACTAGCAATTGTACTGATTTAACTATTTTGGTACAAAAATCATACCCTTAACTGAAACAGTTAAAATTGATACAAAAACTGTGCAGACCTGGGTTTAGATGCTCCAATGCCCACTACAAAACACTACTATACTTTCTGCAAAGAGAGACAGCATAATACTTAATCAGTTCCACACACCCATCAGATGGCAAGGAGAAGAAAGTGATTGGAAAAGGTGAGTCTCCCCTTTGCCGGAGGCTGGCATTCACATCCCCACCCAAAGCAGGTGGGGAGAAGATGAAGTATTAGGCGAGGGTAAGTGCTTCAGGGATACGTGGAGCACTCAGGCACAAGAAGGGGTGAGACATGAAGTCACCTCAGCCGTAGGTGTGAACAGCAGGTGAAGAAGGCGTGGGGAGATACATGGGGAGGTGAAACTCCTCCCTCCCAGCAGATGGATAGGCTAAGTGCATGGGGGGTGCTGAAACCCCACTAGCGGTCGGCAGAGAATCACCCTGCCAAGAAGTCGAAATGAAGCATCCCCCCGCCCCCTCGTAGGGACTGGCGAGAGAAATAACACCTGCTCCACCCCGTGGGTGGGTGACAGTGATGGGGGCGGGGGAAGGCTATAGCCCCCTACGAATGGGGGAGGGGAAGCCCCCACCTGACTGGGGGGAGGGGCAATGACCCTGGTAAGGCGAAGCCTGACACACGGGCGAGAGGAGAGGAGGGGCGAGAAGTAAGACCCCTCCCCACACACCCGCATGTCTGTGGAAGCCCCCCTCCCGGCAATAGGGGAAACACCCGGCGGCGGAAGGGACTGATTGGGGGCGGCCCCGTGCGAGGCGGGAGAGGGAAGCCGAGCCCCCCCGGCCGGTGTCTGAGGTGAATTCCCCCGGCGCCGAGGTCTGGGCAGAGGAGCGGCCTATGAGGCTGCGCCGGGGGCCGCGCTGTGCCCGCTCCCCGCGGTACCTGCCCGATGCCCCGCTGGGTCCCCGCCGTTGCTCCCGGCCCCTGCGCTGGGCCCCGCACACACCGCGGCGGCGGCGATTGCTATGGCGGGCACACACTTTCCGCGTCACCGCGCTGCAGCGCCGTCGCGGCGCGCGAAGGGAAGAAGCTCGCGCTCAGCCTCTTGGGAAACATAGTTCGGGAGCAAACGACTCCAGTGCGCAGGCGTCTCTGCTCCATGGTGGGGGAGCCCAAGGGAGGCTGGGAGTTGTAGTTCTACCCGTGGTTGTAGGCTCTATTCATCGTTTTCAGAGTAGGGGGACAACACCTGCCCCACGCCACCCCAGTTCCAAAAGAATGTGGCAGCGGCCTCCTCCTTCTGTGCCCATCCTATGCCCCTGCCCACCATATACATGGTCCCCACAGTGCCCCCTTCTCACTGGGTCTGGCCTAAATGGCATCCCAGCCCCTCTGCCCCCACTGTCTAGCCAAATCCACCCATCAGGCAAAGTCCTGCACTTGCAAAACTGCATCCCCACACAGAGGTCAGGCAGGTTCAGCATGGGAAGGAGTGAGGCAGGATTCCAAGCTAGGACAGGAGAGCTAACAGATACTATGCACTGATAAATCCCTGCACTAGGGTTACCATACGTCCGGATTTTCCCGGACATGTCCAGCTTTTTGGTCCTCAAATCCCCGTCCGGGAGGAATTTCCAAAAAGCCGAACATGTCCGGGAAAATAGGGAGGCATGGTAAGGGGACCCCGAGTGCGAGTGGCTGCAGCAAAACTTACAACTCCCGCAATCTGCCGTGGCACAGAGGTGGCGGCGGCATCCGAGCGCGCAGCCGCCTCCTCCCCGGGCTCCAACTTTCCCAGCTCCCGCTGCTCTCCACC
>NW_020664583.1:10496429-10566504 GCF_002925995.2 Terrapene triunguis
ATTTTTGGATTGCTTTGCCATGTGCACACTATTCCAGGCCACATTAGGAAGATACTGCTTCTTGTGACTGCCTTTCGGAGTATGCCCAGCCCCAGAAGTATTTAATCAAACAACGAACGTCTTGCAGGAGTGAAAATGTACCTTAAGAACATAATAGCCTACAGCAGCACCCTACTGAACATCAGGAATGATTATGGAGAACACTGGAAATTGCAGAAAGAACCAACCTTATACCAACCAAAACCAAGTGTCGGTTTCAAACAACTGAAATTGCTTACTTTGGAGAGGAATTGAGCACACATAGGAATATAGTCAAGTTGTTCCAAAAGTCAAATGACAGTGACTGTGGTGGGACTCAGAGATTTGCAAAGAACGTTGAATTATGGCAGTAAGTTCATACCTACTTTGAAAAACTTACCTGTGAAAACTCCTTTAGAAAGACAGTATCCCAGGATGCCAGAAGATGAGAGAGAGGTCAAGGATTTGAAGAGAATACTGACTTCTACATGAGAATTGAAGATCTTTGGCACTGCTGAAAGAAATCCATCTCTGCACAGATAATTCAGAAGGAGGGCTTGGAGTTGTCGTGCTACAGAGACGAGGGACTTAATGTCTACTTGTAATGAATAATGGGAGTGAGAGCTTTGAGAGTGGCAGAGAAAATGTAAGTGCAAATCACAGAAGGGATGCTAGGTCACAGAATCATAGACTCTCAGGACCAATCCCCAACTAAATCATCCCAGCCAGGGCTTTGTCAAGCCTGACCTTAAAAACCTCTAAGGAAGGAGATTCCACCACCTCCCTAGGTAACCCATTCCAGTGCTTCACCACCCTCCTAGTGAAAAAGTTTTTCCTAATATCCAACCTAAACCTCCCCCACTACAACTTGAGACCATTACTCCTTGTTCTGTCATCTGGTACCACTGAACAGTCTAGATCCATCCTCTTTGGAAACCCCTTTCAGGTAGTTGAAAGCAGCTATCAAATCCCCCCTCATTCTTCTCTTCTGCAGACTAAACAATCCCAGTTCCCTCAGCCTCTCCTCATAAGTTATGTGCTCCAGCCCCCTAATCATTTTTGTTGCCCTCCACTGGACTCTTTCCAAGTTTTCATAGATTCATAGATTCTAGGACTGGAAGGGACCTCGAGAGGTCATCGAGTCCAGTCCCCTGCCCGCATGGCAGGACCAAATACTGTCTAGACCATCCCTGATAGACATTTATCTAACCTACTCTTAAATATCTCCAGAGATGGAGATTCCACAACCTCCCTAGGCAATTTATTCCAGTGTTTAACCACCCTGACAGTTAGGAACTTTTTCCTAATGCCCAACCTAGACCTCCCTTGCTGCAGTTTAAGCCCATTGCTTCTTGTTCTATCCTCAGAGGCTAAGGTGAACAAGTTTTCTCCCTCCTCCTTATGACACCCTTTTAGATACCTGAAAACTGCTATCATGTCCCCTCTCAGTCTTCTCTTTTCCAAACTAAACAAACCCAATTCTTTCAGCCTTGCTTCATAGGTCATGTTCTCAAGACCTTTAATCATTCTTGTTGCTCTTCTCTGGACCCTTTCCAATTTCTCCACATCTTTCTTGAAATGCGGTGCCCAGAACTGGACACAATACTCCAGCTGAGGCCTAACCAGAGCAGAGTAGAGCGGAAGAATGACTTCTCGTGTCTTGCTCACAACACACCTGTTAATACATCCCAGAATCACGTTTGCTTTTTTTGCAACAGCATCACACTGTTGACTCATATTTAGCTTGTGGTCCACTATAACCCCTAGATCCCTTTCTGCCGTACTCCTTCCTAGACAGTCTCTTCCCATTTTGTATGTGTGAAACTGATTTTTTCTTCCTAAGTGGAGCACTTTGCATTTGTCTTTGTTAAACTTCATCCTGTTTAACTCAGACCATTTCTCCAATTTGTCCAGATCATTTTGAATTATGACCCTGTCCTCCAAAGCAGTTGCAATCCCTCCCAGTTTGGTATCATCCGCAAACTTAATAATCGTACTTTCTATACCAATATCTAAGTCGTTAATGAAGATATTGAACAGAGCCGGTCCCAAAACAGACCCCTGCGGAACCCCACTCGTTATGCCTTTCCAGCAGGATTGGGAACCATTAATAACAACTCTCTGAGTACGGTTATCCAGCCAGTTATACACCCACCTTATAGTAGCCCCATCTAAATTGTATTTGCCTAGTTTGTCGATAAGAATATCATGCGAGACCGTATCAAATGCCTTACTAAAGTCTAGGTATACCACATCCACAGCTTCTCCCTTATCCACAAGACTCGTTATCCTATCAAAGAAAGCTATCAGATTGGTTTGACATGATTTGTTCTTTACAAATCCATGCTGGCTGTTCCCTATCACCTTACCACCTTCCAAGTGTTTGCAGATGATTTCCTTAATTACTTGCTCCATTATCTTCCCTGGCACAGAAGTTAAACTAACTGGTCTGTAGTTTCCTGGGTTGTTTTTATTTCCCTTTTTATAGATGGGCACTATATTTGCCCTTTTCCAGTCTTCTGGAATCTCTCCCGTCTCCCATGATTTTCCAAAGATAATAGCTAGAGGCTCAGATACCTCCTCTATTAGCTCCTTGAGTATTCTAGGATGCATTTCATCAGGCCCTGGTGACTTGCAGGCATCTAACTTTTCTAAGTGATTTTTAACTTGTTCTTTTTTTATTTTATCTGCTAAACCTACCCCCTTCCCATTAGCATTCACTAGGATAGGCATTCCTTCAGACTTCTCGGTGAAGACCGAAACAAAGAAGTCATTAAGCATCTCTGCCATTTCCAAGTTTCCTGTTACTGTTTCTCCCTCTTCACTAAGCAGTGGGCCTACCCTGTCTTTGGTCTTCCTCTTGCTTCTAATGTATTGATAAAAAGTCTTCTTGTTCCCCTTTATTCCCTTAGCTAGTTTGAGCTCATTTTGTGCCTTTGCCTTTCTAATCTTGCCCCTGCATTCCTGTGTTGTTTGCCTATATTCATCCTTTGTAATCTGTCCTAGTTTCCATTTTTTATATGACTCCTTTTTATTTTTGAGATCATGCAAGATCTCGTGGTTAAGCCAAGGTGGTCTTTTGCCACATTTTCTATCTTTCCTAACCAGCGGAATAGCTTGCTTTTGGGCCCTTAATAGTGTCCCTTTGAAAAACTGCCAGCTCTCCTCAGTTGTTTTTCCCCTCAGTCTTGATTCCCATGGGACCTTACCTATCAGCTCTCTGAGCTTACCAAAATCCGCCTTCCTGAAATCCATTGTCTCTATTTTGCTGTTCTCCCTTCTACCCTTCCTTAGAATTGCAAACTCTATGATTTCATGATCACTTTCACCCAAGCTGCCTTCTACTTTCAAATTCTCAACGAGTTCCTCCCTATTTGTTAAAATCAAGTCTAGAACAGCTTCACCCCTAGTAGCTTTTTCAACCTTCTGAAATAAAAAGTTGTCTGCAATGCAGTCCAAGAATTTGTTGGATAGTCTGTGCCCCGCTGTGTTATTTTCCCAACATATATCCGGATAGTTGAAGTCCCCCATCACCACCAAATCTTGGGCTTTGGATGATTTTGTTAGTTGTTTAAAAAAAGCCTCATCCACCTCTTCCACCTGGTTAGGTGGCCTGTAGTAGACTCCTAGCATGACATCACCCTTGTTTTTTACCCCTTTCCACATCCTTCTTGTAGTGTGGGGCCCAAAACTGGACACAGTACTCCAGATGAGGCCTCATCAATGCCGAATAGAGGGGAATGATCATGTCCCTCGATCTGCTGGCAATGCTCCTGCTTATACAGCCCAAAATGCCGTTAGCCTTCTTGGCAACAAGAGCACACTGTTGACTCATATCCAGCTTCTCGTCCACTGTGACCCCTAGGTCCTTTTCTGCAGAAGTGCTACCTAGCCATTCGGTCCCTAGTCTGTAGCAGTGCATGGGATTCTTCCGTCCTAAGTGCAGGACTCTGCACTTGTCCTTGTTGAACCTCATCAGATTTCTTTTGGCTCAATCCTCTAACTTGTCTAGGTCCCTTTGTATCCTATCCCTACCCTCCAGCATATCTACCACTCCTCCCAGTTTAGTGTCATCTGCAAACTTGCTGAGGGTGCAATCCATGTCATCCTCCAGATTATTAATGAAGATATTGAACAAAACTGGCCCCAGGGCCGACTCTTGGGGCACTCCGCTTGATACCGGCTGGCAACTAGACATGGAGCCATTTTGAGCCCAATGATCAAGCCAGCTTTCTATCCACCTTATAGTCCATTCATCCAGCCCATGCTTCTTTAACTTGCTGGCAAGAATGCTGTGGGAGACTGTATCAAAAGCTTTGCTAAAGTCAAGGAATACCACGTCCACTGCTTTCCCCTCATCCACAGAGACAGTTATCTCATTAGAGAAGGCAATTAGGTTAGTCAGGCATGACTTGCCCTTGGTGAATCCATGCTAACTGTTCCTGATCACTTTCCTCTCCTCTAAGTGCTTCAGAATTGATTCCTTGAGGACCTGCTCCATGATTTTTCCAGGGACTGAGGTGAGGCTGTGGTTCCCCGGATCCTCCTCATTCCCTTTTTTAAAGACGGGCACTACATTCGCCTTTTTCCAGTCATCCGGGACCTCCCCCGATCGCCATGAGTTTTTAAAGATAATGGCCAATGGCTCTGCAATCACATCCGCCAACTCCTTTAGCATCCTCAGATGCAGAGCATCCGCCCCCATGGACTTGTGCTCGTCCAGCTTTTCTAAATAGTCCTGAACCACTTCATTCACCACAGAGGGCTGGTCACCTCCTCCCCATACTGTGCTTCCCAGTGCAGTAGTCTGGGAACTGACCTTGTTCATGAAGACAAAGGCAAAAAAAGCATTGAGTACATTAGCTTTTTCCACATCCTCTGTCACTAGGTTGCCTCCTCATTCAGTAAGGGGCCCACACTTTCCTTGACCTTTTTCTTGTTGCTAACATACTTAAAGAAACCCTTCTTGTTACTCTTAACATCCCTTGCTAGCTGCAACTCCAAGTGTGATTTGGCCTTCCTGATTTCAAGACCTTTTGGAAAGGTCTTACATGTGGCTGTACAGTCATAGCTTAAAAGTTGAAACAGATCATAAATCACTGATTGCAATATACAAAGAACTTAGAAATGCCACCGAGGGTACAGCATTTACTTCTGAAGGTAAAAAAAAGTATGACACAGCTGCAGCATGCCAGCCAGAATGTTACCTAAGTGATTACAGATGTGCTGTCAATAAAGTATGATATGATATGATACCGTGTTGTCCATTCCACAAAAATCTGCAAACATTTCACCATTTTAGTTCATTTCACCGAGGGCTTGTTTCCTCATAATTACTTCCCTACCAATGTTGTTGCTCCCTACTTTAGCATTCATACCTTTAGGCATCCTCACTAGTATAATAGCAAGTATCAGTCTAAATTAAAACTAAGGTACAGGTCTCAAATGAACAAAGTAATTCAGTGTCACAGTTCTGGCTGAGTTCCCAACGTGGATGGTCACCAGTCTGTTTATAATTGAATCCAACCTTTGAATCCCATGTGTGTCTAAGCCCAAGGGGTCTAGGCAGAGTCCATCACTGCTTCCAACTGCAGGGCTCCAAAAGCATTATTATTATTTCTATTTTGTGTGACCCTCTTCCTAGGATGCAGGACTCTGTAGTCCAACTGCTGTAGGCCCCAAAGCTCCCAAATCTTTCCAGTTCTGTGCACGTTCTCCCAGAGTCCCATCTAGCTGTGGTCACCTAATCCATTGAGGACCATGTGGCAGTTAAAGCAAGAAATGCAAACTTTGCAAAGGAACTTCTTAAACACATATATTTAATTCTTAGACAGCACAGGAGAGTTACGGATCTAGGCAAAACAATAAATGCCATCCCCCTTTGGAGTTCTCACCACTGCCGAGAGTCTTCAGGTTTGGTCAGGTCTTTGGGAAAGGCAAAAGTCCTTTCTGCTCCCACTCCTCCAGCTGTATCTTCTGTTTGTAGTGATGGAATAGCACCCTTTGTTTAGACAGCTTGACTCTTCTGAAAATAGTCTGACATTTTCTTTGTTTCTGTTCTTCCACTGGGGATTTTCCATGTTCACCGCTGGAGGGAGGCAGGGAGGTAGACTTGTGTTGCTTTTTGTTTCCTTAACTTGAAGGTACAGGAAGAACCCAGCATGGGAGGAAAATGGCATGTTGCCAACACCACTGCTAGCTCTTCCTCTGCCTCCCCCTGTCAGATAGGCAAACTGCCCTTGGAGGCCAGCAAAAGCCAGGCAGGGGGAACCACTAGGTGTGAGAGGTGTCTGTTGGTGGAGTCTCTCAGGAAGCTGGTAAGAGAGCTGCAAGAGGAGGTGGCTTATTTGTGTAGCAACCAGAAGTGTGAGGACTTCGACAGCATGCACACAGAGACATCTGGGATGGAGGAGGCTAGTAGACTACAGATGACTACAGCAGCTCCAGAGGAGGAAGGAGAACTGGCTTCTCTGTGAGGAGGAGACTGGCTGCTGGCCACCTTGGGCAGTTGACAGTGCTCCACCCCCACGCAGGTCCCCAGTCCATTGAGGTGAAGAACTAGGATGCCATACTGGCAACAAGAGGTGAGGAGCAGACTCTAATGGCTGATGAAGAGCAGATGTTTGTCTCCAAAGCTGGGAGGCTCCTGCCACCGCCCCTGAGAGAAGGAGATGTAGAGTGCTGGTGGCCGGGGACTTTGTTCCCCCACAGAAGGAATGGAGACATCCATCAGTCAACCCGACTTGATGTCCCAGGAGGTGTGCTGCCTTCCTGGAGCCTGCATCAGAGATATTGTGGAAAGGTTGCCAAGGCTCATCTATCCCTCTGATCACTCTCGCATGCTGCTCATCCATGCGGGCACTAATGATACTGTCGGACCTGACCCGTAGCAGATCAGCAGTGACTACAGGGCTCTGGGAGCGAGGGTGAAAGGGTCCGGGGTGCAAGTAGTGTTCTCGTCCATCCTCCCAGTTGAAGCTAAGGGCCCAGGCAAGGACATGTGCATCCTAGAGATGAATGCATGGCTGCACAGATGGTGTCAATGGGAGTGCTTTGGCTTCCTTGACCATGAGATGCTGTTCCAGAAGAAGGTCTGCTGGGAAAAGATGGGGTCCACCTGACCAACTAGGGGAAGAGCACGTTTGCACACTAACTCACCAGCCTAATGAGGAGGGCTTTAAACTAGGTTCAAAAGGGGAAGGTGACAAAACTTCACAGGTACATGTAACAAAAGGTGACTTTTTAACAGATGGTTGGCTGTTGGGGTGGGGGTTAGACATAGAAAATTAGGTCGTAGGAGCAACAAGAGGGAAATGAGTGAGGGAATCTGATCAACAGCTTAGATGTCTATATACAAATGCAAGGAGATTGGGGAATAAACATGAACTGGAAAAATTTGTACATAAGCTAAATTATGTCAACTGGCATCACAGAGACTTGGTGAGTCAAATCTCATGACTGGAATATTGGTCTAGAGGGGTACAGCTTGTTCAGAAAGGATAAGGAGGGTAAAAAGAAGAGGTATTACATTATACATCAAGAATATATACACTTTTTCTGATGTCCAGAAGGAGGTGGGAGGCAGACCAGCTAAGAGGCTCAGGGTAAAGATAAAAGGGGAAAAAAGAAGGGGTAGACACCCCAAGATACCCCCCCCCGCCTTCCCATTGCATGTGCTGCACCTGAAAAGACAAAGGAAGCAGCCATTGGACTCTGAGGGAGGGGTCCTGACCTAAAGAATTTGGTCAGTAAGACTGCTGAAAGCATGTGGTGAGAAAACTTTGCTTTGAATCTAATGTAATTTGCTAAGTTAGGTACCAGTAAATGCTTTTTCTTTGTCTTTCTTGTAACCATTTCTGACTTTCATGCCTCATTACTTTTACTCACTTCAAGTCTATCTTTTTGTAGTTAATAAACTTGTTTTATTGTTTTATCTAATCCAGTGTGTTCAAGCTGAAGTGTCTGGGTAATTGCATTTGGGGTAACAAGTTGAGTGCATATTATTTCCTTAAAGGAATAACAAACTTAATATATTTGTACTGTCCAGGAGAGGGCTGGGCAGTACAGGACATACATTTCTGAGGGAAAATCTGAGACTGTGGTAATCTTTAAGGCTGGTAAGAACCAAGGTGGGGCTGGCTGGCTGTAGCACACACAGTCATAATTAAGAGTGATTTACATGCTGTAGGCTGTTTGTGAGCAGTCCAGGGTGGCGGTTACAGCAGCAAGGCACTGTAAAGGGCACCCCAGTTACAGGGCAGGGGTGACACAGCCACCCATTGGTCTGGATTGTGCCTTGGATTGTCACAGCCACCAAACTGGGAGGGGTTCCAAGCACTTGGGAGAACTGGATTAGAATTAAAAACAATCTTGACAAATTGGAGAATTGATCTGAATATAATAAGATGAAATTCAATAAAAAAATATGCAAAGTACTTCACTTAGGAAGGAAATATCAAATGTACAACCATAAAATACCAGAATAACTGACTAGGTAGTAGTACAGCTGAAAAGGACCTGGACGTTATAGTGGATGATTGACTGAGAGCCAACAATGTGGCTTTCCACAACTCCCATTGGCTGAGAACGGTGAACTGTAGCTGCTGGGAGCTGCGGGTGGCCGTGCTTGCGGTCGGTTAATGTAAACACTGTCTTGCGGCCCACCAGCGGATTACCCTGATGGGCCGCAGGTTGTCTACCGCTGGACTAGAGGCATCTACAATTTAAAATTCCAGAATTCAAACCAACAAATAAAACCTCCAACTGTCCAAAGTAACACAATGCCACATCTATGGAAAGCATTTAAATCAAGGACAAGCCCACAATTCAAGGGGATTGTAAAATGATCTTTGGTATTAAAGGCAACTGATAAAATCAGGCATCAGAAGAATAGAAACCTACATCTTAGCCACAATCATATGAAAGTTTCTGGAAACACTGTGGGTACAGGTTGAGTATTGTGATGTGACATCCAGACTGAAAATAGCAATGCCAATTCAATGTTCCTGCAGCTGGACAGCCACAACTTTAACCCCAGCATCATTCCAGTATGAGACAAGTTAAGAACTAGTTGACATAAAGTCTTTCAATGTGAAGCTTGATGTTATATTAGGAATCATGGTAATTAACCATTGGCAAGTGAGAATTTAAAATCATGGTCTGAGACCTGCTAAGGGTTTCATACAATGCCAGGAGTCCGAGAGCAGCCTGGAGCTGCTGGAGGCAGGAATTGGGCATGAGGGACAAGCCTGCCCTGGACCCCCTGCTGAGAGACACCCATTCAGCTGTGTGCAGGATAGTGATATGAAGTTGTTGTTGGACCCTATGTGGGAGCAGTACCAGCTCTGAGGGCCCCCTGCCTGCTCCCTTGGGAAATTCCAGCAGAAGTTGCTTCTAGACACTTCAGGTGAGTCTGTAACTTATTTCTTCCTTTAGACTGAGCCACTGGGTGGAAAGAGGTTGCTTTGGATCAGTGAAGGTTGAGCAGGTCGGCTGAGTAACAGGGATGAACTGGGGAGGACAAGATATTTGTCCTTTGACGTCTGAGGATGTTTGACATTTTGCCAATATGTTGTCTGTCTGTTGCTCTTTATCTTATCTAGATTGTAAGCTCCTTGAGGCAGGGGTCATATTTTGGGAGGAGTTCAGAGTGGTGGTTGATGCAGCTCCTGGGCTTAACTTCAGAAGTCAATGCTTCACTGAGGTGAAGGGGCTACTGTTGCAGCATGAGATGAATAGGATAATGAGTTAGCTACCTTATCCATGTGACTACAGGAAGCAGAAGGGAGATCATAGTTGCTGCTGCTGCTTCTGAGTGGAGACAATGTTCTGTCATGCAAGGTTGGGGATTGTGGAGGTCAGCAGCTCCAGCAAGGCAAAGAAGCTCTGTTTGGCAGTTGCTATCTCTTCTGTCGTTACAAGTACTGTGGCCCTTTCTGATGTTGGCTTTCCCCATTGCTATGAGCCATGCATCCCATTATCTGCACTTCTCTCATGGTCCTCTCAGGAAGGAAACCACTTAGGGTATGTCTAACAAACAACAAACAAACAAACAAACCAAAAAAACCAAACAGCAGCGAGTCTCAGAGGCCAGGTCTACAGACTTGGGCTCAAGACATCATGCTAAAAATGGAAGTGTAGCCATTCCTGCTCATGCTGTAGCTTTGGCTCTGAGATTCACGCCTCTCACTGCAGGTGTTTTTTTGCAGTGTAGACGTACCCTTAGAAGCCACTGCAAACTTCCCTTGCTTGCAGTCTGGATTGCTAAAGCTCAGTTGTGACCACCCCACCACCCATGAGAGTGCTTCCTTTTGCTGCCTCCCATTCTATCCTTTCAAGGGTAGGAGTAGCCACAGGAAATCCACTGAACTCCCTCTTCTAGGGGAACCCCAGAACAAAGAAACAGACGGAGAGGAAGAAGGAAGGTAGACAAAATAGTAGGTGGCAGGGCTTTGGAGCGGAGCTGGAGTGCGGAGCAGTGGAGCTGCAGGTTTTTGCCTGGAGCTGGAGCGGAGCTGGAGCACAACTCCAAAGCCCTGGTAGGTGGAGAAGCTTTGTACTGAAGGAGGCAGGATTTGTATAGACAAATAGAACAAATGGAGTGATGCAACAACAGGGTTAAACAGTAAATTATGCTGTCATCTGCAGTTCCAGATGTAAGCAGAGTCAGGATGAGCTCTACCCTGACATCTGGTGGTGAATTATGGCGAGTGTGGAAAAGAACTCCAGGGGCTGATCTTGTTTGCATAGGCACACCCACTCGCCTGGCATGAAACAACAGCAACTGAAAGTGGTTACTTTGGCTGGTGTGGGATCCCCAGTTTCTCGGTTATTGGGGCAGGAAGAATAAAGTTTTGTTACCCTGATTCTGTGAATCAAGGCCAGTGGAACTGTTGTATGACAGAAGGACTGAGTGAGTCCTTCACCATTACCTAAGTAGCACTTGCTTGACAAGGGGCATGGGTTACAAAACCCAGTGAATTGAGAGAGAATGGGGATAGGCATTGGTACCTGATGGTATGGGCTCCCTCTGAGGGTTTGAAACACCAATTGCACCACCTCCTCTCTCCACTGTTGAATGTCAGAGCTAACTTTGATTCCATTAGGAGTCTAGTTACAAGCTGCTGAGCTGAATTCACTTTGGGCCAATGGTGTACCAGCACTGGGGCTCCCCTACTATACTATGAGCTGAAATCGCTAAGAGCTGAAATCACAAAAGAGCTAAAGTTATTAAGAGCTGAGATCACTGAGTGCTGTGTTAACTAGTGGGGGAGCCTGAAGCTATATTGCTCAGCAGCTGGTGGAGCAATTTGTGGGGATGACTGGAGGAGCAGCGAGCGGCACGGAGCCTTGCGTGGCCGGTTGGCGTGGCCCAAGGAATGGCGAGTGGAGCTGTTTGCGGGGACGGCTGGAACGGCTCACAGGTCGGTGAGCGGAGCGGAGCAGCTTGTAGAGCGGAGCAGTTCGTGGGATGGCAGGAAAGTGGACTGGCTCGTGGTGAAGGCTGCGGCGGAACCCCCACGGAGAAACAGATGGCTGGCCAGCCTCGGATCACGTAAGGTGCCCCTTAACACCCTGCGTGCCCCCCCTTTTACTCTGGGGCTGCACTGACCAGGGACAGAGACTTTGGGGGTTGTTGGACTTTTGGGACTTTGGGTGGTTGCTGGACCCAAGAGACTTTGGGGGTGTTGGACTTTGGGGACTCTGGGTGATTTTTGGGTTGCTGGATTCAAGAGCCAAAGGGAAAGGACACAGCCCAATTTGCTGGGGTGGGTTTTGCTCATGGTTGTGTTATGAATCCTGTTTGTGGTGTTTTTCCAATTTTATGCTGATGTCGTTTACCTCATGTTATTAAACATTTTCTGCTACACTCAGACTCCATGCTTGCGAGAGGGGAAGTATTGCCTCTTAGAGGTACCCAGGGGGGTGGTATGTAATTGTCCCAGGTCACTGGGTGGGGGCTCGAGCCGGTTTTGCATTGAGTTATTGAAACGGAACCCCTAGATACAGAACCCGGCCCTTGTTGCTGCCAACTTAGATGGGCAGAAGGGTTACACATATAATTGTGTTATACATCTGGATCCTGCCTGTAGACATTACACAGGCAAAATTTTCCCATTGCATTCACTGCAGGAATTTCGCCTATCTTAGGGCTGCAGAATGCAGGCTGCATTCCTGAAAGAAACCAAAGTCTCCAGACAACTTCAACAAGGCCCAGTGGCCCATGATGCAAGTGAGGATGTAGTTGCTCATGGCATAATAATAGTCAAGCCCGTTTCCTCAAACACTGGTAGGACAAATTCACCAGCTGTGAGTTGTGCTGTAATACTCACAGTGTTGTCACAAGAATACTTTAGGAATAGATTGCTGTGATTTATGCTCCCATTGAACCCACTGTGGCTGTGCCAATGATGGAGTTAGCAATTTATTGGTTATTTTAAATGGAGAGTAAGTTGATGACTCCCAGCTGCCATCGCCATAGAGCAGTACTCTGAGCCACTCCTTTAGAGTGTCTTTATAGATGTGAACCTGTATCCTCTCCATTTATTTTCTCATCTGCCACCACCGAGTGCCAGCTACTTTAACATCTTGGCAAAGCAAGTATGGGAAAATCTAGTGGTAATCAGGTGCATCCTGTAATGTTAAGTCAGTGTAGTGCAAGTGCAGGCAGAGTTTCCTTGCCAATGAGATGTGCCCTGGCTTAGAGATGACACTCCCAGAATGCTCTCTGGGATGGAGCGAGAGCTGCTTTAAGGGATATTTCTACTAATAGAAAGGGAAGTTTTGCAAGTGCATTGTACAGTTTCAGTGCCCAACATATGGAACAATGTATCTCTGCATGGACCCACTGCACAACAGTGAGAGGTTGGAACATGAGACTACCAGAGAAAAATCTACTGCTACACAAATCTTTGGACCTCTCCTATGTGCATGGGCTGCGTGTGCTAGGGCCACAGAGTCTACTTCAGCACTTAGGCTGGAGTAGCAGCTGCAGGGTAGTTCTACAGCCTTACAAAGGGGAATTTCTCCACACCTTTCCTCCTTGCAGTTCCCCAGTAGCCAGCTAAGTCATTGCCTACAATTTAGGTGACTGATTAGCTCACTGCAAAGTGAAGCCAGCTGCACATGCATATGTAGTGCATCCTTCCCAAGGTGAAGGTCATGAGCAAGCAAAAACAGGAGCTTAGAATGGAAAATGGTACACCACCTTATAGTAGTCACTGCCAGGTCCCTGCTATAATACAGGTCAAGGTTTTGTTCCTTATATTTTTGCCTGTAAAGGCTAAACAACAACTAGCAAATAAGCAGTGATTCCTTCTCTTAACTCCACACTTTGTTTCTGGAAGATCTTTCCCAACTATTGCTGTCATCAGACTATGATGAAGCACTCTGTAAGATATTGCTTTGGCAGCTGTGAGGAGGGAGAAAGCCTGATGGGGCAGTTGCTTTCCACCTTTTTGTATTTTGAGAGAGTAATGAATGATATAGGCTTGCACTGTTGCCTGCAGTCCCTAGGTGGCTTTACAGAAATCAGTGACTGTATCTCTGTATGCTTTACAAGAATAGCCCCCTGAAAAAGCCAACCCTCCACTGGGCCATACTTCATAATACAGCAATCTGCCAATGTAGGAACAAATGTATAAAATGTGATATTGTTTTTCCACTGTGAATGTAATAGCTCCTCACCATCCTTTCTGTTTGGGGCTTTCCTGTCTCATTTAATTTATTTGCTCCACTCTGCATCTCATTGTGCAGGGGGGGAGGGGCCATAATCCTTCTTTGTGTTGGGTCTATCTTATTTCTGTAAAATGGGAGATAAATCCTTGACAGGTCTGTTTCTGATTTGTGTGTGTTTAGTGGGGAAGAGAGTAAAGCCTCTTTGTAATACTTCTCATTCATTCTTTTGAAGAGCCTCCTGGGACACACCATTTACGTTATGAGGCACTCTTGTGTCTGCCCTTCTGTGGTCTGAGGCCCTTTGTTCTTAGGCTGCTTTTCCTCCTTCCTTGGCTCCTGCATCTCTGGAATGTATGTGACCTCTGTAAAGGAAGAAGAGGTTGAGCTACATTGATATTGGAGAGGCCGCCAACTTGATTTCCAGAACAAGCAGTTCATTTTGCCATTTCCCCCCCCCTTTTAGTGGAAGCCTAGCTTAGTACTGTACAAGATACAAACTAGACAGTCCCACAGCATAGTTTATACAATCTGGCCCATAGTAAACCTAGTGGGCTTACTCTTGCTTACTTGGACTTCCAGCTTGGGCCCAGTTTATATGTTACAGGGACAAGCACATAGGTGTTCATTAAATAATAGCACTACCTGGCTGTTTGCTACAATCACACTCCAAAGCAGCACAATAAAGTCTTATGAATATTTCAATGCAAATGCAATACTTACTTCCTAGATAACATCATTTGGATGACAATTTTGGGATGCAACATCAACTGGACTCTGTACTTCAGAGAAGTGAAGACACCTAAGCCATAGTAGTTCATGGGAGCCATGTAAGGCAACATTGGTAATGCTAGAAATAAGCAGTCTGACATTACCAGGTCCAGCCCCTAGATGGAATTAAAGTGTTGTAATTCACAGTTTCCTGCTCTCAGTTCTGCACTTAATGGACATTGGTTCTGAATAGTAGCAGCGTGTTTCCTTTCTGTCTTGCCTCTCAGCAATTGTAGGGGTTGACTTAACCCCACCACTCAGCTATCATTAGGCGTCAAGTGCATCTTCAGGGCTGTGGAGCCAGAGCTAATGTGATGGGGTGAATTGTTTTTACAGAGCAGGGATATTCAAAATGCAATGCTCCCAGGGCACATGAGGCCTGTTGAATTGTCACATGCAGCCAGTTGCTGTCTCAGAACCTGCAGTGTGAGGTCAGATCTGAGCAACAGGCACTTGCAGTCCAACGTGAACTCAAGGAGCCAGCACTTCCTAATAAACAACCAAGGGAGATTGAAGTATTTGGCCTGTTTGGGTCCAAGATGGGGGACGGATGTTTATCTGCATGGTAGGTGATGCCCTCTGGTTCCAGGCCTGATTGCCACCCAGCCCTTAGAATCATAGAATGTCAGGGTTGGAAGTAGGGTGACCAGATGTCCCGATTTTTGGGTGTTTTTCTTATATAGGCTCCTATTACCCCCCACCTCCTGTCCTGATTTTTCACACTTGCTGTCTGGTCACCCTAGTTGGAAGGGACCTCAGGAGGTCATCTAGTCCAACCCCCTGCTCAAAGCAGGACCAATCCCCAGGCAGATTTTTGCTCCAGATCCTTAAATGGCCCCCTCAAGGATTGAATTTATAACCCTGGGTTTAGCAGGCCAGTGCTCAAACCACTGAGCTAAGGGTATGTCTACACTACGAGAGTAGTTCGATTTTAGTTAAATCGAATATGTGCAATCGATATTAGAAAGTCGAACGTGTGTGTCTACACTAAGGACAGTAATTCGACTTTGTCAGTCCACACTACCAGGGAAAGCGTCGACATTGGAAGCAGTGCACTGTGGGCAGCTATCCCACAGTTCCCGCAGTCCCCGCTGCCCAGTGGAATTCTGGGTCGAGCCCCCAATGGCTTCTGGGTAAAAAATTGTGGCGAGGGTGCTTTTGGGTAACTGTCGTCATCCGTCAGTCACTACCGCCCTGCCTCCCTCCCTGAAAGCGCCGGCGGGAAATCAGTTCGCGCACTTTTTGATCAGTGACAGCGCGGACGCCACAGCACTGCGATCATGGATCCCGCTGCGACCATCGCTGCAGTTGTGGCCGTTCTCAACGCCTCGCACCTTATCATACACCTTTCCCAGAGGCAGATGCAGAGAAATCAGGCGAGGAGGCTACGGCAGCGGAGTGAGGGCCTGAAGTCGGAGAGTAGCACAGAGCTGTCAGAAACCACGACACCCAGCGCCGAGGACATCACGTTTGCAATGGGGCATGTGGATTTTGTTGAACGGCGATTCTGGGCCCGGGAAACAAGCACGGACTGGTGGGACCGCATAGTGCTTCAGGTCTGGGATGAATCCCAGTGGCTGCGAAACTTTCGCATGCGGAAGGGGACTTTCCTGGAACTTTGTGAGTTGCTGTCCCCTGCCCTGAAGCGCAAGGACACCCGCATGCGAGCAGCCCTGACTGTCCAGAAGCGAGTGGCCATAGCCCTCTGGAAGCTTGCAACGCCGGACAGCTACCGGTCAGTCGCGAACCACTTTGGCGTGGGCAAATCTACCGTGGGGGTTGTTGTCATGCAAGTAGCCAAGGCAATCGTCAAGGTACTGCTGTCAAAGGTAGTGACCCTGGGAAACGCGCAGGCCATCATAGATGGCTTCGCTGCGATGGGATTCCCAAACTGCGGTGGGGCTATAGATGGGACTCACATCCCTATCCTGGGACCGGGCCACCAGGCCAGCCAGTACATCAATAGAAAGGGGTACTTTTCAATGGTGCTGCAAGCACTGGTGGACCATCGGGGACGGTTTACAAACATCTACGTCGGATGGCCGGGCAAGGTTCATGACGCTCGCGTGTTCAGGAACTCTGGTCTGTTTAGACGGCTGCAGGAAGGTATTTACTTCCCGGACCACAAGATAACTGTTGGGGATGTGGAGATGCCTACAGTGATCCTCGGGGACCCAGCCTACCCGCTAATGCCCTGGCTCATGAAGCCCTATACTGGCGCCCTGGACACAGAAAAAGAACTGTTCAACTACCGGCTGAGCAAGTGCAGAATGGTAGTGGAGTGTGCTTTTGGCCGTCTCAAGGGGAGATGGAGAAGCTTACTCACTCGCTGTGATCTCAGCGAAACCAATATCCCCATCGTTATTGCAGCTTGCTGTGTGCTCCACAATCTGTGTGAGAGCAAGGGGGAGACCTTTATGGCGGGGTGGGAGGTTGAGGCAAATAGCCTGGCTGCTGATTACGCCCAGCCAGACAGCCGGGCGATTAGAAGAGCCCAGCGGGACGCGCTGTGCATCCGGGAGGCTTTGAAAGCCAGTTTCAAGGCTGAGCAGGGTACCCATTGACTTTTAAGTTTGTGGACACAGAAGCTGAACTTGCCCCCGTTTCTTTACCCAGTTGCCGTCGACTATCCTCTCCAATTACATACCCCCTTCACCCCCTTCCCAAAAAATAAAATCTGTTCTGTTTTGTTCATGGACACCGTTGTCTTTATTACTGTTTTCACGGGAATGTTTTAAACCTGGGACGCAGACTGTGGCGGGGAGCGGGTTTAGGGTTGTGATGCAAATGATGCTTCTAAACTCCAGGAATGACAGGCTCCGCGATGGTGGACTGGTTGTTTCAACGGAGCCTGCCAGCCCTCCTGGCCGGGACTGCGTGTATGTGTCGGCTATGTGACTGTCTTGCAGGGGGAGGAGGGTTACAGATCCCCTGCTGCGCGGCTCTGTGATCCAGGGTAAGGACCGCTGCATAAGATCTGTAACTGCCCTCCCCCGCCACCAAGTCACAGAGCAACACCACCGCCCCCACCACACAGAACATGAAAACCACCTCCCAGACTGACCAGGATAACTAGTCACTGCACTGTATATGTGCCCTGCTGCTGCACCTGCCCCCTGCTAAAGGTGACTGTCCTGTCCAATGACCAAGGCCCTTCCCCCCCCTCCAGACAGACTCCCCTCCAAAAGAAGAGGATGGAAACAGAAATGAACAGAAACGTATTCTTTATTAACAACCGCACATGGAACGGGGGGGTGAAACTTGGACGGGGTCTTGTGTGAGGCGGGTAGGAAAGGACTTTTCAAATTTTGGGGAATGAGAGCCTTCTAGTGGTAGAGCAGTCCGCAGGGGTGGAGTGAAATTTTTCCCGGCCCCTTCCACCCCTCCGTGTTTGGACTTTGGGTGAGGGGGGTATGGGACTTGGTGGCGGGGCAGGGCAGTTACAGAGAGACTGCAGCGGGGCTCTCTCCTCCTGCCTCCGGTCCTGCAGAACATCCACAAGGCGGCGGAGCGTGTCCGTTTGCTCCCTCATTAGTCCAAGCAGCGTTTGAGTAGCCTGCCTGTCCTCCTGTCGCCACCTCTCCTCCCGTTCAATGTTTGCCCGGTGCATTTGGGACAAGTTCTCCCTCCACTGTGTCTGCTGGGCTGCCTGTGCTCGGGAGCATTCCATTAGTTCAGCAAACATGTCTTCCCGTGTCCTCTTCTTCCTCCTCCTAATGTGCGCTAGCCTCTGGGCAGATGTGGCTGTGGGAATTGGAAAAAGGGAGTGAATTCCTGAGACAGAGCAATGTATCTGTGAACAGAGAACATAGTCTTTCTCTGTGAACAAGACCATGCAGAGCACCTATCACACGCGCACTGAGGACAAGGTCGAATTTTCGGCCCTCGCCTACAGTGCCTGCGGTCTTGCTGTGGCGAGCTGAGGAGCAGGGCAGGACACCGGACTTTGTCTAGATGGCAAACATGGTAAGCCGTAGACTTGTGGCCGCTTAAAACTTTAAGAGTGGCACTGGCCTCCTTTCACATAGAAAGCAATGCGAGTCTCTGCTGGCAGCAATCCTGCAAGCATGAACTCTGGCCCTGTCCCAGCCCCTCGCGGCTGTAAACCGCGTGGCTGTAAACCGGCGGTTGCAGTTCTGTAAAGGGACGGGCAAGCAGTCCCAATACTAACTTTCCCCTACCTAATTCACAGCAGGGAGTCATGCCTGACATCACCCTCCTGAAGGTCTCCGAGAGCCAGAAGGAGAAGATGCTCCGGGACAGCCTGCAGAAACCGGGGCCATTTGCTGCACTGCTGTGCAAGGCCATGATCCCGGAGTACCTGCTGGCGTTGTGGCAGGGAAACGTGTCCTACCACGGGGGGCCTAATAAGCTGTCCCTGCCCAGGAACCTGCTGATGAGGCTTGAAAAACACCTGCAGGAGGTGTATGAGGAGTTCTCCCCGGAGGATGTCGCCTCGATCCCCGGTTACATTGACCAGTTCTTGGCTTAGGTGCCCTTGGAGGGACAAATGACTGCAGGGTTTTGGGCACTATAATCATGAAGCGGACATTGTGAGATTTTTTTAAAATGGTTCGGACTATATATTGAGGCGCCCAAAGACGGAGTAATCATGATACACTTTGCACTGATTCCCCTTTTGTTTGACTTTCCTGTTTACATGTTTTTAAGCACTTTACCCACTGTTAATATTTTCAATCTTCCTGTTTTGTTGCAAATAAATGTTTACATGTTTTAAAGCACTTTAGCTACTGTTAATATTTTAAATATGCCAGTTATGTTGTAAATAAATGTTTGGATATTTAAAACACTTACTGCTTGATCCTTCCCCTGAATCTGTGTCTGGGGTAACGGCTGGGGAGGGTTGGTAGGGGATCTCTGTCAGGGTGATGAAGAGCTCCTGGCTGTCGGGCAAATCAGCGTTGTAAGCGCTGTCTACTGCCTCGTCCTCCTCATCTCCTTCCTCCTCTTCCCCGTCCGCTGAGGAACCGGCCGCGGACAATATCCCATCCTCAGAGTCCACGGTCAGGGGTGGGGTAGTGGTGGCGGCCGCACCTAGGATGGAATGCAGTGCCTCGTAGAAACGGGATGTGTGAGGCTGGGATCCGGAGCGTCCGTTTGCCTCTTTGGTCTTCTGGTAGCCTTGTCTCAGCTCCTTGATTTTCACGCGGCACTGCGTTGCATCCCGGCTGTAGCCTCTCTCTGCCATGGCTTTAGAGATCTTCTCATAGATCTTTGCATTCCGTCTTTTGGAGCGCAGCTCGGAAAGCACGGACTCATCTCCCCACACAGCGATGAGATCCAAGACTTCCCGATCCGTCCATGCTGGGGCCCTCTTTCTATTGGATTGCACGGCCATCTCTGCTGGAGAGCTCTGCATCGTTGCCACTGCTGCCACTGCTGCTGAGCTCGCCACGGTGTCCAAACAGAAACTGCGCTTCAAACTGCCCAGACAGGAAAAGGAATTCAAATTTTCCCGGGGTGTGGCTGGTCAGAGCATCCGAGCTCGGACTGCTGTCCAGAGCGTCAACAGAGTGGTGCACTGTGGGATAGCTCCCGGAGCTATTACCGTCGATTTCCATCCACACCTAGCCTAATTCGATATGGCCATTTCGAATTTAGCGCTACTCCTCTCGTTGTGGAGGATTACAGAAATCGATTTAAGGAGGGCTCTATGTCGAACTAAATGGCTTCGTGGTGTGGACGGGTGCAGGGTTAATTCGATATAACGGCGCTAAATTCGACATAAAAGCCTAGTGTAGACCAGGCCTAAGTCTCCTCGCTTCTGTGGCAAAGTTTGGGTGCGGCTATGTGGAGGGCTGTGGGACTGGAGCGGGGCAGGAGTCTCGGCTGGCCCCCGCTGGGGCACTAGGCCCAGCAGGAATTCTTCCCTCAGAATACCAGGTGCCTCCCTCCAGGGGGCTCCTGCTGCCTCCCGCGGCCCTGCTGCTCTCCCGCCCCCTGGGAGGTGGGAACCTTTCTCCTCCCCGCGGAACCTTTGCTGCGGAGGCGCCTGTTGCCGCCCGGGGATCCTCTCGCTGCGCTGGCCGGGGGGACGCTTACTGAGGCGGACCCCGAGCGGAGCCTGAGCGCGGAGCCGAGGCAGGAGCGAGGAGGCGCGGGCGGAGCCGAGCCGCTCCGGGGGCCGGCACGCTACCTGCAGCGGGAGGAGTCGCCGAGCCCCGCGGCCCGGCTCGCAGCCCCGCCGGGGAGGTGAGCGCTGGGCTGCCACTGAAGGCACGGGGCGGGGGACATGCCACAATGGAGGCGCCGGGGCTGGCGGCAGGGGAACAGGGCCCTCGGGGAGAGGCCCCCGGAGAGGCCCAGGCCGCGCCCACCCTGGGGAAGAGGGGGCCAAGCCTTACGCGGGACATCAGTAATGGGGCAGGCTGGGGACTAACAAATCCCTGGAGACACTGGAGCCCGTTGTGTGTCACTGTCCAGGGGGCGGGGCACAAGTATGGGCAGCCTGGCCCTGGACAAAGTGAATTATGCCCCGTGGGATTATACTGGAGGAGGGGAGAAACCGGCTTCCCGGGGAGTGAAGAGCCGTGCGCCGGGCTGGAACCCCCGCAGGAAAAGGGTCTGGTAGCCCAGCAGTGGGTTGAAGCCCCGCTGAGTTAGGCAGAAGCTGCGGACGATCAGAATGAAGTGGAAGCAGAGGAAGTAGAACTTTTAATTTGGACCTGTAGTCTGGACACGGGGCGAGGTGCGTACCGGAGGCAGGGAAGGTAACAGTTTGGAAATCAGGCTCCTGCTCCTAAATGAACAGGGACAGCCCCAAGGAGATTATATAAGGGTGAACAGATAGTAATGTAACAGAATACACTTTCTTGCTCTTCAAACAGAAAACCGATCTGCATGTAAGAAATTAATTGTGCTTCTTTATTCTCCTTGCCTCATAACACAGGAACAAGGGGCATTCAATGAAATTAAAAGGTGGCAAATTCAAAACTGAAAAAAGGAAATACTCTTACACAGAACATGTAATTAGACTGTGGAACTCATTGCCACAAGGAGTTACGACCAAAAACTTACTAAGATTCAAAAAGTGCTAGGATGGATAACAAGGCTATCCAGAGTTATAATTATGGAAGGGATATTAAACCTCATGCTTCAAGGTTTATGCTAATCTCTAACTATTAGTGATCAAGATGAGATCTAAGGTGTGTGTGTGTGTGGGGAGCAGCTTATCCCATATTTGCCTATTGTTTGGTTCTTACATTTTCCTTTGAAGCATCTGGTACTGATTGCTGTCAGAGTTTGGATACCTGTCTAGATGGATCTTGGGTCTGATCCAGTCTAGCAATTTCTATATGTAAAACATTTTTATAATTTAAATGTCATTGTTTAGTCACATTCAGTAGTATTAGTAAACAGATATTTAAAACAACAACTTGGGTTTCCAGTATTTTGATGTGATATTGTTGGATGGACTGTGAGGACCTTTTGTGATATTTGTGGATGGGTTTTGGAGGCTGTTCATTATTAAATATATGGAGGTATGCCTATCATAGAACTGGAAGGGACCCCGAAAGGTCATCGAGTCCAGCCCCCTGCCTTCACTAGCAGGACCAAGTACTGATTTTGCCCCAGATTCCTAAGTGGCCCCCTTAAGAACTGAACTCACAACCCTGGGTTTAGCAGGCCACTACTCAAACCACTGAGCTATCCCCCCCCTTCTGTGGTGCTGAAACTTTTTCATTTGATTTTCCTCTTCACCAATCCATAATTTCATATTTATGTTGAGTAATGTACAGTTGATTTTCACTGATGCCTCTTATTTGTGACGTAAGACAGTAGAAGCTCACATCGGTGAGACACTTATACATTTCATTAATATGTCTTCCCATGGATTTATATAGAATTTATTAGAATAGAAGTTTTTGTTTTAAAAAAAGTTTACATCTCCTTTGGTGCTATTGTATTTTAACTATCTTGACTGCAGACTCACCAAGCCAGCAGGGGTTTACATTGTCAAGACTCTTCAGTGAAAAGGGCCAGAATGTCACTTCCCCCCCTTCATCTTAAGTGGTTAATAGTTATTTCCCAGGTGTAAAGCTATAATTTTTGAAAACATTAGAATCATAGAATATCAAGGTTGGAAGGGACCTCAGGAGGTCATCTAGTCCAACCCCCTGCTCAAAGCAGGACCAATTCCCAACTAAATCATCCCAGCCAGGGATTTGTAAAGCCTGACCTTAAAAACCTCTAAGGAAGGAGATTCCATCACCTCCCTAGGTAACCCATTCCAGTGCTTCACCACCCTCCTAGTGAAAAAGTTTTTCCTAATATCCAACCTAAACCTCCCCAACTGCAACTTGAGACCATTACTCCTTGTTCTTTCATCAGGTACCACTGAGAACAGTCTAGATCCATCCTCTTTGGAACCCCCTTCCAGATAGTTGAAAGCAGCTATCAAATCCCCCCTCATTCTTCTCTTCTGCAGACTAAACAATCCCAGTTCCTTCAGCCTCTCCTCATAAGTCATGTGCTCCAGCCCCCTAATCATTTTTGTTGCTCTCCGCTGGACTCTTTGCAATTTTTCCACATCCTTCTTGTAGTGTGGGGCCCAAAACTGGACATAGTACTCCAGATGAGGCCTCACCAATGTCGAATAGAGGAGAATGATCGCGTCCCTCAATCTGCTGGCAATGCCCCTACTTATACAGCCCAAAATGCCGTTAGCCTTCTTGTCAACAAGAGCACACTGTTGACTCATATCTAGCTTCTCGTCCACTGTAACCCCTAGGTCCTTTTCTGCAGAACTGCTTCCTAGCCATTCGGTCCCTAGTCTGTAACAGTGCATGGGATTCTTCCATCCTAAGTGCAGGACTCTGCACTTGTCCTTGTTGAACCTCATCAGGTTTCTTTTGGCCCGATCCTCTAATTTGTCTAGGTCCCTCTGTATCCTATCCCTACCCTCCAGGGTATCTACCACTCCTCCCAGTTTAGTGTCATCTGCAAACTTGCTGAGAGTGCAGTCCACGCCATCCTCCAGATCATTAATGAAGATATTGAACAACAAGTAGGATGAAGAGCTACAGTACTGACCCTGTTGGCCCCTGCTATTTGAATGGGAGGTCTCCAGGAAGAACCCGGGTGCTCCTATAAGAAGAGATGTTGGTGATTCAGTATGTGGTGTGAGTCAGCACTGAACCAATATCCCAGTCCTGTTGGTTGGGGTGCCACCTGTAATCACTGAGCCACATTCCTGAGCCACTTATCTTTAAAGATCCAATAGCCTTTTTAATGAAGAATATGAGTATTTAGCTATTGTGTATTGGCCAGACTCCAGCCTGAGTTACTGGGTAACTTCTGCCTCCCTAAATTCCCCTTGAAATTTCACTTGGATGTAATATGCTACTACATTTTATACTGAACTATAGCATAATGTAGGTGGTATGCTTTTAAAAAAATGGCTCTGTTCCATCCCAGATGTGGCTGCATTTTAGTGGTGAGATTGAAAGCACTGTAGGATCCTTTGGGATTCTATATACATATAAAATATATAATTTATTATGGTGGGTGGGTGAGTGTATTGTGTTTCATCAATATTTCCTACAAATGACTGTCTGCCCCTTCCTCATTGCTATGCCATAATTTCACCTTTATTCTCATTTCTTAGGTGCCGTATCCTGCAAGTCTGTCTGTCTTGTTCTATCTTGTTTTGAGTGCCCCAAAATACTCTTTGTTTCAAATACCTACTATTCTAAATATGACTGGGTCATTAGGGTAAGGGGGGAGTGGTGTTGAAATAAGTATTCCTTCAGGATTTGAGCTGAAATTTAAAAACAGAAAGTTTGTTGACCACAGATGTTGTGTTGCCAGGAACCAAATTTAGCAAAACTTTATAAATCCAGAAGTTAAACATGTAAATATTTTTAAATAACATTTATAGGTGGCAGATCAAAGACATAATGCAGTTCTTTTTAATCATGCAGTTAAGTTATGCTGTAGTTTTAACTCTGCTACTTTCAGGAGTTTATAACTTTTTGGGAAATAATTCTGCAGGGAAATTTTCTATGCTCATTCTAAATGTGAATTCTGTGTAGAAAACTTAGTGAAATTACTTTTGGGTATTCTTGAGTTAAGAAATGTTTCAGATGCTCTATTTTGTACTCAACAAAAAAGGGTTTAATTTTTAAAAACTTGAAGCTTGCCATGGATTTAATACTCAAAGAGGGGAAACACCTTCAATATCCTGAAACTTGGTTTAGAAATAAGTTTGCATATTTTGTGCATGTAACATATTTTCTAAAAAATACTTAATAAGGTATTGAGGTGGGGAGTATATTGAAATAATTCCATCTTTTTCTCATCCTAACTAGTAAGTACAAAAGCTGTTGATCAGTACTGTGTACAGGCAGTTAGCATTTACTGATTACTAAACATTGTTGAATGAATCTACCGGTATTTGATTCAGTAAGTTGAAGGAAGTGTCAGGAAACATGCAATTGAATGCACTGAAATAATGAAAACCGAGACATTTTCTAAAGTAAAATGTAAACATTTTCAAGGATTATTAGGCAGAAAATTAGAACGGATTTGTGCTCATCTCAAAAAGTGCAGAAATTGGTTTCTTTAAACTTTTCCAGATCAAATGTGCCATTGAATGCAATTTTGTCTATTGAAGTGGAAGAGCAGAACATTGATGAGTTTAAAACTGCAAGTGAGACATATTCAATGCCTTTGGTGTCATTGCAATGTTGCTGTGATAATTCAAATCCTGTTTAGGATCTTCTAGCAACTATTGAGTATCAACTTCAGGATGAGTCTTTATGTGACTCTGATGCCTCAAAATGTCAGATTAGTTGGCAGTAATGCCATTAAAATAACTTGAACTTGACAAGAAAGTTGCATCTTTTTATATTAATAATGTCACCTTCATTGTTTTCCAAAATGAGCAATACATAGAAGTGATTGAAGTATTTTGTCTTGGATATGTATTTTTGTCCTAGACTTAAACCTGCACATCCACCACTATGTGCTGCAAGTGAAGAAATAGAGGAAAAGGTAAAGGAAGAACCAGAAGAATCAACATTGACATTAATGGAAGATGGTTGGTCAAACATGAGAGAGGACTCTCTAATGGTGGCAAGCATCCATGGAGGGAACGTGTGTTCTACTTAAACTGCTGAATAATTGTATGTAAATGGTAGAAGATTCCCTCAAGAATGTAGAGAAAATCATAACAAAAAGGTTTTTGCCAGTTGCTCAGATATGAAGCTAAGGAAGTATTTCTTAGGAGTAGTCATTCAAAATTTTGTGTGTTCAGTACAGTATTTAAAATTTGATGAGGAAAAAAAAGGAACATCTACTGCAGCCCTAAAGCATGTGATGGAAGTTCAAAATTTCTTCGACAGTTAGCATCCACCTCTTGATTGGTTGAAAATAGGAGAACGATGCCCATAGTTCACAGCAACGCTTAATGGAACTAACAGGAAGATTGTGGCCTGGTCTACATGTAAAAAGTTTTAATGGCATAACTGTCGGTAAGGGATGTGATTCTTTTCTTTGCTCACATGACTTTGCTGGTAAAAGCCCTAGTCTAGACACAATTATGGCTTATTTCATTTCCTAAATGGAAATAAGATACAATGACCAGTATAATTGCATCTACTCTGTGATTTTGTTGTTGTTGTTGCTTTAATAATACAGAGTTAAAGCAGCAAAGTGTAGAAAAGCCCCAAATCTCTATAACTGCATCCAAATACCATAAGTATATTGAAACTTGCACTGAATATGAGGAGAACTTTGATCAGGACATAAGACACAAAACATAATACACGCTTTACATAACAAGGGAATCTAAAAGGAGGTACTAAACTTATTAAAAAAAATTGAACGAGGTTTTGTAATAATTTGACAGATTACAGGCAAATAATGCTACAGTCACAATCTCTGTGGAAATCTTGCTTGATCTAATAAAGAACTGGAACTACACAAGAAGAGAATAAATTCATATAATCTATAGAACCCTTCTGTTTCTTAGTCAGTATGACTTATTCCAAATACATAGAAAGGTCAAGTTTAAGTCCAGTACAGAAGAGGTGAAACATGGCTGATGTAACATTATCCTGAGTTTGTTCCTTTTTCTTCTGGTATTTAAAATCAAAGATCCAGGTTTCTACCCAAAATCTCAGTTTGTGAAGATTGGCACAGTCCATCAAAATAGTGAGAAATGGTGGAAGTGATGTGACAGAAGACAGGACAGTTAAATTCAAAATTTTATCATTTTTTTTTTTTTTAAAAAGACCTGTAATCCAGACCAGCATCTTGGCCTCAAGTAAGCATGTTGCTAGTGCATTTGCACTGGTTTGGTATACACTGAAATAGACTACCTCTTGAAAATGTGATTAAGTTGGTAAAAATGGGTTGGTATATCAGGGTCTTATCCAGCTTTCCACAGCCATGAGTTGGAGCTGGATCAGCCCATATGGGCTATCTAACAAAGGCCAGGAGGGATGACTAGTGTCAGTCTGTTACAGACCACTGAATCAAGCCAGAGAACAGGATGAGTTTCTCTTTAAGCACTTGTCTGTTTTGTGTGGAAAGAAATATTGTGTTCTTATGGGGAACTTGAATTTGGGAAACACATGCTGGAGGTCTCATGCAGCCAACAGTCGAACGTTTTAAAAAAATTATAGATTTTCTGACACACAAGGTATTGCACCCAACATACAGTAACTCTATTTTGGACCGCTTTCTGATGAATAAAAATGAATTAATCACTGGACTGGATGTTGGTGGTTGCCTAGGGACTAGTGATCATGACCTGATTACATTCAGTATGGGCAAACATAAGATAGTTCCAACAAGTAATGTGTATATACAGTATCCTCCTGATTATCTGAATAGCATGGGGGACTCAGATTTTATTCCGATAACCAGGAGTTCATGTAATTGAGAGGCTCAGAGCTATTCACCAGCTGGGTGGGGACTCGTTCTCCTCCTCCTCCTCAGTCATGGCCGGGGGTCTTTCCTTTGCCCCACTCACAGCCATGACAGGGGCTGCAGAGGGGACCCTGTGCTGCTGCAGGGCCAGTGACACCCAGTCCCTGCAGGTGCAAGGTGCGTCAGGAGGAGGCTGCAGTCAGAGCAGAGACACCTAGCCAGGATTCTGTTCTGCCCTGCCAGGACTGCAGCCTTCCATGCATCTTCCACCTGCAGGGATCGTGTGTCTGTGACCCTGTGGCAGTGCAGGAGCCCTCTGTAGCTCCCTCCCTGCCTCCTGTAACAACAGGGCTGCAGAGGGCTCCCTGTGCTGCCACAGGAGACATTCAGCAGCAGGGTGGCCTCCCCCATGTCCTCCTCACAGTCCTGGCAGGGAGGGTCTCTGCTCTACTTGCTGTACCTCCTTATTATCCAAATCCCTTCCTTGCCCTCTGCAACATGTATCTCATGTTAGGGGACAAGGAAGGAATTCAGATATTGTGTTGGGGTTTCGATAATAGGGTTTCAGATAAATGGGAGTATTCTATACTTGGTGCTTCAAAAAGCTAATTTACCAAAGCAGAGGAAAACTATGAGTGAAATGGGGAGAGGGGAGGAAATTAGGCAGAAAAATTAGATCACCAAAAAGCCACAATTACACAATCAAGAAAGGATACTTTTGGCAAAAAATCCATTCTGGTTCAGAGGTGAAGTGAAGGCAGCAATTAGAAATAAAAAGCAGTGTCTATCAAGTGGGGAAAAAATGGGGCAGTAGATAGCAATCAATATCAATTAGAAGTTATGAAGTATAGAAAATTTATAAGGGAAGCTAAAGACATCAGGAAAAAATCCATGACAGGCAGGGCGAAGGGCAGTAAGGAGGAGTTTCAGTATATTAGAAACCAGAGCAGTCCTAGCATTGGTAATACTAGATGGAAATAATATAATTGTTATAATGCTGCATAAAAATTGTGTTGAATACGTATTTCTCTTCTGTATTTGGAAAGAAGCAGGATATGTCATCAGCCGCATGTGATATGGCACATTTTCCAGTCCATTAATAACTAAAGAGGGTTTTAAACAACATCTACTAGACAAAAACATTTTAAAATCAAGAGGCCCAGATAACTTGCACTCAAGAGTCCTAAAATAGTTGGCTGAAGAGCTCTGTAGCCACTGATGTTAATTTTTAATATATCTTGGAATATTGTGGAAATTTCAGAAAACCGGGAGAGTAATATTGTGCAAATATTCCAAAAGGGTAAGCCAGGTGACCCAGCTATCTGAAGGCTGGTTAGCCTGACATCAGTCTCAGGCAAAATAATGGAATGGTTGATTTGAGATTCAATTGTTAAAGAATTAAAGGATAGAAATATAATTAATGCCAGTCAACATGGTTTATGGAAAATAAGTTTTGTCAAACTTGACTTCGTTCAATGAGATTACAGATTTGGTTGCTAAAGGTAACTGTGTAAATCTAATAGACTTTGCATTGCACAACATTTTGACTAAAAAATTAGCACCATACAGTATCAATAAAGCACTCATTAAATGGATTAAGAGCTGACTAACTGACAGGTCTCAAAAAGTAGTTGTCAATGAGGAATTGTCATTGAATGGGGATGTGTTTTATGGGGTTCCACAAGGATTGATACTAGGTCTGATGCTATTCAACATTTTGATCAATGATCTGGAAGTAAATGTAAAATCACTGCTGATAAAATTTGTGGATGACACAAATATTAGTGGAGTGATGAACAGTGAAGATAGGGCAGTCATAGAGAATGATCTGGGTTGCTTGGTAAGTGAGGAACATTCAAACAAAATATGTTTTAATACAGCCAAATGCAAAGTTATACATCTGGGAACAAGGAGTGCAGGCCATACCTACAGACTGGGGGACTGGATCCTGGAAAGCAGCATCTTTGAAAAGGATTTAGGAATCTTGGTGGACAAGCAACTGAACGTGAGCTCCTAGTGCTGATATTGTGGCAAAAAGAGCTAATGTAATCCTTGAATGTAGAAATGGGAGTGGTGAATAGAAATAGGGAAATGTAATTGGTGAGACAGTTCTGGTGCTGACATTTTTAAAAGGGTGTTGAAAAACTGGAAAGGGTATAGAAGAGAGACAGAAAAATTATTAAAGGGCTGAAAAAAAATGCCTTACAGTGAGAGACTAAAAGAGCTCAATTTGTTTAACTTATCAAAAAGAAAATTGAGAGGTTACTTGATTATAGTTTATAAGTACTTTCGTGGGGAGAATATACTGGGTACCTATGTGCTCTTTATTCTAACAGAGAAAGACATGACATAAGAACCAAAGACTGGAAGTTAAAGCCAGACAATTTCAAATTGGAAATTAGGCACAATTTTTAACAGTGAGGGTGATTAATCACTGGAACAAATTACTAAGTGAAGTAAGTGGTGGATTCTTCGTCTCTTAATGTCTTCAGATCAAGACTTAATGCATTTCTGGAACACATGATTTAGGCAAACCCTAGTTGTTTGGGCTCAATACATGGGTAACTAAGTGAAATTTAGTGGCTGTGGTGTACAAGAGTTCAGACTAGATAATCTAATGGTCTCTTCTGTCCTTAAACTCTAGTTAGTAGACTGGGGACTTGATTATTGTGGTGGTGTTTTACTTACAGTATTGGAAACTTTTCTTCCAATGCATGTACCTTTTTCTACTTGAGGAATACTTATGCTTATGAAGTGAACCACTTAGTTTGGGTTTCATAAACCTTTGTGACCCCCACCCCCCCAAGTGTGGTTTGTGGGGTTGGGCTTTTGGGAAGAAATGGGAGAAAATCACAACCACCTTGACTCACTTCTTTAACAAGCTGCAATTCCTACCCTCCCTCTCTTCCTCAGGAATCGTGTGTATGTTGACAAAGGCCACTCACCAGTAGTCAGTGGGAAGGCTTATGTTGAAAGTGTGGGGGCCTAAGCCAATTCATTTCTGCAGAATTTAATCTTTCACTGAAAAATTGTTGCCAACCCCTATGCTGTTGAGTAGCCTTGTGAATGTGAATCAAATGTAGAATGAGGCAGTGTTGTCTTTATGTCTGCTCATAGCTTTATCAAGCAGCATCAGAGTGAAATTAACAGATTTCTGGGCAACTGCAAGAAATTAGCTGAGGTCTGTTGCCATTGTGTCCTGTCTACGACACTGAGGGCAAGGTTAAAAGCCTCTCCCTCTGTAAGGAACCAGCTAAAGGTTGCTTCCATCAGTACTCTATCCACCTGAGGTCTGGAGCTACCCTTTTGCCCTTTGTCTCTTAGATATTATTTCATGGGGGATAGGTCCATCAATGGCTATTAGTCCCAATGGGCAGGGATGGTGTCCCTAGCCTCTGGGAATGGGCAACGGGGATGGAACACTTGATGATTATCTGTTCTGTTCATTCCCTCTGGGGCACCTGAAGACAGGATACTGGGCTAGATGGACCTTTGGTCTGACCCTTTATGGCCGTTCTTATGTTCATAAAGTGGAGGAAAATATTTTATTTTCTCTATACCCAGGTATTTTCCACAGGTTTCCTCTGCCGACAGGCTCACCAAAGAGAGATTTGCAGGAAGATATTTATCATTTCACCTCCTAATTTTCTTTTTTAAAGGGACCCTCTCTTTTGTTTTTATCTCCCTCTTTACCATTTTGCCACCAAAGAAGAGGCAACAAGGGAAAGAAGGGAGGGAGGTGTTGTAAACACATTTTTCACCTTGTCCTTACTGTCACTGCAAGTCGGGCAAATAATGGAGGAAGTAAATGTGTTCTTTCCCTCAGCCCCCTCTGTGATCACCTTTAGCTGAATCTGTTTTAGGAATACTTAAATTAGAAGAACACAAATTTGGGGATGGATTCGCTCCTTCTCTGTGACCCTAGTATGCTGCATTGGCATCAGAAAAGGACTGGCAGAGCCCAGGATCAGGTCTGGAGAGAATTCACCCTGGCACAATCTTTGTGAAAGGCAGCAAAAGGCCCTGCAGTAGGGGTGGGCTTAATTGTTGGAGGAGGTGGGTCTGCAATGACAGATTGCCATAATTTAGGCAGCCCTTTAAGGCTGTCTGTTATGCCAGGGACATCGCTGGCCTCTGCATTAGTCAAGAATTGGGAGGGCATGAGATGACTTATAGCCAGATCAAGCCCTTTCCTCTTCCCTTGGGCTTTGAGTTTTTTGCTGTGCTTAACTGTGATGTAGAACACATGAAACTCTATTAAATCTGCAAATAATTCATATTTTCTGTATTCCTAAATCTGCTATTGTGGATTTTTCTGTTAGAGTTTAAATTTTTTAGTCTTATTGGCTGCAGTCCTCCTTTAAATATATTGAAAGTGCACCATATTCCACTAAATAAATTCTGCCTGGAATAACATAAGCAAAGTCAGGCACTAGAGTTATTTATGAATGGAAAGAACACAAAAAAAGAGGATGGGAGAGGGATAGAGTAGGCCTCTTCTCCCTTCCTTCATGGTGCTGAGCATAAGTCCCTAGTTTCAGGGGATGGTAACTAAAGCAAGTTCCTCTTGACCACGTTAAAAGGAAATGCCTTGCCATTCTGACCGTTGGCTTCATGTCAGTGTGGATTAAGGTTCTGCTTCCCCACTGGAATCAGCCCAGTTTAAACTTGTCTTCTCCTTTATGTCTGCTGTTTAATGAGGTCCGATTGAAGAGCCCTCCTTCTAGACCTGGCACATATTGGTTTCTCCAGGGCTGGGCAGATTTTCTTCTCTCCTGCCCGAAGCAGATTTTTAAATCCCTTCTTTGCCCTTCTGAGTGTGAGGACCAGCATCACAAGGACTTGTCTCCAGCAGCTGTAATTAAAACATTTGAGAGGTCAAATGTTCAGTCTTCTGTTGTCAAGAACGTGTTTGGGGAAATCTCTCAGGTTTCTTTGCTACATTGAGCCCTGGGCAGTTTAAAAATATTACTTGTGCTCAAGTAGGTGGTACTACTATATTGTGTCACCTACATTGTACACAGAGAGAATATTATGTAACAAAATATCAGTTTCAGGGTGGGACTTGCGTTGATCTTCAATAAAATACTGAAGGATTCTAGAATATCATTCTTCTTTCTAACAGAAGGAAAACACTAGCTACAGATTTAATTCATATTCCTTCCCCCTTAGCCTCAAGAACTGATCCTATTTATGCTTAATTTGTTTTTTCTTCATATAAGCTTTTGGCTATCTGGAAGTGCATAGAAATATAACATCAGGAGGGTGTCGGCTCTCCCCAAACCTAAAACCTCAAACTAAGATTCTCCAGGCAAGATTCACTAGGAGGCCATAAGATGATGTCTTATCTTTCTTTAAAGTAAAAATAGCTAGTTTAATTGTGAGATTTTCCTTGTCTTTCCTCAGTAACAAATGCAATCCGTACTGTGCTTCTGGTTATAAGAAGATATGTAACCTTTGGGTCAGGACAGCCATCTCATTTTCTTGAAAAATAAATAAAGGGTGACTCTCCCAATCTCTGAAAATGTAGCACTGTTCTCTTTCCTAAGATAGTTCAGGTCAATTTAATGAAAATGATCAACCTTTGAATCAAAGCCAAATGTCTGTTGCACTTTTTGATATCTATACATCTGAAAGCTGTCTGTCTTTGCCACTATCAAGCCATATTACTGTTTTTGTTTCTTTAATTGATGGAATTAGCATCACTTTATTGGTTGTGGTTTTCCGTTTAGTATTTCTTCTGTCCCATCAGTTTGAGAAATAGTCATCGTATCTTCTATTTAGATGACTGGCTGGTAAATGGAAAATGTCAAAGTAGAAGCATCTGTTCATCTACTAACGAAAACCGTCCACAGACATAGATTGCTTTTCAAACTCTCCACTCTATCACAACATTATTTGTAATACCTAGAATGCTTCTTGGCCTCCTCAGGACCAACATGAAAGTGGTATGCTTCACACAAGTATACATTGGTACCTCTGTAAACAAAACCTTCCAAGGAGCTGTCAACCGTGTAGAGTAGGGGTGTCAAACATATGGCATGCGGCCTGGATCTGGCCCACAGAACAGTTTCATCTGGACCATGGACTTCTCAGGAATCTTCTGGCTTGCCTACACGACCCCTGAGATTACACTATGGGGGCATGATTTGTAGAACTCCGCACTGTAGAGCCTTCTAATGTGCACTGATGTAGTCCTTTAGTGCATGCGGGGGAGTTAGAAGGCAACACACTGGTGCGCTCTACAGATTACACCCTGGTAATCCAGACTCTGGGGCTGTGTAGACAAGCCCTTCATTTCTTTATTAGGATGACTGTGGTTGACTCATTATGGTCCCCTCCTGTCTGCATGAGGGTGGGTTCGAATCACAATGAAAATTAGTTTGTACTCAAAGACCAACCAGGACTGCTGAGCAGCAATCCAGAAAAACAGGTATAGAAACTCTTGGTCACAATTAAGTGCTTCCAGAGAAGCATAAGTCTAGTGGAAGCTGGTATGTGTCTGGGAGAGGGGAAATGGCACTGAAGAGCACTTACCTGCTGACTGGAGAATAGATACCCCAACCTGGAAAGTCGAAGAAAAGGAAACTGCAAACAACTCAAAGGGTAAATGCCTTTTGCAGCTGATAGACCAGCAGACTCCCTTTTAAATTAATGAAAAGAAGGGGGGGAGATACCCTTCTCTTCCTTCCTTCCTTTCTTTAGCTTGTGACAAGTGGCGATCCTGTCTTTATTGAAGGGCTTGTCTACACTGGCACTTTACAACACTGCAACTTTCTCGCTCAGGGGTATGAAAAAACACCCTCCTGAGCACTGCAAGTTTCAGCGCTGTAATGTGCCAATATAGATAGTGCCCCAGTGCTGGGAGCCACACCACTCATGGAGGTGGTTTTTTAAGAGCGCTGGGAGAGCTGTGCCGCAACTACACAAGCCACATTGCCAGTGTAGACAAGCAATAAGAAGAGAAAGGTAGATCAAGAGTGTTGTGCATTTCAAGAGAAATGCAGGATTTTCTATTTATTGTGGACTTTTATGGAAAGCCCATGTGCTTGATTTGTAAACAACAGTTAGCTGTGGTAAAATAATACAACATTCAAAGATACTATCAAGCAAACCATGGCGAGAAATATGATAACACAGGAAAGTTACACAAAGATAAATACTCTGAATTAGCACAGTTGTTGAAAAGGCAGCAATCAATGTTTACTAATGTTCATCATGTAAATTATGCTGCGGTTAAAGCGAGTGATTTCTATTTTAATAACTTCTGCTGAATGTGCCCCATGCGAAGTGGCAGGGTATCAGATCAGGCCTGTTATATGAAATGAGTTTGATGCCCCTGCTGTAGAGGATTGTGAGTGCTTATGTATTCTGTATTATGTGATGGAATACACCTCACCACAGGAGACAAACTTCCTGCAATACAAAACATGGGTCCAAATAAATCTTTCTCCTCCCATCCCTTCCCCTCTGCAAAACCAGCTTCCTTGGTGCTGGGGGAAAGGAACAATGACGACCACATCTGTCTTCGACAGGAAGCATATTATAACTATGGTCCTGCCAGATAAGCTTTAGGTTTCTTCCTTAGGGATATTGAGAATTCAAGGCAACAGGACTGAAAATGACACTATGGAATCATTCAATTAGAAGGTTAAAATAATTTAAAGGAAGATCTGATGACAAGATGTCAGTAGCCTACAATAGAGATTGATTGGGCCCTTGCACCAAGTATTCATAGGGAAATTCAACATACCAGAGGAGAATCTGGTCTGTATTGTGAAATTCCAAATACCTCATGTGGGCCTGTTATCCTTGCAGAAGAATTCCCCGGAGAAATTGACCTTCAGTTTGGAAGTCTTCAGTTACATTCCGGCGCTCATGGGACAATAGTCAATACAATTTTCCTTTGCCAGCAACTGTAAGCTTCCGTGTTACTGAAACAGTACATGCTGTTCTTCAAGGAAAGCAGTGGCAATTGATGCCCTTTATATATTGTGGTTTGTTTTATGCATTTCACTACCGTAATCTAGATAGTAAAATCATCTGTCTGTTTCCCCTATTAACTCTTCTAACACCACAACAGGAAGAAGCTCTCTTTGGCATTGCCCCTTTTTGTCATGCTTAGTGATTTGCCTGGAGCAACATCACGTATGACTCATTTTGATTAGTGAGGTCAAGACACTATTAATCAAATTTCTTCCCCCACTAATTGTACTACCTGGGCATATAGACTTAACACTGATAACATCTCCCAAAGGTTTCCCATCAGAGTTATTAGTGAGCCACAGGCTGTGAACTAGTATCTGAGTTCTTGGTCCCAGTAAATGTTCATTTTATTTCCAAATGTCTGAAGTGATTTGACTTAACTATTTTTTGGATAGAAGAGGCAAACTGGCACTGTATATTAACAAAATAAAATAAAAATTATTTACCAAAACAAAAAAAGCCACTGGCAGCTTTTCATACCTTGTAATACTAACTCAGTCCTTCCACTCTGTTGGACCATGATGTGTAACCCAAAGGGTTCTAGCAAAGTAAATATCTACTTTAGAAGAAATGGGACCTAGATAACTGTTGCATCAAATTGTTCACATTCTTAGCCCTGGTCTACACTACGAGTTTAGGTCGAATTTAGCAGTGTTAGATCGATTTAACCCTGGACCCGTCCACACGACGAAGCCATTTTTGTCGACTTAAAGGGCTCTTAAAATCGATTTCTGTACTCCTGCCCAAGGGGATTAGCGCTGAAATCGACATTGCCGGGTCGAATTTGGGGTAGTGTGGACGCAATTCGACGGTATTGGCCTCCGGGAGCTATCCCAGAGTGCTCCATTGTGACCGCTCTGGACAGCACTCTTAACTCAGATGCACTGGCCAGGTAGACAGGAAAAAGCCCTGGGAACTTTTGAATTTCATTTCCTGTTTGGCCAGCATGGCGAGCTGATCAGCACGGGTGACCATGCAGTCCCAGAATTGCAAAAGAGCTCCAGCATGGACCGAACGGGAGGTACTGGATCTGATCGCTGATTGAGGAAGACGAATCCGTGCTATCAGAACTCCGTTCCAAAAGACGAAATGCTAAAATATTTGAAAAAATCTCTAAGGGCATGATGGACAGAAGCTATAACAGGGACCCGCAGCAGTGCCGTGTGAAAATTAAGGAGCTCAGGCAAGCCTACCAAAAAGCCAAAGAGGCAAACGGCCACTCCGGGTCAGAGCCCCGACATGCCGCTTCTACAATGAGCTGCATGCAGTTCTGGGGGGGGCCCCCACCACTACCCCACCACTGTCCGAGGACACCTGCAAGGGGGAGTCTCATGCAACAGGTATGAGGATTTTGGGGATGAGGAAGATGAGGAGATGGAGGAGGATAGCGCACAGCACGCAAGTGGAGAAGCCATACTCCCTGACAGCCAGGGACTGTTTATCACCCTGGAGCCAATACCCTCCCAATCCGGGCTCACGGACCATGAAGCCAGAGAAGGCACCTCTGGTGAATGTACCTTTGTAAATATAATGTATGGTTTAAAAGCAAGCGTGTTTAATGATTAATTTGCCCTGAAGACTTGGGATGCATTCGCAGCCAGTACAGCCCCTCCTTTTAAATGGCCAACCCAACGGGTGCTTGGTATGGGAAAGGAGGGCGCTGCTGTTTGAAATCATTCCCACATTGTATGAAGGTTGAAGAAGCCGAAAGACTGTGGCTTACCAACGCTGCCTGCAAGCCGAATTTTGTTGCCCGGCCCTGTGTGTGTGATCTCTCACACCGAACCGGCAGGCCCCCAATATAAGAGGCAAAATGCGACCTTGTACCGAAAGCATATGTGCTATGTAATGTTAACAGCTTGGTTTACTATGGAAGAGTCTACCCATTGTTCTCTAAAATGTCTTTTTAAATACTCTCTCTTTTTTTCCTTCCAAAGCTGCAAATGTTTCAACGCTCCCCCTATCATCTCTGTCCCAGAGGCTAGTGCAGATAAGAAGGCAAAAAAAATGCACTTGCGATGAAATGTTCTCTGAGCTCATGAAGTCCTCCCGCACTGAAAGAGCGCAGCAGAATGTGTGGAGGCAAACAATGTCAGAGTCCAGGAAAGCAGAAAATGAACGTGAGGACAGGAGGGACGAGTGAGATGAGAGGTGGTGTCAGCGCGATGAGAGGAGACAGGATGCAATACTGAGGCTGGAGGATCAAACCGATATGCTCCGGCGTCTGGTGGAGCTGCAGGAAATGCAGCAGGAGCACAGACCACCGCCGCAGCCCCTGTGTAACCGCCTGCCCTCGTCCCCAAGTTCCATATCCTCCTCACCCAGATGCCCAAGAATGTTGGGGCGGGGTTGAGGGCTCCGGGCACCCAACCACTCCACCTCAGAGGACTGCTCAAGCAACAGAAGGCTGGCATTCAATAAGTTTTGAAGTGCAGTGTGGCCTTGTCCTTTCCTCCTCACCACCTCTCCCATTGCTTCCCTCCTCCCCCACCCCTCCCAGGCTACCTTGGCAGTTATCTCCCTATTTGTGTGATGAATTAATAAAGAATGCATGATTTTGAAACAATAATGACTTTATTGCTTTTTTCAAGAGGTGATTGAAGGGGGAGGGCAGTTGGCTCACAGGGAAGTAGAGTGAACCAAGGGGGCGGGTTTTCATCAAGGAGAAACAAACAGAACTGTCACACCGTAGCCTGGCCAGTCATGAAACTGGTTTTCAAAGCTTCTCTGATGCGCAGCCCGCCCTGCTGCACTCTTGTAATCGCCCTGGTGTCTCGCTGCGCGTAATCAGCAGCCAGGCGATTTGTCTCAACCTCCCACCCCACCATCAAACGTCTCCCCCTTACTCTCACAGATATTGTGGAGCACACAGCAAGCGGCAATAACAGTTGGAATATTGCTTTCGCTGAGGTCTAACCAAGTCAGTAAACTGCGCCAGCGTGCTTTTAAACGTCCAAATGCACATTCTACCACCATTCTGCACTTGCTCAGCCTATAGTTGAACAGCTCCTGACTACTGTTCAGGGTGCCTGTGTATGGCTTCTTGAGCCATGGCATTAAGGGGTAGGCTGGGTCCCCAAGGATAACTATAGGCATTTCAATGTCCCCAATAGTTATTTTGTGGTCTGGGAAGTAAGTCCTTTCCTGCAGCTGTTCAAACAGACCAGAGTTCCTGAAGATGCGAGTGTCATGTACCTTTTTCGGCCATCCCATGTTGATGTCGGTGAAACGTCCCTTGTGATCCACCAGTGCTTGCAGCACCATTGAAAAGTACCCCTTGTGGTTTATGTACTGGCTGCCAACGTGGTCCGATCCCAAGATAGGGATATGCATTCAGTCTATCGCCCCACTACAGTTAGGGAATCCCATTGCAGCAAAGCCATCCACTATGACCTGCACATTTCCCAGAGTCACTACCCTTGATACCAGCAGCTCAGTGATTGCGTTGGCTACTTGGATCACAGCAGCCCCCACAGTAGATTTACTGACTCCAAATTGATTACGGACTGGTAGCTGTCTGGCGTTGCAAACTTCCAGAGGGCTATCGCCACTCGCTTCTCAATTGTGAGGGCTGCTCTCATCTTGGTATTCTTGCGCTGCAGGGCAGGGGAAAGCAAGTCACAAAGTTCTATGAAAGTGCCCTTATGCATGCGAAAGTTTCGCAGCCACTGGGAATCATCCCAGACCCGCAACACTGTGCGCTCCCACAGTCTGTGGTTGTTTCCCGGGCCCAGAATCGGCGTTCCACAGCATGAACCTGCCCCATTACCACCATGATGTCCAAATTGCCAGGGCCCGTGCTTTGAGAGAAGTCTGTGTCCATGTCCTCATCACTATCGTGATCGCGCTGTCATCGCCTCCTTGCCTGCTTTTGCAGGTTCTGGTCCTGCACATACTGCAGGATAACGCACGAGGTGTTTACAATGCTCACAACAGCAGCGGTGAGCTGAGCGGGCTCCATGTTCACCATGGTATGGTGTCTGAAGGAGAGCAGGAAAGCAAGAGTTGCAGCGGAATTGGTGGATGACGATGGGTGTCACGAGAATAGATATTTATACCGAACAACGGGAGGACCTGCAAGGTGGATTCATGGCACCAGGAGAGCAGAGTTGCAGTGGAAGCGGTGGAGGATGACGGTTAGCACCGTGCACATTTCCCAAGGACCTGGGAGCCCATGATAGACAACATGGAGAAATTCGCTGTCGAGGCAATATCAGCAGAGCAGAGTTGCAGCAGAAGCGGTGTATGACGATGGTTTGCAGTCCTACTGCACCATCTGCTGCAAACAGCACCCAGGACACAACAGCAGTGATGTCGGTGAGCTGAGCGGGCTGCACGCTTGCTGTGGTATGGCGTCTGAAGGAGAGCAGGAAAGCAGAGTTGCAGCGGAAGCGGTGTATGACGATGACGATAGTTTGCAGTCCTATTGCACCGTCTGCTGCCAGCAGCACCCAGGACACAACAACGGAGGTGTCGGTGAGCTGAGCTGAGCAGGCTGCATGCTTGCCGTGGTATGGCGTCTCGCGGGAAAAAAGGCACAAAACGATTCTGCCGTTGCTTTCATGGAGGGAGGGGTGACTGACGACATGTACCCAAAACCACCTGCAACAATGTTTTTGCCCCATCAGGCACTAGGAGCTTAACCCAGAATTCCAGTGGGTGGCGGAGACTGCGGGAACTGTGGGATAGCTACCCACAGTGTACCGCTCCGTAAGTCGATGCTAGCCATGGTAGTGAGGATGCACTCTGCCTACTTAATGCGCTTAGTGTGGACATACGCAGTCAACTGTATAAAATAGATTTCTAAAAATCGACTTCTATAAAATCGACCTAATTTCGTAGTGTAGACGTACCCATAGACTATATAGAGTAGTGCTGTTCTTTTTTTTTTTTTTTTTTTCTTTAAATATTTAGCCCTTCTCCTTATCCCAGAACTGTCCCCACCTAACCCCTCCTCTCCCTTTCAATAGCCACAGTGACCATCTTTTCAAGTGTGGATAAGGACTTTCTTTGTAAGCCATCAGTTTCACTCCTTAACTATCCAAGGAAGCACTTGTAGAACAGCATGAGAAACCCCCTCTTCTCCCAACACCCGAGCAAGCTACCTTTGCTGGCGAAGGTAAGGAGATACCAGAACTAGAATTCCAAACTGGGTTCCCTGGATGGCAGGGCACAACACTATTGTGACGGGTTGGATCACAGAAACCCGCTTGGGAGCTGCCACCCGATGTGCAAAGACTACCCCTGCTTCTGTTTTCCCTGCCAGCTCAGGACTCCAGCACCCTGTCTTGCTGAGCCAGACACTCCCGTCTGTTCCAACACAGACCCAGGGTCTGAATCACTTGTCCCAAAGCTGCAAGTTTACCTGAAAACAGCTCACAGAAGTGTGCTTGTCTTTAGCACTCAGATGCCCAACTCCCAATGGGGTCTAAACCCAAATAAATCCATTTTACCCTGCATAAAGCTTAAAGCTTATGCAGGGCAAACTCATAAATTGTTCGCCCTCTATAACACTGATAGAGAGAGATGCACAGTTGTTTGCTCCCCCAGGTATTAATACATACTCTGAGTAAATTACTAAATAAAAAGTGATTTTATTAAATACAGAAAATAGGATTTAAGTGGTTCCAAGTGGTAACAGACAGAACAAAGTAAGTCACCAAGCAAAATAAAATAAAATTCGCAAATCTATGTCTAATCAAACTAAATACAGATAAATTCCTCACCAGTTCCAGAATGCTCTCTTTTACAGGCTAATCTCCTTTTAGCCTGGGTCCAGCAATCACTCACACCCCCTGTAGTTACTGTCCTTTGTTCCAGTTTCCTTCAAGTATCCTGGGGGGGTGGAGAGGTTCCTTCTTTAGCCAGCTAAAGAAAAAATGTAGGGGTCTCACCGGTTTAAATAGACTTTCTCTTGTGGGTGGAGACCCCCCTCCTCACTCCTATGCAAAGTCCAGCTCCAAGATGGAGTTCTGGAGTCACCTGGGCAAGTCACATGTCCCTGCATGACTCAGTCTTTAGAGGTCGAAGCCATTGTCCACATGGTATCTTGTATGTCTCCAGGAAGACTTCTTATGTGGATTGGAGCATTCCAAGATGCATTGTTCCCCAAGTGCTTCCTGATCAGGTACTTAACCTTGCAAATTCCTTCCTAAAGAAACTGATCAAATGCCTCCCAAAGCTTACTTAGAAACCAAGCAAGTATACAGCCCATATTCTTAACCTCAAGTAGAAAATGATATACGTGTACAGATAGGATGAATAGATATAGTAGACCATAACCTTTACGGAGATATATTACATGGCACAGGCAGCACAAAACATATTCCAGTTATGTCGTACATACATTTATAAGCACCCCCCCCCCATAAAGCCTTATGGGGTACACTGTCACAACTATAACTTGGCAAGTGGCTGCTATAGAACCATTCTGGCTCATTGTTAGAATAATTTTATTACTACTAAACCATTAGCGGACTATTTAGGTAGGAAACTCTTTGTGGTAGGGGCTATCTCTTACTCTGGCCTTGGCTACACTTGGCAATTCACAGCGCTGCCGTGGCAGCGCTGTGAAGCGCGAGTGTAGTCGCGCCGCTAGCGCTGCGAGAGCTCTCTCGCAGCGCTGTAAGTACTCCACCTCTCCGAGGGGATGCGAGCAAGCGTGCAGCTCTGCAGGCGCTGATTACACTGGCGCTTTACATCGCTGCGCTCGGGGGGGGAGGGGGGGCGTTTTCACACCCCTGAGCGCAGCAAGTTGCAGCGCTGTACAGCGCCAGTGTAGCCAAGGCCTCTGTGTGTGGACAACATCAAGTACAATAGAAACTCCCTCTCAGTTGGGGTTTTTAGGTGTGACTGTAAATAATAGCATAAATCCTAATCATATCTATTTTGTGAAACTGATACAGGATATATTCTCTGCCTTTTAGATTTCTATTTCCTGTTGATATTTTATCCCTACTTGTTGTGCTGTTTTGTTTATTACTTACTTAGATTATTTCTTCTTAAAAGCAATACAGGTGGTATGAGTTTTATTTCTGTATAGTAACCAGATTTAATAAGTCTATGAAGAACGCTTAGTTTGAAAATTATGTCCAAGAAAGGGTGGGCAGGGTACTGCTCATCTTAGTAGAATGAGATATGGAGACATTCGTCTCTGCTACTTGTATGAAATATTCTTATTTTTAAATCTGCTTTTATGATGTGAGAGAGACACAGAAAATATCCATTAGGAAATCTTGATATATTTTTTTCTTCAGAAAACTGTGGATGAAATAGAATGTGGTGTTACTTATAGAGAAAAGTGCTGTTAAGCATACCTGAGCTCCCATGAAAAGAAAAGCTATGGTTATTATTAAAATCTCTGAATTCAGTCCAGGTGAACAATGACCGAAAGTTCTTACAGTTAGATGAATGTTAGGTGGACTGGGTGAATAACTTGGCAACCTCAATCCAGTTATTAATAATTCATGGAAGAGGGAAGAAGAGGGGGATAGGCCCAGGAAATTCCGCCCCGACCTTTGTTTTAGCAGATGTCAGAGGCTGAGTGTTGGGATACTACTCTTGCTATGTGTGATCTCTCTAATTTAGGATTATGGCACATAGATGAGGTATTGTGGGAACGTTTGCATAGCTACTGCTCATTTTATACTTTGTGGATAAAGAGAACTCTCTAGGGCTGTCAGCACCTTTCAAAAACACTAAATGGACTTTAAAAAAAAAAAAGTTGTCCCTTGAAAGCTGTTGAATGAAGATCACTTATAACCTACTCTTCCACACTACTGCATAGTTCTTCTTCCATCTGTCCTTCCTGCACCCAGGGTAGTGGCTTGGGAAGAGCACAGTCCGGTGGTCTTCTAAGGGTACGTCTATACTTACCTCCGGGTCTGGCGGTAAGCAATCGATCTTCTGGGATCGATTTATCGCGTCTTGTCTAGACGCGATGAATCGATCCTGGAAGTGCTTGCCCTCGACGCCGGTACTCCTGCTCCGCGAGAGGAGTACGCGGAGTCGACGGGGGAGCCTGCCTGCCGCGTCTGGACCCGCGGTAAGTTCGAACTAAGGTACTTCGACTTCAGCTACGTTATTAACGTAGCTGAAGTTGCGTATCTTAGTTCGAAGTGGGGGGTTAGTGTGGACCAGGCCTAAGATGAGATTTTCTGCTTCTGAATTTTAGGAGTTAAAATTTGGATTATGTCTTATATTAATATAAAACTCATTATGATCTGGTGCAGTAACATATAAAATCCCTAAAGCAGGGTGGATAAAAAATCAATGATTTAAAAAAATAATAATTAAAAATCGGATTTTTTATTTAAATCGGATTTTTTTGATAAAATGCTTTTTGAGGAAAAAACCTATCTAAAAATAGTTTTAATTAAGATACATTATAGATCAAAGATATCTCATCATGGAATAGGGATTATAAATTCTAATTCTATAGTATGAGACAATATATTCATGTAATGTTTAAGAAAGTTTTGTAAATGAGTTCCAATAGTTCATGGATTAGGGATCCGATTTTATGGGGTTCCTCAGGCTTCTGTATAGATTATTTGGGTTAATCTTTCTATCTACCCAATGGGACTCAGTGCTCAGTCTAGAAGATACCATCAGAGATGCTTAGTTTTGCAGTTCTCAAACTGTAGATTTGTGTCTCCAGAGGTAACATGCTTATTAACAGCAAAAATGTTTTTAAATAAATAATATATAGAGGTGAGAAATAGCAGACCTCAGCTCTATTGTCCCTCTGCAAATTTGTGTACACAGAGTCCCATTGGGAAGATAGAAAGTCCAAAGTTTCAAAAAGTTCAATGAATAGAAGATTGTTGGGGATGGAATAGATCTGGACAAGGAGAAGAAGTCTGGAGATAAATGTGAGAAGCGAGGGACATGCTTGTTTTGTTAAAATATTATGTTTGCTGTTGAAGAAAAAAATCCAGAATACTTAACGTTGTTGTTTTCGTTAAATAAAACAATTTAAATATCTGTCTGGTGATGGTCTCCTCCTAATACAGCATGGCAAGAAATTCCTCCAAATATTAATGATTAACTTGTTGAATTGGAGATGGTTCACCTCTCAATGACTTCATAAATATCTGCTTCAATTACCTTTGGTAAATGAAATAGCCAAACAATCATTCATTTTCTGATATAGCTGTAAAACTAATCTGAAAAGTTTTCAAAATAAATATCTGTTTAAAAATGTATAGTGTGTACCTTCTAAAAATGAAACCTACATCTGTCTCTGAATTGTGAAGAATATGTATTAAGGTTATAACAACCAACAAGAATGCACTTTTATGTCGAAAACCATGATTAAATCGAGTCTTCCTAACTAGTGATTTAAATCATGATTTAAATCATCAAATCCACCCTGCCCTAAAGTGTATGGAAGTCAGCATATACTGATATTTTCTCTGTTAAAGATTTTAACCAGCTATCTGCAGATGGACCTGATGCTCCTATAGATAATGGCCCCAGATATGCTCTAGGAATTATTTTGGGGGAAGTTCTATGGCCTTTATTATACAGGAAGTCAGACTAGTTGACCATAGTGGTCCCTTTTGGCCATGGAATCTATGAAAATTCTGTGGTGCCCCCTAAAATAGTTTCATTATATTAATATATGTCAGTGTACTGATCAACTTGCATTGTACTGTTTTTAAAACTCTGCCTGAAAGTAGAACTCAAGTGTGCAGAGCCAATATTGACATTTTTAAAGGGACGTTGTGAAAGGTACTATAACTTAGTTTCTGTTGTTATGTATTTTCTCTGATTATAGCATTTCTGTGGTATGCATGTGATTCTCTAAAGAAATGTTTTTGATCTGGTACATAGTGTAGGATAAGCAGAAGTGAGCTGGATCTTTCATTTGTAAGCTTGACAAAAGAAATGTAAGTGTGTTTCTTGAGTCAGGAAGATTTGGAAGTTGGGAAAAGGAAGCCTAACCTTGGTATATGGCACTTTCATTTTTAAGGATCGAAAAATGTTGTAAGCTACGTCAGTCCCATCGCTTTACATGTGAGCAAAGGTTCAGCAAAGACATGGATGTTAACAGAACAGATGTGTGTTTAGTCTTTGTGTGTATGCTTGGTTGTGGAGAATCCATATTTTCTCTTATTTCATCTTTTAAAGGTGGGGGAAAATGTCAGGGACCGGCCATCAGGCTGTAACTACATGTGTTGGGAGCCAGCTGAACTAACCTGCCTGAGAGGCATGTGCTATCATGGAAAGGTCACAGGAAGCAGAATTCCTTAGGGCGTGAATGATTCTGCATGAAGTCCATGTTTCTAAAGGTTTTAAATCCTTAAATGGCTTTTTATCTTAGTGTGAAACTTAGTCAAAATCATTTTTAATCATTGGGAAATTCTTGTGTGTCTGATCATTGGGCACAACTGAACCAGTTTGGAGGTGCCATACAGTAAATGAAAGCTCATAATATGAAGATGACAGAGATTTTTTTCTTTCAAAACTGGTCAGATGGTGACCAACTACCCAAGGTCATGTGTGTTTCTTACCAAGAAGTCTATTTCTTGCCTGCGCAGAAGTTTCTTTTGCCAAGTCATAGGTAGTGGCAGGGGGAGTTTTTTGTTAATTCCCTCATTTCATTATTTCCTTTAGCCAGAAACTGATGGAATTTTGATTTTTTTTTTTTCAAAATTTCAGAGCCAAGAAGAACTAGTTTTCAGTCAATGCTGAGGAGGTGGAACGGTGCAGTATCAAAAACAACCCCGCCCCCCCGTAACATTCTGGATAGTGAAATGCATAAGTATGACCCAAAGGACAGAATAACCACAACTTGGTCATGATTTATCGATGACTCTGTGCCATATGACTGGCCCTTGTTAGGCACAAAAATGAGTGAAAGGAAGTGACAGTCAGTCACCACTAATCAGGTCTGTCTAGCTGAGTGGTAAAAAGAGAGGGGTGTGTGAATGGTGAATGCTCTGGACGAATTAACCAGGTATTCAAAGGTTAAGAAAAGATGCATTTTCCCCATTACAAATGGGGAAAACATTGTCTATGGGCAGCACTTGTCTCTTTGTGAGACACTTGTGCCAAAGAGATGAGCAACAGTGCCAGCAAATCCCAACTGCTGGTGCCACAGATTAATTTTGTAGTTCTTTACTGATCGACGGTGACTTTCTCCCGAGACTACCTCATGCCTTTATAGATTCATAGATTCTAGGACTGGAAGAGACCTCGAGAGGTCATCGAGTCCAGTCCCCTGCCCGCATGGCAGGACCAAATACTGTCTAGACCATCCCTGATAGACATTTATCTAACCTACTCTTAAATATCTCCAGAGATGGAGATTCCACAACCTCCCTAGGCAATTTATTCCAGTGTTTAACCACCCTGACAGTTAGGAACTTTTTCCTAATGTCCAACCTAGACCTCCCTTGCTGCAGTTTAAGCCCATTGCTTCTTGTTCTATCCTCAGAGGCTAAGGTGAACAAGTTTTCTCCCTCCTCCTTATGACACCCTTTTAGATACCTGAAAACTGCTATCATGTCCCCTCTCAGTCTTCTCTTTTCCAAACTAAACAAACCCAATTCTTTCAGCCTTCCCTCATAGGTCATGTTCTCAAGACCTTTAATCATTCTTGTTGCTCTTCTCTGGACACTTTCCAATTTCTCCACATCTTTCTTGAAATGCGGTGCCCAGAACTGGACACAATACTCCAGCTGAGGCCTAACCAGAGCAGAGTAGAGCGGAAGAATGACTTCTCGTGTCTTGCTCACAACACACCTGTTAATACATCCCAGAATCATGTTTGCTTTTTTTGCAACAGCATCACACTGTTGACTCATATTTAGCTTGTGGTCCACTATAACCCCTAGATCCCTTTCTGCCGTACTCCTTCCTAGACAGTCTCTTCCCATTCTGTATGTGTGAAACTGATTTTTTCTTCCTAAGTGGAGCACTTTGCATTTGTCTTTGTTAAACTTCATCCTGTTTAACTCAGACCATTTCTCCAATTTGTCCAGATCATTTTGAATTATGACCCTGTCCTCCAAAGCAGTTGCAATCCCTCCCAGTTTGGTATCATCCGCAAACTTAATAATCGTACTTTCTATACCAATATCTAAGTCGTTAATGAAGATATTGAACAGAGCCGGTCCCAAAACAGACCCCTGCGGAACCCCACTCGTTATGCCTTTCCAGCAGGATTGGGAACCATTAATAACAACTCTCTGAGTACGGTTATCCAGCCAGTTATGCACCCACCTTATAGTAGCCCCATCTAAATTGTATTTGCCTAGTTTGTCGATAAGAATATCATGCGAGACCGTATCAAATGCCTTACTAAAGTCTAGGTATACCACATCCACAGCTTCTCCCTTATCCACAAGACTCGTTATCCTTTAGGGCTCATGGGGAGTGTGCTCCTAGCACTGGCTCTGTTTTACATAGCTTGCAGTTAATCATCAATTCCAAGCCATCCTTCCATGCATACAACCTAAACTCCCAGGAGAATCTTTAACTTCTGTAGTCCTCCACTATTGGTTAGAATTAGGCCACCTATTGCCAGTGGTTGGGTGAGGTTGGCACTCACAAAGAAAAGGGTTAACACATGTTTCCTATGAACTGTATTTAAAAGGACAAAATTTCAAGAGCCAAAATATACATGGCAATTCTAAAAAGTAAATAAGGCAAGGGATCAGATTTTGTTGAGTTGCAGTGATGTCAGTGCAGAAAAACGTCAGTGGAATTACTCTGGATTGATAGTGTGGCCACATGGTTTCTGGTCCAAAGAGTTCACAGTCTGATGCACTACAAAATGACACACTAGCCACAGTTTAGGTTCGGGAGCATGTAGAGATGGCCCTGGTGAGAATAGCAGGGTAGGAAGGACTTGCAGAAGAATTTCATACAAATAAGCTCATACATTTTAAATGATCCTAGTGTCCAATTTAACATGCCTAAAAATCAAATCATATTTAAAAATACACAATGTTGTTTAGAGCAAAAATATATCAGCACCTTTCTGTTGGTTCCACTCACAAATAAACAGCATTTCAGTACTTATAATACCCTATGAAGAAGACGATTTTCTCTTTAAATATTACAAAATATCAACATTGCTTGTAGTAGTGTGCCTCTGTCCCTTATGAAATGGGGGGCCATAAGGGGGAAAGTACACACCCTGCCACCAGAAGTTTCTTTGTGGCATGCAGCAGTTGATTGATTAGCAGGCTGTGCTGCTGCCTCTGTTGTGTAATGATCTGCAGATGCTGCCGTTGACTTGCCTTAGTTCTTTTTGTTCAGAATCACAGTGGGAACTGGGCCTTCTGTAATGCTGATTGTCAAACTCTCCGTTCCAGCACTGTCACATTAGCACGGAAGGATTAGCTGTCCTTTTCTTTCCCCCACCCCCTCTTACACATTCTTATTGTTTTCACCAGTCCAGGCAAGAGCCTGTTTTAGGCTGCTTTGATGTCATGCTGTCTTTTTGAATGGTCCATGTACCTAAAGATAATAAGGGCTGGGTCCTGAATTTCTTCAAAAAATGGCATGTGGAAGTGGGTTTCTGAAGCACCCCTTTGTTGTTTTTTCTCTAGCCTTTGATCCCTACAAATCATGTTGGCCAACAGCAGTGAGAACCCTTGCAATTTATAACTGGTTGGGGATGAGACCAGATTCTTTTCAACAGTGTCTGGTGGGAGTTTGCCTTCCTTCCTCAGAATAGTGGGTGAGTGAGAGCACAGGTTCCATTCCCAATCTCAAATGCAGTTTACTATATAAAGCCTCAAATCATTACATCCCTGTGGCTTCCTTTTCTATAGGCAGAACTTTACAATAAAGCAACATAAGGTTCAACTCAAAACTTCTCCCTGGGCTTAGCTGCTCCAATGGCACCTATCTCAGGACTGCTCAACAACACCCTGGATTCTTGTAGCGAGCCATTCCCACTTTGCATGGGATAGTGAGCCACCTGCCGTTGTGAGTAACATAAACCACGTAACTATTTCCCAGAAGAATAAACACCTGCTTCCGGAGTGGGGTGTTCCACATACACACTGTCAGCTTATTACAGTCAGTTTTCTTCAACCAGCAATGTACCATTTTGGTGTGGACTGTACAGATGCCCTTTTAACATAGAGCTTGTTTCCGGTTGTGAATGTGGTGGCAGATGGGTCTCACCTAAGGACTGTCAATGCCAATGCTAAAGATAGGGGCTGTCCAACTTCTTCATAGTATGGACCACGTTTTCAGAGAGACTGCTGTGGAAACCTCCCCTCCCATTTGTAATTATGCAGACCACTTCTTTTCTCATTCTGCTATATTAGTAAGTATATCAGTTACTTCCAGAGAAAGTTAATAGTGATTAATATGATGGGTTAGGTTTTAATGTATGCTTAGCTGCTTCTGATGTGATTAAACAGGTGGAAATAAGAAGAGCCAGCATCATATGAGCAGCCATCTCTTCACAGATCACCAGCATGTGCTCTGTGCACTACCAGTTATCCATAAGGCACAGGTGAAGAAGTGCTGCTTTAGGTTCATAGTAGTCTGCTACAGCAAATTGAGTCAATCCCATTTGTGAGTACAGCAGAAGGATCTAATTTAAATCAGGATTTTTATATATAATATTACAACTTTAATTTTCCTAAAGAAAAGTTTCATCTCATTGATTTGTGAAAGAGCCAAAGCATTTTGATTCATGCATTTGCTTTATTTAGAAATACAGACTACCTGTTAGGTGAATGCTGTGCCTTTTTTGAAGAAATTATTTTACATAACAGCATATAATGACTGACTAAATATAATTTGTGGCGATGTTAATGTATTGTGTAAGGTAAATTGTTAGAATTAAATTAAACAAAACCATTAGTCCTGACATTTTGTACTTTCTTTCATATTGCATTTTTAAATTCAACAGCAAAATATTCATTGCATTGTCACTTTGAAATTACACAAACATTACCAATATATTTTTTCCCCATGAGCAACTTTAATGAATGACTTCTTCTCTAAGGATCTATTTGTATGTTTTGCACTTGCGCATGCCATTAGGTACTGGATGTTATTTATTTATATAGTGCCAAATGTAAGTCTTTTTATAGCCTGAAGGCCAAAAGTGGAATATTCATCCCTCAAATAATCCCCACCTCAACCGATTACAACAACTGACTAGTGATAAACTTAACAATTTCTGCAGAATTGGCATGGAATTAGAGCTGAGTGAAATTTTTTTGCTCGCCCAAAAATTCAGTTTCAGGATGACTGAAACTATTCATGAATTTGGGTTGAATTTGGAAAATAGTTCTAACTGAATAAAAAAGGAGGAAATTTTTTTTTAGGTCAAAATGGTTCATTTTGACTTTTCTTTTAGATGAACTGTCTCATTTAGAAAACATAAATTCAGATTGACCTGAATTCAAAAAAAAAATTTTTTTTTTTGTAACAAGAAATTGAAAAAAAATCAGTTTGGGTTAAAAATGAAACATTTTTTCCAGATTTTTTGGTTCAGCCATTGAACCAAAAAAATATTTGTTCAGTTTTAATTGGAATTACCTGTTTCACCCTAATTTCTGTTTACACAAATGTCTTTGCTCCAAAATTGCATCATACCAGTCTATAATTTTCTCTCCCAGTATGCACTGGTAGTCTGGAATATTTTGGGTTCTAGGATTTCCCAGGGTTCTTGACACTTTATTTATAGCCAGACATTACAACAACCAAGGCAAAATCTCTTACGAAACAGACATTAAGGGACAAGTCTTCCATAAATCCAAATAATGGGCTTGGCTCAAGCGAGATCAGGGAATGGAATCTTCTTCCCCCATTGTACATCGCAACTGCTAGTGCTGCCTCAGGGCTGCAGGGTTGAACCTACATCCTCTGCAAGTATTTAGATGGTAGATGTACGCAGTCGTGGAGCCACAGGTTCCGCACTCAAATCCCGCCTGCATGATGGGGTAGGGAGAGTCCCGGTGAAGCACAGATGCTTAAGTATTCTGGCTATCCCTTGTGGAGTAAAGTTCTTCCCACTTCTGAATGGGTGGATGGGATTTGATCCTGCCCTAAGAAGAGTGAGTTTTAGAGAAAACCGGGGTTCCTTCTACAGTCCAGACTGTAACCTTTCTTTATGCATGTTTCATTAAATAAGTTGTTTGGACATGGACCACATGTGGGTGGGTCCTGTGATGGAAATTGCAGAGAGATGGTGTGCACAGCATACAGTTTCAGCGACTGTCACAGTATTTGTTGCTTCACTTAAAGGCCCAGCTCCTGAGGACAAGTGATGAGTTAAGAATCCCCACTCTCATTTAAAAAAAGAAAAAAGTGAGTTTCTCGCTCTCAGGAGTGTGGAGGAAAGCTTGGAAAGGACAGTGAATTATGGATCTTAACTCTTTGTACACTGAGATTTAAAAAAAAAAAAAATCTAATCTTTAAACACGTATTCATGCTGTGGAAGCACCTAAATCCCTAATCCAGGATTGGGCCTCTCTTGTGCTAACACACAGTAAGAGACACTCATTACCCTAAGAAGATTACATTTTAAAATATTCTACTTTAAAAAACAACAACAACCCCACAACAGACCACCTCTACCACAAAACTACTTTTATCTTCTTTGAAGGGCGGGTATAGTGCCTGATAGAGGCAGTCTTGGATATTATTTTGTTCAGCTGATGCAGGCTTTGACTCCCTGAACAGTGGTAAACACGAAAGCGTCTCTCTCTTTATTGTGTAAGCAAATGGAATGCTTTAGGATTTCCTCACTTAATAGCTCCTCCTGCCCCCTTTACTCGGCAGCCTCCCAATTTCTTGAAATTTGTCCAGGATCACAGGCTTTTTATATAATCCTGTGATGTAGAGGACTTTGTTTATATATCTTGGTGCTGTCTGCCCTCTTCAGGTTCTCCCTGCATACAGCCCAGGATGCCATCTCTCCTTGTGTTTCTTTCCATTCTAGGGCTAGGAGGTTCACAGATTGATTGATTTAATGTGGGAGAGCTGGAAAGTCCAGATGAATAGTAACTTTGGTCAGTTGAAGATAATCTTGTTTATCTCTCGCAAAGTGCCCTGCCAGCAGTGATTAAATGTGTGTGAGAGGTTGGAATAACCCTGCTGTAAAACAATAGAGGCAGATGCAATCTGGATATGTTATGTAATTCCCCTTCGAGAAGGCTCTGAACTGGGTCATATCTGTGTGAGAAATAAGAGCAGGCTGGTGTCTGTGTAATTCGTACCTGCCTGTTCAGTGTTCAGGTTGTGTATCCCAGTTTTATCAGGCAAGCTGGGAGCTCTCCAGAGAAGCAGAGCTTATGCAATTGAAAATTGTTAGGGGAGCTGCCAGGATCTTGGGTGGAGGTGGGGCAAGAGGGATATCTACATGACAACATGAACAGAAGAGTTTATCATCTTTATTACACTGGAATCCTTTAGAAAGCTTCTGTTTTACCCCTGCATATCACGCAGACTGCGGAATAGTTTAGATTGTTAAGATGCACTTGCTACTGATTTCAAAGTACCTTAATAAGTTGTGCATCAAAAAAAAGCTTGGAATCTACTCTTTTTAAAAGGTACTTTTTGTGATTAACTGATGGCTTCTGAGCTTTGTATTTTATTCATAGAAATACAGACACTATGAAGACCCACTCCCTATCTCTTAACCACTTTCAAATATATTTTTTTGTAAATTGTTACAAACATTGAGATGTGAAAGATGAAACAGGAAAATACCAGTGTTGAGACTAGATGATTTAATCTCTTGTATTTTGAAGTCTTGTAGGTCTCATTTAGTATAATCAGAACACTTTTCTGATTTCCGCCACCCCTCCCATTGTTTATGTAAGAATAAGATCATAATTAGCACACTAGGAACACTCAGCAATTATCACATTCTCCCTCTTTTTGGTCAGTGTGCTGTCTTTTTAGATAGGGTGTGTGTGGGGGTGGGGTGGGGCGGGGGGGGGTTTGCTTTTGTGTTTCTGGCAGAAGTCTGTGCTTTGACTGTAAAGTGCCTGGCACTTTTGTTAATATATAAATGAAATAAATCCTACTGAAATCCAAGGGTGTATCTACTCATGGAGGGTTGGTAAATTCCCAAAGGACTGTTGAAAGGCAAATACGATAGCTCTCTTTAAAAAGGGGAGCAACAAGAACCCAGGGAATTATAGTCCAGTCAGCCTAACTTTGATACCTGGAATGATACTGGAACAAATTATTAATCAATTTGTAAGCACCAAAGAAAAATAAAGTTATTAGTAACAGCCAACATGGATTACTCAAGAACAAAACCTGTCAAGCCAATTTAATTTCCTTATTTGACTGGTTACTGGCCTAGTAGATACAGGGGAAACAGTAGATGTGCTATATCTTTATTTTAGTAAGGCTTTGGACACAGGCCCACATGACATTCTCATAAGCGAACTAGGGAATATGGTCTAAATGAAATTACTATAAGGTGGGTGCACATTTTTTGAAAGATGCTATTCAGAGAGGTTATCAATGGTTTGCTGTCAAACTGGGAGGCTATATCCAGTGGGAGTCACAGGAATCTGTCCTGGGTCAGATACTATTCAATATTTTTATTAATATCTTGAATAACAGAGTGGAGAGTATGCTTATAAAATTTGCATGACATCAAACTTGGTGGGGTTGAAAGCACTTGAGAGGACAGGATTACAATTTAAAATGACCATGACAAATTGGAGAATTGGGCTGAAATCAACAAGATGAAATTCAATCAAGAAAGTGCAAAGCCCTACACTTAAGGAAAAATCAAATGCACAATTTCAAAATAGTGACTAACTGCTAGCCTCTAGGGAGTAGTACTGCAGAAAAGGATGTGGGGGGGGGGCTATAGTGGATCACAAATTGAATGTGAGTCAACAATGTGATGCAGTTGTGAAAAAGACTAATATTTTGGGGTGTATTAACAGATGTGTTTATGTAAGATGAAGGAGGTAATTGTCCTGCTCAGTTCGGGGAGGTCTCAGCTGGAGTACTGTATCCAATTCCGGGCACCACACTTTAGGGAAGATGTGGACAAATTAGAGCAAGTCCAGAGGAGAGCAACAAAAATGATAAAAGGTTTGGTAAACCTGACCTATGAGAAAAGGTTTAAAAAAATGGGCATATTTAATCTTGACAAAAGAAGACAGGGTGGGAACCTGATAAGTCTTTACATATGTAAAGGGCCTTTATAAAGAGGATGTGATCAATTGTTCTGCATGTTTACTAAAGGTAGAACAGAGATCTAATAGGCTTAATCTGCAGGAAGGGAAAACTAGGTTATATATTAGGAAAATCTTTCTAGCTATAAGGGTGGTTAAGCTCTGGAATAGGCTTCCAAGGGAGATTGTGGAATCTGCAGCATTAGAGGTTTTTAAGAACAGGTTGGACAAAGATGTCAGGGATGGTCTAGGTTTACTTGATCCTGCCTCAGCACACGTGGATGGACTAGGTGACCTCTTGAGATCCCTTTCTTCCCAGCATTTCTATGATGCACTGCAAATGAAGGTGTGACCATAGCACGGGTAGGCATACCCATACTAAGCAACAGAGGGTCCTGTGGCACCTTTAAGACTAACAGAAGTATTGGGAGCATAAGCTTTCATGGGTAAGAACCTCACTTCTTCAGATGCAAGTAATGGAAATCTCCAGAGGCTGGTATAAATCAGTATGGAGATAACGAGGTTAGTTCTATCAGGGAGGGTGAGGTGCTCTGCTAGCAGTTGAGGTGTGAACACCAAGGGAGGAGAAACTGCTTCTGTAGTTGGATAGCCATTCACAGTCTTTATTTAATCCTGATCTGATGGTGTCAAATTTGCAAATGACCTGGAGTTCAGCAGTTTCTCTTTGGAGTCTGGTCCTGAAGTTTTTTTGCTGTAAGATGGCTACCTTAACATCTGCTATTGTGTGGCCAGGGAGGTTGAAGTGTTCTCCTACAGGTTTTTGTATATTGCCATTCCTGATATCTGACTTGTGTCCATTTATCCTCTTGCGTAGTGACTGACCATCTACTCAGGACACTCCCTACACTAACACAAGAACAAATCAACATACCCTTAGAGCCCCGACCGGGGTTATTCTATCTACTACCCAAGATCCACAAACCTGGAAATCCTGGACGCCCCATCATCTCGGGCATTGGCACTCTCACTGAAGGACTGTCTGGATATGTGGACTCCCTACTCAGACCCTACGCCACCAGCACTCCCAGCTATCTCCGTGACACCACAGATTTCCTGAGAAAACTACAATGCATTGGTGACCTCCCAGAAAACACCATCCTAGCCACCATGGATGTAGAGGCTCTCTACACAAACATCCCACACACAGATGGAATACAAGCTGTCAGGAATAGTATCCCTGATGATGACACAGCACAACTTATTGCTGAGCTCTGTGACTTTATCCTCACGCACAATTATTTCAAATTTGGTGACAATATATACCTCCAGACCAGTGGCACCGCTATGGGCACCCGCATGGCCCCACAATATGCCAACATTTTTATGGCTGACCTGGAACAACGCTTCCTCAGCTCTCGTCCACTCACGCCCCTTCTCTACCTACGCTACATTGATGACATCTTCATCATCTGGACCCATGGGAAGGAGACCCTGGAAGAATTCCACCATGATTTCAACAGCTTCCACCCCACCATCAACCTCAACTTGGACCAATCTACATGGGAGGTCCACTTCCTAGACACCACAGTACAAATAAGCAATGGCCACGTTACCACCACCCTATACCGAAAACCCACCGACCGCTATGCCTACCTTCATGCCTCCAGCTTCCACCCCGGACACACCACATGATCCATCATCTACAGCCAAGCGCTGAGGTACAACCGCATCTGCTCCAACCCCTCAGACAGAGACCAACACCTACAAGATCTTCACCAAGCATTCTCAAAACTACGATACCCACACAAGGAAATAAAGAAACAAATCAACAGAACCAGACATGTACCCAGAAGCCTCCTGCTACAAGACAGGCCCAAAAAAGAAACCAACAGAACTGCACTGCCCATCACCTACAGTCCTCAGCTTAAACCTCTCCAACGCATCATCAGTGATCTACAACCCATCCTGGACAATGATCCCTCACTTTCACAGACCTTGAGAGGCAGGCCAGTCCTCGCCCACAGACAACCCGCCAACCTTAAGCATATTCTCACCAGCAACCACGCACCGCACCATAACAACTCTAACTCAGGAACCAACCCATGCAACAAACCTCGATGCCAACTCTGCCCACATATCTACACCAGCAACACCATCACAGGACCTAACCAGATCAGCTACAACATCACCGGCTCATTCACCTGCACGTCCACCAATGTTATATATGCCATCATGTGCCAGCAATGCCCCTCTGCTATGTACATTGGCCAAACTGGACAGTCACTACGCAAGAGGATAAATGGACACAAGTCAGATATCAGGAATGGCAATATACAAAAACCTGTAGGAGAACACTTCAACCTCCCTGGCCACACAATAGCAGATGTTAAGGTAGCCATCTTACAGCAAAAAAACTTCAGGACCAGACTCCAAAGAGAAACTGCTGAACTCCAGTTCATTTGCAAATTTGACACCATCAGATCAGGATTAAATAAAGACTGTGAATGGCTATCCAACTACAGAAGCAGTTTCTCCTCCCTTGGTGTTCACACCTCAACTGCTAGCAGAGCACCCCACCCTCCCTGATAGAACTAACCTCGTTATCTCCATACTGATTTATACCTGCCTCTGGAGATTTCCATTACTTGCATCTGAAGAAGTGAGGTTCTTACCCACGAAAGCTTATGCTCCCAATACTTCTGTTAGTCTTAAAGGTGCCACAGGACCCTCTGTTGCTTTTTACAGATTCAGACTAACACGGCTACCCTTCTGATACTTGATACCCATACTAGTTATAATCTAGCTAGCATGAGTAACAATAGCAGTGTAGATGTGGTGGCACGCACTTCAACATAGGCTAGTAAAGTACAAGTCCAGTATGCAAACTCTGGTTGATAGCCTGTTCTGAAATCCGTGCCATCATGTCTACACTGCTGCTGTGACCCAGGCAAGCTAGATTAAAGTTATTACAGGTATGCGTACCCATGATACAATCACATCTTCACTTGCAATGTAGACGTACACTAAGTGACCAAAAAAAAAAAAAAAAAATCCAGTGAGGCTGCAGCACTAATCTTTCTGGGAATTATACAGGAAACACCAGCAGCTTCACAATTACAGGTCTGAAAGCAACCTGACTATTTAAGCTAAAACAAAATAGAAATATATTTTTAGACCTGTGCATCAGTTGGAAGGTATGTTTTTTGCTGCTTACAGGTGCAAATAAATTGCTGCTTTGAAATAAACATCACAATTTAGCACAGCACTTATTGTCAAGAAAAACTTTTTATAGTAGAGTGGCTTATGCTTCCTCCCTTGCTCCCTCCTTTTTTCTCAGTAGCTGCTGTGATCATTTATGGGTGATCTGTGGCAATGTTTCTCAACGTTTTTGATACCAGGGACTGGCTAGATGCCTTCCTAGACTGTGCCAGGGAGATTTCAAGGACCAGCGTCGGTCTACGGACCGGTCGTAGAGAAACACTGATCCTAAGAGCATGGAGCAAATGGCAGTGAGTCTGGGGATCTGTGGACAGATCCTTAGCTGGAGTGAATTGCCATGGGTCCATTTAAGTCAGTTGAGATTTGTGTTGTATCTGCCTTCTGCTGGACTCCGACAACCAACCTATCCTGTTTAGTCCACTAAGCAGCTGTTGAACTGTAAGAACTTTTGGTTGCTTCCATCAAAGACTAGAATTGAACCTAGTGGTGAAAGGCTCTGTATCACAAGAGCTGAGCCATCCTCTTAGCTTGATTTCATTTTCTTTTGTTCTCTTGCTTTCCCTTCGTGTCTTGCCGACACATTCTCACTGTTACTCTTGCCTCGGTCAGCTTCCCAGTGTCTGGTTATTTTAACTGGAATAATTTTAACAGACTTAGCTGTTAGATTTGTATTTTTTCAGGCCTTATTTTACAGGGTTGTGTGGTGCTTCTTAACTTCCAGGATGTCCAGCCTATAGTGCTTAGCAAGTCTATGACTAGGGCACTGTGTTAATACAAATAATTAATAATATACCAGAAAATGAAAGTTCTGCATATTTTATGAAAAGTTTATGTAGATGTTGAAAGCTTGCATACTGGCTTATCTTAACTGCTTGGAAAAGAGTTTGAGACTCATGTCTTTTTAAAATGTATATTTCAATTCCCAAATACATTGCTGCTTAAATCTTAAGTGGCATCGGTGCTAGGGGCAAAAGCAGATGATTGACAATCCATGAAGAACAGGGAAAATGTTTGATAAGGCACATGTAGGGCCATGCTGGTTATGTCGAATACTGACCTTTCAGAGGGTCAAGTTTGAACACCTCTTTAGCTTTTTTCCAAGGATGGATTCGTTGTTATCTGCCATTATCTTCATTTTCTCTCCTTTGACACTTTGCTTTCCACCCACCCTATCCAATACTAAGATTCCCTAACCCTATACAGCTGTTCTCCTTGAAACACAGCTGAGGCACTTCCAAACAGAAAGATCTGTCATGAAATCCACACTGGGGCAATAGGTGGTCTGAGCTGACAAACCTGTGCCTTCGTGATCACCTTGGCCTTTTCTTCCAGTTTACTTTGTCATTCTATACAGAGACTCCGACTGTGACAAACTGAGATGGGACTAGGTGAGAGTTTCTCCACAGCCTAGCATTCCTGTCCCATTCCCTACAGGAAGTAGCTGTAACCTGTCTTTTTTGGGCTGATGTATTGTTATCCCCTCCCTAGGTTTTATTCTTCTCTTTTCCTTCCTTTAAAAGGGATGGTGCAAACAATGGATCCTGGACCCTTGTCACAGTCTTTCTTCATGTTGTATTAAGGGAAAGTTGTCTTTGCTTATAAGATACACAGACCACTGTGAAAAGTGAAGGTACTCAGATACTAGAGTAATAGGCTGCAGTATAAAATCCCGAGGTACATAAAGTTTGTATGTGAAACTGAATTGCTGGACCATGAAGAGGTTTCAAATGATCTACTCAATCCGCTTTCTGTTTTCTGGAAGTAGGGTGACCAGACAGCAAGTATGAAAAATTGGGATGGGGGTGGTGGGTAATAGTCACCTATATAACACACAGACCCAAATATCGGGACTGTCCCTATAAAATCGGGACGTCTGGTTACCCTACCTGGAAGTGAATTTTCAGCTAGTATTTTGACCCTATGCTTTAGAGACACAGCAACATCTGAAATCAAATTGAAAGGTCACCCTTGTCTCTAATATTTGTATATTTGGATAGTAATATCTTGGAATTTTTTTAGGTGTTTGCATCATTTTTTATATAAAATATGAATATTTTAGCAGCAGTTTGTTATGCCAGTATTCACAAGAGGCTTCTCCTGGCCTGCTTGTACTAAGAATAACAATCAAGATGTTCTGGCTTGAGTGATTAGTTGTTACGTGTCAGTTGAGCCTCTGATACTGGTTCCAGAGCTCTGAGCCTCCATCATCTTGGTACATTGCTGTTGAGCATAGTGACTTTTTGCTATTTACAGATGACTTTGCCTGTGTTGTGAGGACTTTCCTTTTAGAAGTTGAGAGCTAATTTTGTTTCGTATTTATTCACTTTGGGTCACGGGAGCAAGCACATGTGAAAAGTTCATTGGGGGTAGATCAGAGGCACAGTGTGGAGGTAGCCCATCTTTCATATCATACTTTGGCTAATACGTTTAATTCCCTGGGCATCTAGTTAGGTTTCCAAACCTTATGTGTAAGTGGATGGGTATGATTTGGGTGTGTGGCAGGGAGAGGGTGAAATTGATTATATAAATTAGAAAAGAGACGTATGGTATAGAGGAGGAGGTAGCAAACACACTGTAGGGAGAGAAAAAAGGATGGGGAAAAGGAAACCTACTCAGAAGAGGAATCCACAGAGAAAGTGACAGCATTACCACTGCTGTAGGAAAGAATCGGTGGAGTGAAGCCAGCAAGGGGAAGAAAGCTTACAAAAGTAAGAGAGATTATTATTACACAATAAACAGTGTACGCATGTTTTCTTTGCATTTTGCAGGTTTTGGCCTTGGTGCGTGGGTTCTGTCATGGAAGCACAGACATCTTTCACCATGGCTTCTTTGCTTAATTTTTGAGTATTGGCTAAATTTTTCAAGCCCTGGCAATAACTCAAGCAAGATCTGTGAATAGATTGGGTGTGGGTTACTGCCTTCCTCTTTAACGATTGTGTCCATGATTCTCTCTTCTGTGAGGATTCTGATGTCCAGGATAAATATTAACTGCAGTTATGGAACCACACAAACTTGTCATGAGCTGCACTTGGGTGGCTTTTGTATCTGAAATTCTGCATGACTGAGTTTTTCTTGAATGGATTTTTTCTTCCTACTCCTGCAGGGCTGCCTTGCAATAGACCATGAGCAGGTAATGCACAAGGAGCACCACTGGGAATCATGTCAGACGAGTCAATCTCAGGGAGTGATCCAGACCTGGACCCGGACTTGGAGCAGGAGGATATGGAAGAGGAGGAGGAGGAAGATGATGAGGGAATGGAGGAGGACAATGACGGGGATGACGAGGAAGACTTACTTGATGAGAATGGTGAGTGATTGTGGTTGTGAACACACACGCACACTTTACCGTGCATAATCACTGGAACTGCTAATTCTCAATGTATGGCTTGGGGGAGCCCCATGGAAATAAAATCTAAATAGAGAGGGGAGAAAACAAACCTCTGTTATGGGTTTTGCTGAGCATTTCAAGTGTAGAGATTGCTCATGCATCAAACGTTTCCCGAGGAAAAATGTTGGCTGTTTGAACTATTGCATGAATCCCTCTGTGGTGTTCTGTCTTCACTCTTTCTGGATGTCTGGGATTATTTCTGATTGCAGTGGCTGGAATTCAGCTTCATTTGTTTGTGGGTGGTACTGTCCTATTATTAATATTGACAGAGAGTCACTTGTTTTCTGCCTCTGAGAAACGATATGGATTAATCACATTTCAAAAATTTGCTGTTCAGGGTGAATGACTGATAAGAAATGAAATCTAGAGTACTGTAACAGATGCAGTTGTGAGTATTGGCATTCAGATACCGTTCTCCAAGGCTTCTGGTTATGTTTGTATTTAAACCTGGATTTGGAAAACCTTCATTTAGTACTGGTGGAATGAGATAATGGAACAGCCATGCTGTCCATCTAGTGGTTCTGGCTGTGATCTAATTTAGTTCTGTATTTTTAAGTCTCTAACAGAAACTGTCATAGGACTCCTGCTTTAGTTTCGAAGAAGTCTAACTTACAGCAGCGGGGCCTGTGGTTAGAGCAGGGGACTGAAAATAACAACTTCAGAAGTATATTCCTGGATGTGTCACTATGGCTGATTCTGTATGATCTTGAACCTGTCTTTAATCTTTCCAGGTCTCAGTTTCCTAATCTGTAAAATTATGATACTTTGCTGCACAGACTTGTAGTCTTAATTCAGGTTTGTAAACAACTTTGATATTCTTGAATCCTTATTAAAGAAATGCCTAACACTATTAAAAGGACACAGTTACGTCAACTTTGCCCCATAACTTAAGTTTTTTAAAAATAAACCTCAGAGCAATATATTTTAAAATTTATTTATTAAAATTCCAATGGAAAGTGTTTTTTTCTTTAAATAAAAATTCCTCTGCATCTATTTTGCAACCCATAAATTGCAGCATTGTGAAGATGGTGCATGAAATTGAAAGTGAAATTGACTTGAAACTGACTAGCCTATTTTCATTGCCTAGTTTGATGGAAATGGAAGAAGTACATAACATAAATAGTGAAAAACTAAGTAGACTTCCAAAATAATTTGTTTTGCCAATCTCATGTGCTATCTGTAAAGCAAATAAGGAGACCAAAAATGTGAACTTGTGTTCCTCTCTGCTTCTGTGATCATAGGGGTGCTTGTGCCAAAACCCACAGAACCCAGCTTTTGGCAAGTGGGGAGGGGGCAGCGCAGTATTATCTTGAGAGAGTTCCCTCTCTTTGTTGTGAATGCACTATGCGTTCTTACTTGCAGCAGGCTCCATCAACAGTGGCCTGCTAGGGGACAGATCCTTCAGTGGGGATCAGTGGGTTCTGTAAGCTGAACCCCCTGTTACATATGTGGGGTTGGGAGATGAAGACGAGTGAAAATTTGCTGAGTCTAGTTCTCTGTGACAGGTACCCAGGTTGGTGGGCATGGGGCCCTGACTTAAGCTGATACCATCCTATAAATTGGGTCTGTTACTGTCTGTGTACAATCCTAAATGAGGGATAGAGGAGGAATGCAATAGCCTCTGTGATTGTTATATGAAGTGTAGGTGTAGCCATGTCAATCCCAGGATATTAAAGAGACCCGGTAGGTGGGTTAATATCTTTATTGGACCAACTTCTGCTGGTGAGAGAGACAAGCTTTCAATCTTACACAGAAGAGCTCTGTGTAAGATCAAAAGCTTGTCTCTGTCACCAACAAAAATTGGTCCAATAAAAGATATTACCTCACCCACCTGGTCTCTGTAATTGTTAGCCCATCAAATGTTATCCCATTTAATCAGGGAATATTTGTGTCTAAGGCAAGGAAGGGCCTTATTGTGGAAAAAAGGTGCTGTAGGTGAGGGGAAAAATATAATTTTACTTACACTTTTTCTGCAGTGTTGGAAGATAGATGTTAGTCTGTTGCCTTCTACTTTTGACCCATGCTGAACTCCTTTCAGTTCTGGAAGGACTGTCTTTAAAATGCCACTGTGATTCCAAGGAGGGAAGATGGGTGACTTCCAATCTCTTCAACCGCTAATAGAGAACCACTGTTCTAGTGGGGATGGTTGTTTCAAGAGGATAGGGGGTAAATGTTGTATCATTTTTGCTGCTTCCCAGAAGATTTAAGAATAATGATTTAACAGCATTTCATGTGAGTGGGTGAATGTTGAGGGGAAAAGAGATCCCGAAGTCAATGAATTTTTTTTTTTCTTCCTCCTCTTTCTGGGCAGCATAAGACACTGCAGCTGCTCCTTGGGGAACACTATATTTTTATTAGATGATTCCATCTGCTATGGTACAGGAGCATAACAAACTTTATTGCTCTTTGCATTCTGCCTCAGATCTGTGATACAAGCAGTCTGAACAGTTCGGCATTTCTTGGTGTGTGACTGGAAACTGGGGGAGGAGGCAGGGAAAAAGTGGAGCCTGCCATAATAAAACTGGCATGGAAAGGAGGCTCTTCTGTTTATGGAGGTGGGGATGAAACAAAAGAAAGGACTTGCCTCTAGCCCAGGAGGGTTTTGAAATTAATCAGGAGGATTTGTATTTTTAAGCCCTGCTCTGTCTCTGTGCAAATGTCATAGTGATCCATGCTAGTAAATAATAAAGTTATAAATAAATATAAAAGCATTATCAATAGCCTATAACTCACCCAGCAAAATACTATTTGTAGAGCAGGAGGATTTATTTTGGTGGGAGGCTAGGTATGTAATCTCCCCCTTTTCTCCTTATTTTCCCTGCTAAAGGACTCTACATTGCTCCCTTTTATTTTGGCTGATTAGAACTGGATGCAGCTCCCTTTAGAGCCCATCAGCATTACTTCTAAGTCAGTTGGCGGGGAACTCTGAGTGAGGCAAGGTGTATATGCAGCTTGGGCGTATAAGTAATCTCCTCTCCATGCCAGGTGATTTACTTGCTAGTTAACATCCTGTGTATTGGCATGTATTTAAAAAAGAGATAACGGACAAGGTAGCCCAGGTGGGGTGGGGGAGGAGGGAAGGACAAGGCCACATTGCTTATTGTAGCCACACTAAAAATCAAACTGTTTGAATGACAGCCTTCTGTTGCTTGGGCCATCCTCTGCAGTGGAGTGGCAGGGTGCCCAGAGCCTCCCCCCCGCATTCTTGGGCGTCTGGGTGAGAAGGCTATGGAACATGGGGAGGAGGGTAGGCGGTTATACAGTGGATGCAGCGGGGGTCTGTGCTCTTGTTGGCTTTCCTGCAGCTCCAATAGATGCTTCATCATGTCCATTTGCTCCCCCAACAGACACTTCATCATGTCCGTTTGTTCCCCCATTAGCCTCAGCATCGCGTCCTGCCTCCACTCTTCGCGCTCACTTAATTCTTTCCTGGCCTCTGCCACTGAATGCCTCAATGCATTAAGCTGTGCCCTATCAGTGCGGGAGGACGGCATGAGCTCGGAAAATGTGTCATCGCGAGTGCGTTTTTTCCGCCTTCTAATCTGCAATAACCTCAGGGACCGAGATGATAAGGGGAGCATAGAAACATTCTACGATTCTGGGGGGAATGCATGGTCACCTGTGCTGCTGAGTTCGCCACGCTGACCAAATAGGAAATGAAATTCAAAAGTTCCCGGGGCTTTTCCTGTGTACCTGGCTAGTGCATCAGAGTTCAAAGTGCTGTCCAGAGCAGTCACAATGGAGCACTCTGGGATAGCTCCCGGAGGCCAATACCGTTGATTTGCGTCCGCACTACCCCAAATTCAACCCAGCAAAGTTGATTTTAGCACTACTCCCCTTGCCAGGGAGGATTACAGAAGTCGATTTTAAGAGCCCTTTAGGTCGACGGAACGGGGTTGGTTGTGTGGACGCATTCATTTTTAAATCGACCTAACGCGGCTAATTTCAACCTAACCCCGTAGTGTAGACCAGGCCTCAGCAAAATGTCTGTGTACATGACATGTCCTGTAGAACCTCACCAGCTCCTGTAAGAACATGTCCTGTATATAGACATTTTGCTAAGTCTGCAGTGGTGACACTGAAAATCCCTTCTGTGTTTTGAGAAGAACACTCTGTACTTCATTTTGATTTCTGTTTTTCTTTTCTAGTAAATCTGGCATGGGCCAGTTGACTGTATTACTAGTTTTCTCTGTGAACTTGTGTCTTGTGTTCTATTTGTGTAGAGCATATTCTGCCAGGGGTGTAAAGGAGGGAGGGAGGTGGCGTTTTAGTGTATACAGGATATACCTTAGTAAGTCTTGGAGGAACATGAAAAGATACTATGGGTTTAAGTAAAGACGAGGGGGCGCCTTTCTGGCTGACTCCAGCATTTTAATTAACCCCATGAACTGGGTTATCTAGTGTTACCTAAAAGATTTCCACTGGAGTGGGCGTGGCCTGAATGGTGATGTGGGAAGGAAGGACAAGGCCCTCCCTAACCCCCCCATCCCCTTTTCAGGGTATTACAGACTAACAATGCTTCAGGCTAGTCTGTCCGTCTCTCTCACTGTGTTAAGCCTTTCGAAATGCACAAACTCTGGTTCCTAGTCTTCAGTGATTTTTATAAAGGAAAGTTCCAAACAAAAGTGGTGTTCTTGCCTCCCCCACTGCATCTCTACCCCTATCTGCCCCAGCTTTCTGACAACGGCTTACTTTCTGAGAGAGTGGCACAAAGTCTGGTGTAGTCAAAATGTTATGAACCTGGAGTAATGACTTGCTTTACTTCTTTAAAAGGAGGTGATGTCACCAGAGCTCTCCTTCCCTTGAACCCACTGATTGGGGTGTTGGGTCTCGCTGATCTAGTAAAACAAGGTGGAATTATAACTACTACTTGGCCAAGGTCACCTAGTCAGTCAGTGATGGAGCCGGGAACAGAGTCCATGAATCTTAACTCTCAGTCCTCTGCTCTATCTTTTAGACAACACCCCCAATAGTGTTACCTGAAGCGTATAATGAACATAGTTAAACGCTTCCTTTTGGGGGGGTGGGCTTAAACTAAATATCAGCTCCTGGTTTAATTTTTCTTTAATTTCAGCAGGCATTTTACTAGCATATGCTGGTTTCACCAAAACATGGTAGCTCAGGATAAATCAAAGATGTACTTATTTTACTATATATTACATGTTGCAGGGGTGCAAGAGCAGGTTTGGAGGAAGATATTTTTAGTTAAATGCCAAGGTATCCTTCATTATTCTAAAAATAAGTTGTTTTTCTCAATATAGTTTAAAAATCCTCCTTCAGAAGCATGAGGCTGAAATCTGAAACTGTATGTAGATTGTAGTTGTGATAGTGCTTTCTGGCTTGCAAAAGGCATTGTAGGTATGGATAAATGTGTTCCATTACTGCATTTTTGCTTCCTATTATGTACTGTCTGGTTTATAATTGTTGGATTGCTCATGGATACTGTAATTGAGTGTCTAAGTGAATTAATGTGGGAAAGAAAACACCAAAATTACATGAACAAAGATCTAAAGGGAAAAAAGTTGATCAAATGTGTACCTATGGCCTGATCCAAAGACCATTAAAGTCGGTAGAAAGACTCCCATTGGGCTTTGGATGAAATTCTGTTTAAAAACAAAACCAAAAAAAACCTCCCAAACCAAAGTACATATAATTGCTGCTGAAGCATATTTTGTAGGTAGAATTTGATGTAGTTCAGAGGTTATAGATTGATTAGCAGCATCTAAACCATCCCTCCCCCCATCTTGTCCACGTGGGAGCATGGGACACCCCCATGTTCTTGTGTTTTTTTCCGTGATGGTGATGAAGTTACGGAGAGGGTGTGATGTTTTGGGGACCACGCAGACCAGTAAGGGGTTCTGTCACTAAGTGCTCTATGACCTTGGGGGCCTTCATGGTGGTTCAGATCCCTGATACCAGTAGCCAGCCCACAAGCATAAGGCCTCACCTTGGCTTTTATCAGGCCAGTTACTCCTTGCAAAGTGACACCAGGAAACCGCCCCCCCTCGCCCAGTCCTGAATCTCCCCAAATTCATCCTCCCTGAGTTCTAATTACCAGTACTTTTGACTGTTCCTCACTGGTTTGTCACCCCCAAAGACGTGAAACCAATCCCCCAGTTACCAACTTTCTTTGGGATACACACTCCACACACGCACACCAGAGACCTGCTTGGGGTAAAAATAAACCAAAAGGTTCTTTAATAGAAAAACCACCGATTCAAAGATGAAATAGAAAGAGAAAGGAAACATATACAAGTAACACGAAAATAGACATAAAAATGCAACTTCAGGCTTTATACTTCCATATTAGATAAAATCCTTTTTTTAATACAAGTTACTTAGTGCCTTTGAACAGGGGAATGCAAGGAGGACATACCTATTAGCATCTAGAACTAGCACAAACAATATTCTATGTGCTAGTACTATATGATAATTGGTATGTCCTCCTTCCATTCTTCTCAGTAACTTACAAGCAATCCAGATTTGTAGACAGCCTCAACTTGTTGATGAGCAATGGGGTGTGCAGAGAGCAGCTGTTAGAAATTTAGCAGTATGCGAGACAGCTGTGGGAATGAGGAGGAGTAGTACAGATGGCACGGAGTAGTTAAGATGGGAAAGAGAAGGAATGGTCTGGCTTGTAGAGAGTAGCTGTTGTTCTTCTGTAGCTCTTGTGGTCTGTCAGAAGACAGGATACTGGGCTAGATGGACCATTAGCCTTACCCAGTATGACCGTTTGTATGTTCTTATTGGAAGGTGAACAGCATGTAAGAAGTGGTAGGAAAGAAAAGGAGGGAACCATCACAGTTGGCAGAGACTATGTAACATGGCCATTGTCCAGCTGTGGAGATCTTTCTTACTGTGTGTCTGTGTAATACAGTTGGGATATAACAAAAACATTGGATCCAAAGAAATTAGTGGAGGAGCAATTTCCTAGTTACTCTGACAAGACTGGCCTCACAAAAGGATATTCCATAAATGGGCTTATCTATAATAAATTACCTCCCATGAAGAGATCATTTTATGAACTGACTGTTTCTGGCACAAGAACTCTACTTGAGTGTGCTGATGATATGTGGTGCATATTTGTCATGGTAAATGGTGATGACAACACTGGTTCTTTGCCTTGTATGGAAAAGTTCACTTCCACTCTCCATTGTAAGACACAGAAGGGAATGTGCTGTTTATTCAACCATGGAAAAGGAAAGACCTACGTCATCCTATTTCTTTGATGCATTAGTCTTTCATTTTCCTGATGTTGCATCCTTATAACAAACGTGTTGTGGAAACCGCCCTCTTGTCATTCAGATGTCTGCCTTTAAATCTTACTTCCTAGTTTCATAAATGTGTTTGCTCAGACTTTCTGCTCATGCTTGGATCACTTGTACCAATCCCATTCATGTATTGTAAGGCCTGCTGCAGAGGCCTCGGCCTCATGTTTAAATTTTCCTAATATATTTGTCCCTGTTGGCCATTGCAAGCTTTTCCTGGAGGAAGTACAAGACTGGGCTGGATTTGAATCAGTTACATGGAGATGAAAGGCTCTGCATCCCATTCCCTAGCCTTTGAACCATCCAATTCCTTCTTTTACCGAGTTGATAACTTCTTCTCAATAAGATGTATACAGGCAAGCCCTAATTACTATACAGACCTAATATGTTTCAAAGTTGTGATATACTCCAAAGCAGTAAAAATATTTTGATGCTTCTAAGTCTTCACTGAATTCGAATGCCATTGAAAATAAGATGCCTAATACCAATGGCTGTAATTGCACATAGTGCCAGTAGGTACTGCCCATGTTTCTGAAACAGACCTCTGAGTGAACTTCAGTCCTTAAATAAATGGATCATATTATACTATTCCACTCCTGGAGCCCCCCGCATATCTATGCCGGTATTTCTCAGTCACAGTCTGCTCTTGCTGATCCTCTCCTAGTATTGTCTACCAGTTGTTTCATGTTGCGGACTGTTGTTGTTCACGAAGAGATAGTTGACATTTTGTCAAACTGATTTCACATGCCACCTTTCTAGAGGTCGTATTGTTGCATTATATTGCTGTAGTGTTTAGTTTCTTGTGCTCCCCACTCTCAGTTGACAGAGTGAAAGACTTAAAATTATGTCCCCACAGTATTTTTCTTCACTGTAGCTAGGGCCCTTCATTTTCAGTTTTTAATTTATTTTATTTTTCCCGGAAATTTATCAGTGTTTATTACTATGACAACAAAAACAGGTGAAAATTGGTGGGGAAAAAAAACTTTTTTTTTTTTTTTCTAGGTAAATATCAGGGTTTATTTTGGTTGACGGAAGGACAGGAGGAAAAAGTATTCAGTAGATTAATGCTTTGATGAATGGAATTCAATGTGGTTTGCTGCAGAACTAAAACATGGGGCCACACTATTTGCATTGCTTACATGCAACTTCATCCTTTTCTCCAGTTTTTGTTTTTTGAAAACTTTCGAATATTTCCTTGTTCTGAAATGTATTCTGATTCAGATTTTCCTTTTCTTCCCATTTTAGTGTGTCACATCTTTAAACCGTTATCTTCTAACAACTTGAAATGTGTATGTGATGGGCATGAGATTCAGATGCGCACATGTGCGTGCCTGTTTGTTTATTGTGTGTATCTTCTAGACCAGGGGTAGGCAACCTTTCAGAAGTGGTGTGCCAAGTCTTCATTTCTTCACTCTAATTTAAGGTTTCACGTGCCAGTAATACATTTTAACGTTTTTAGAAGGTCTCTTTCTATAAGTCTATATTATATAACTAAACTATTGTATGTAAAGCAAACAAGGTTTTCAAAATGTTTAAGAAGCGTCATTTAAAATTAAATTAAAATGCTGATCTTACGCCACCAGACTGTTCAGCTCGCTGCCAGCCTGGGGTTCTGTTCACCTAGACCGGCAGCGGGCTGAGTAGGGCCTGCGGCCGGGACCCCAGACCTGGGGGTGGGTGTTTCAGGGGTCAGGGCAGAGGGCTGGGGGAGGGGGTGCAGGGCAGAAGGCTGGGGTGTGTGTGTGGGGGGGGGGTCAGGG
>NW_020664583.1:10566604-10623753 GCF_002925995.2 Terrapene triunguis
GGGTGTGTGGGGGGTGTAGGGCAGAAGGCTGGGTGTGTGTTGGGGTGTGGGGGGTTCAGGGCAGAGGGCTGGGTGTGTGTGGGCATGCAGGGCAGAAGGCTGGGTGTGTGTTGGGGTGTGGGGGTGCAGGGCAGAGGGCTGGAGGTATGGGGGTGCAGGGCAGAAGGCTGAGTGTGTTTGGGGGGTTCAGGGCAGAGGGATGGGGCTGTGGGGGTGCAGGATAGAAGGCTGGGTGTGTGTTGGGGTGTGGGGGGTTCAGGGCAGAGGGCTGGGTGTGTGTGGGGGTGCTCCCAGCCCCCTGCCCTGAGCGGCTCATGGCAGGGGGCTGGAAGGGATATGCCCTGTTCCACCCCCTTCCCCCAGGCTCCGTCCCTACCTCTCTCTGCCGCCTCCTACGGAGCTGTGTGCATACTGCCACTCTTCCCCCTTGCTAGGGCCATCAGCTGATTGGCCAGGGACGGAGAGGAGGCGGGGCAGGAAAGCACCACACTGGGGGAAGAAGCGGGGGAGGGGGGAAGCTTGGCTGCCGCAGAACCAAGCTTCTGCCTCCTGCCCCCGCAGGGGAGAGCAGGGGCGGGGGGGCTGAGTGGGGTTGGGGCCGGGACCGCATATGGGGAGCTGCGTGCCACTCAGAATCGGCTCGTGTGCCGTGTTTGGCACGCGTGCCGTAGGTTGCCGACCCCTGTTCTAGACTAATACATATCCTTACTTCAACAGACAGCTTTGCATATACACAGAGACTAATGTATTATCGTAATACACCTCTACCCCGATATAACGTGACCCGATATAACACAAATTCTGTTATAACGCGGTAAAGCAGTGCTCCGGGGGGGGGGGCAGGGCTGCGCACTCCGGTGGATCAAAGCAAGTTCGATATAACATGGTTTCACCTATAACGCGGTAAGATTTTTTGGCACCCGAGGACAGCGTTATATCGAGGTAGAGGTGTACATATATATCATGCAATGTATTGTATTTTCCTAATAAAACAATTTTTTAAATATATTTGAATGATACAAAAGTAGGGTAAAAATCAACAAAAACTGAATAATACTTTTTGTAAAACCTGGGATTTTTTTCGGTAAAAATCTGTTTAAACTGAAAACCAAGGGGCTTAACTGTAGCTGAGTAACAAGAGAAGAAATGTATATGCTTTCTACTCCCACCTTTTTTGAGAAAAGGGCCTTGCCGTCTCTTGTGATAACATCACGTCTGAGATGATTCAGTGAATGAGGTTTTTGTTTGTATTATAGTAATTTAAGAGTTCCCTAGTCAGTGGATGCTTCATTCCAGTCCATCACCCACAGGCACATTGCTTTCTACAATGATTGTTTTTTTCTGTGAATGGACTCTGACATGGAGAAGGTCTCTGTAGCAAGGTTAGTCATGCATGATCATTAGCTGCGTAGGGTGTCAAACATAGCCGTGAAAGCACTTGTTCCCTCCTGTTACGAGTGTTGTGGTGTGATAGCCCTGCTAGTACAGAGGAGTGACTTTCCTGTGTGTGAGGAGAAGAGGTGAGTGGGATTTCCCCAGGCCCCCCCAGAGGGGATGTACACCCCCCTGAATTTCCCCAGCAGCCCCCCTCCCCCCAGTTACATGCAGTGTTGCCAATTAGTCTTTGGTTGGAAATTTGAATTGAAATTGAAACATTAATACACACTTTAAAAGCATATACAGTATATGAGAAAATACTTGTACCTGAGAAAGCAGCATGGGTTTGAAAAGTTTGAACAAAGACTAGCTTCCTCATACAGCAGTTATTTATGACAGTGTCGGTGCATTTGCTTCGGCTATATTGGCCTACCTTATAATTTCAAATTATGATTTGTAAGCAAGGTCTGAATGAGCTCTCCCCTGACAGCTAGTGATGAGCCAGGAGTGAGTGTAGAGGCTTCAGGATCAGACTATATTTACATGAACACACCTACTCTGCCTAAGTATCCAGCAGACAGAGCTGTGCTGCCCAAGTGATCAGTTTTGGCTGGTGTTGGGTTACAATGGGCCTCCGCTTCAACCCCAAAAAGTGCGCCTCCCTCCACGTCGACGGTGGCACCAGGGCGCTGGTCCAGCTGTCACGGTTCCTGATCCAGGGCGAGTCCATGACTTCCCTCGAAGAGGGAGAGGTATACCAACACCTCGGCACACCCACAGGAGTCCGCGTCCGACAGACCCCCAAAGACACCATCACGGAGATCCTGTGAGACACGGCCCAAATCGACTCCTCCCTGCTCGCCCCCTGGCAAAAGATCAACGCCCTCAATACCTTCCTGATCCCCTGCATCTCCTTTGTCCTCAGGGGATCGGCCGTAGCCGAGGTACCCCTGAACAAGGCCGACAACACCATCAGACAGCTGGTGAAGAAGTGGCTTCACCTTCCCCAGAGGGCCAGCACGGACATCATCTACATTTCCCTCTGGCAGGGCGGCGCCAACTTACCTCGGATGGGTGACCTATGCGACGTGGCAGTGATGTCCCACACCTTTCGCCTCCTGATGTGCCCGGACCTGACGGTGAGGAGCATCGCGCAGGAGGCCGTACAGGGCGTGGTCAGGAAACGCATCGCCAGGGCCCCCTCCGAGCAGGACGTTGCCACTTACCTCAGCAGCTCCCTGGAGGCTGAGTTCGGGAGAGAGGGGGGAGACCTGTCCTCTCTCTGGTCCCGCACCTGCAACGCCTCGAGATGCCTGGGTAGGAAGATCGGCTGCTGCTGGAAATGGTGCGAGGAGCGCTGGGAGCTGGGAATACTGGTGCCATGCGTAAAGACCCCGGACTACACCATCGTCACCCCGACCGCCAGAGCTATGTTGGAAAGGTCCCTGAAAGACGCCATCCGCTGCCACTATGCCGAGAACCTCAAGCAGAAGCCGGACCAGGGCAAGGTGTTCGAGGTGTCCAGCAAGTGGGACACCAGCAACCACTTCCTTCCCGGGGGCAGCTTCACCAGGTTCGCCGACTGGCAGTTCGTCCACAAGGCCCGACTCAACTGTGTTCCCCTCAACGGAGCCATCCGCCACGGCAACCGGGACAAGTGCTGCAGGAAGTGCGGTTACGCAAACGAGACCCTGCCCCACGTCCTGTGTGGATGCAAACAGCACTCCGGAGCCTGGCGGCACCGCCACAACACCATCCAAAACCGGCTGGTGAAAGCCATCCTGCCGTCCCTGGGGAAGATCACCCTCGACTCCACCATCCCCGGGACAGACAGCAGACTGCGACCCGACATCGTCGTGACGGACGCAGAAAAGAAGGTGGTCCTCATTGTAGACGTCATGGTGCCTTTTGAAAACCCGTCACCGGCCCTCCACGAAGCCCGAGCACAGAAGGCGTCAAAGTACACCCCGCTGGCCGAGAGCCCAGGGCTACGAGGTCCAGATACACGCCCTGATCGTGGGAGCCCTGGTCTCTTGGGACCCCCACAACGAGCCGGTTCTGAGAGCGTGCGGAGTCGGTTGACGCTACGCCCGGCTCATGAGACAGCTCATGGTGTCCGACACCATCAGGTGGTCCAGAGACATTTATACGGAACACATCACAGGACACCGCCAATACCACACTGAGTAACTGAGACCGCTGACCAGGGAAATAATCCACTTCCTTCTCTGACAGGCCAAGGGATGCACCCCACCCATGTACTTATCTGCTACACCGATACTGACTTGGACTCCTTATTCATTCTATGGGTGGCGTACCCGAGCCCACTTATCCACTGACACTTTAAAAACTCTTGCACTCCAATCTGGGTCTATGCCGGTTATGTGATATGTATGTATCTCTTCACCCTTGCAACCGATACCTGTAATCCCTCATAACCCAAGCCCGACACCAGATGTACAGTACCTTCCCTCTTAACTTGTGTATATTTAATTTTAAACATTCACTTTAAATGTGGGGGTCATGAAATGTTGTTATCCTTATTGTATGAGTAAAAGGCAGCAGAACTGTACTTAGCCTGCCTGAATGAGGGAGTCTTCCTCAGTGCTTAATGTGTGTGAGGGCTTGCCAGGGCTGAGCCCAGCACCTCTAGGCTTAGCAGTTCATAGCCCGGGGATCTTTGGGCTTGCCACATCAGTTATGAAAGTAACAAACTTGCTTAAGCTCCGGCACCTCTTTCATTACAAATTAAGCACTGGTCACCCGCAACTGAACTGCACTCCCTAAGCAGGAGGTTTGGATGCCGTATCCTAGTTAAGAGAGAGAGAGGGGGTAGGGCACAGGTGTTTTGCTTGGTGGTGTGGGCTTTACCTAAGAGTCACAGGCACTGTTTGACTGCCCCCTCTCCTGTTTAGAGAGAGAGATGGTGTTGCATCCCTGTCCATCCTTGTTCATAACCATTGATGGACTTAACTTCCATGAACTTATCTAGTTCTTTTTTTAAACCCTGTTATAATTTTGGCCTTCACAACATCCCTGGCAAAAAGTTCCATGGGTGACTGTCTGTTGTGTGAAGAAATACTTAGTTTTGTTTGTTTTAAACTTGCTGCCTATTAATTTCATTGGGTTGAACCCTGGTTCTTGTGTTAAGTGAAGGGGTAAATAATACTTCCTTATTCATTTTCTCCACACCAGTCAAGATTTTATAAGCCTTTGTCATATCTCCCTTAGTTGTCTCTTTCCCAAGCTGAACAGTTCCAGTCTCTTTAATCTCTCCTCATATGGAAGCTGTTCCATGCCCCTACTCATTTTTATTGCTCTTCTCTGCACCTTTTCCAATTTCCAAATATTTTTTTTGAGAAGGGTGACCAGAACTGCACATAGTACTCAAGATGTGGGCATATCATGGATTTATATAGTAAAATTGGAGGAGCTTGGTTTGCCAGATTGATCAGCTAAGCCAATACTGACAACCTATATGAAAAGGCTGGAAAACGCCATGCATCTGGACTGCATCAACATGCAGAAAGCCTTATAAGCCAGTCACTGCCAAAGCCAATTTTAGAAGAACTTAATGAGACTGTTAAGAATGCTGGAGACACAACTCAGTTTATGTGAACCAACATGGCTGTTGCATCATACTTTCTTTTTAAGCAAGAGATACGATACACTGCAAACTGGAGGTCAGTGTTAAGTGCATTGTCACTTGTTAATCCTGAAGTTGGACACTGGTTTTGAACAAGACTGGCAAATGCTCGCTATCTTTCTGGAAAAAACAACTCAGCTGACTCTCTAGAAGCATGCGGTACAACAATGAAAGACTCAGCAGCTGAAAAAGTGAAGAACTCTCTCTCCATATTCAAAAAATGTGCATACATGGCTGATGAATGCACCAATGCAAATACGCATCAAGTATTACGTCATTGCGTATGTTATCTTGTCCGTGATAGGCTAGTAGATACAGTTTAGATGTTCAGGTTATAGAAGACACCATCAGCTGCATCTGTGACATCTTAGAAGAGTTAAATGCTTGTAAATTGAACCCCAAACAGATGGCTGCTTATGCATTTGATGGAGCTGCAAACTTCTCTGGAAGACATGGTGGATCACAAGCTTTGCTGAGAGAAAAATGTAACCCTAATCTCTGCTATACACACTGCAGAGGCCATCTACTCCAGCTAGCGCTAGTACAAGCGGCAGAATCTTCATTAAAAGCTATAAATGTAATGGCTTTTTTATACTCTTGCTGAAAAAGAAAAAAGAAAAAAAAAAGAGTCCAAAAGGACTGAATGTCTTGGAAACAAATAGAAGATACACTGGGACTGAAGTTCTAATTAGACAAACCTGGGAAAACCTGCTGGCTTTCTCATGAGTGATTCTTGGCTGTTGTCTTAAAATTACTGCAACCGTTATTACTGGCTTTGGAAAGTATCCAACAAGATAGGACAGATCTAAGTAGTGAGGTTGGTGGGCTACTTTTGTTACTAAGTTCAGAGAAGACTATCGCCATTTTCTCTCTTGTAAGTCTACTGTTGATACCACTTGGGTCATTAAACAATGTCATCCAGGCATCTGCTACAACAGTAATAGATCTCTGTCCATCAATAGAAGCTACCCTTGGATCAATCAGAAATATCCATTGAAAATGTACTGGAAAAAACAAAGACTTCAGTCCAGAAGTTGACTAATGAAGGTACTTATATTGACTCCATAAGTGATGATGACAAGAAGTGTTTGTTAAGGCAGCTGAAAAAGTACACAGACTTGATTCTTACAAATCTACAATAGCGATTTCTGGATTCTACTCCACCTCCATGTAGCTTTTATAGATACCTGTCTTATAAAACACCTACAGTTGAGTGGAGTGAGGCACTACCAGAATGGGGCTGCCATGTGATCATGACAGAATAGAAAATTTTAAACACAGAGGAATATCATACAACGAACTAGTGATGATAAAGAAGAAGTTGAAGTTAAATCTTCACTAGTGGTTCAACCCAATCTTTGTGCTATGTTTCCTGGGATGAAAGAAGTAGGAATTCATCTCTTGCTACTCCCAGTCACAACAGCTACAGTTGAGCTTTTTCCTCATTGAATAGAATTTTGTGTTCTGAAAGAAGTCGCCTTCTGCCTGATCATGAGCATATCATGAAGAACTGGAAGTAACGGACACACAAGAAGACACCAAAGAGTTGTAAAAAAATTACAACAAGAAACAAAGAAGGATGTAGATGTTGTGCTTCATAGTAGGCTTGAGTAGCCAACTTTAATTTCTGGGGTGATTTTAAAACATGAGTTAAATCTAATAAAATGGTTGTGAAACATTTTTCAGTTTTTATTATGATGCCATACAGCCCACCTTCATCCTTGCAGTCTCAACCCTCATCGGTCCTCAATCTCGCTCCCCCCCTCCGTATGTTCGAACACCCCCCGTAATTTCAATTCCTGGGGAAAACACTAAAGGTCTGTCTCTTACAACCCCCCAAATCTTATTAGTGGCATTTTCATTGTGTTCAGATCCTTCGCGGGGTATGGTATAAAACATGTTAATGTAAGGAAAAAATAAACAGGTTACTCTGTTGTCTGTTGTTGTGTAAGAAGGTTACAGGTTCCTGAGTGATTTTTTCCAGTCTTCCAGTTTCACTTGCGTGGTCTGTTTTAGGTTAGCAAACACCATGTGAGCAGTTAGCAAAATCACAGATAACAAAACTCTTCCCAAAGCCAAAGACTACTTATTTTCTAATTTCCCCTTTTCCCTGATCATCTCTGGTGTATAGTTGAGATTCTGTGCATCTCTGGCTGTAGATTTCCTGTTGCCTGTTGGAATTCCCCCTCTGTGGGGCCCCAGTTGAGTTTGAATGGTTATGTAAGGAGTTTTGTTTTATTCTGGTCTGCGTCTCTGCTGCTGTTAGTTGAAATGGATTGCAGGCAGAGTGAATGGGATCAGATCTGAGCAGCGTGCAACTTTGCTGCTCAAGCCACCAGAGAGAGAAGAGACGCCTGCCCGCATACACACTTACATGCTCTTCTTCTGCCTTTTAAAACCTTCCCCTTTCTCAAGAGTGGCTGGGGTTACTGCCTCTGATTTAGCACATGTGCTGATCCCAAGCTAACAGGACAGAACAGTTCTGGTGATTGGTTCCTAGCTATCCAGTGCCTACCTTACGCTGGGCTGTGCAGTTTGAGTATCTGAGCAAGGGAAGGAGATAGTGACACTTCTACTGAGGCTAGAAACCAGGCATATTTAACCAGTATTAGAACAGTGACCCCACTCAGCCACAGCTGAGTTCTGGAGGATATATGCTCACAGATTCCCACACACCGGGCTTGTGGAACAGAGCACTAAGTGCTATTTACCAAAGTTATTTTCAGGAATATGAAGCACCAGGATTTTACTTAGCCTGTGTTCCGCCCTGGACTACTTTGTCACAGGGCATTTTCCCAGTTACACATTCACAAAGCTAGCAGAGCATCTTTAGTGCTTACTGTGCTCCTGGCAGAGATAACAAACTGTTGGGAGTGACTAGAAACTTTTGGCCTGAGGACCCTGAGACTAGAATAGCTGAGGAGGCTGATAACTTCTTGCCATATTGACCTGTCGCTAAAACGCTGAACCAGCTACTCGGTCACTGACAGAGATCTTGCCTCAGTCAGCAGAGTACAGTGAGCAGCATGTTACTCTTGGATGAGTCTCAGCAGTTTCCAGGTAAGATGCAGGGTTTTTTGTTTTTTTGTCTTTCTTTTACTGCTTTATGGTGACACTATTCATTTTAATACCTCCATGTTGGGATATGGCATTTGATACTTGGAGAGCGCCCCCTAGAATCGCTCACTTGGGATCCAAGGGAGTTTTGCAAGACACGGTTTTTGATTTGGCATTTGTCTGACAGTGATGAATTTGGCTCAGTTTTCAGGGCCTTTCAATGCACATATAATTCTGACTGAGCAAATTTAAGAAAAATGTTCCTTGCGTAGTATTATTTGTTTATTTATTTGCATTACTGGCTTTGTTTGTAAAATTGACGTTTTTAGTAAAGGAAGTAATAAAACCTCCTGTATCTGTCTGACGGGATCACAGCTCTAGTTTCTGCAGCTCTTTGAGTTGTAGGAGTAGTTATTTAGTGAACAAGGATGTCATATTTTCAGTATCCTCTGTCCTTTTCACTTTTTTGATGCATTTCTTGCTTTTTCCTCTGTTCCTGATGGAGTTCTAAGAACACATGTTAGTGAAATACTTGCTGAGAGAGGATGGTGATAACGTATTGAAGCCACTTGCTCCTTGTTAAACCCTTGCTGACAACTGCAATACCTCAGGGCACTGGTCAAGCAATATATGATCTCTCTAGCACCATTCCCTATTTCCTAGCAGTCTCTAATTTGTGTCTGGTTGCTGAGAACTGCTCAGCGCTTTTTTTCTTTGTTTTCCCACTCCCATTAAGGGGGATGTGCTAGGGAATATCGACATATAGTTTGCCTCATTGAGATGGAGCCTCTAAAATTGGTCTCTAATGTGAAGAAGTAACGTTTGAGAGAAACTTCTCTTTTAGCCTTTCACACTTACTGTACTACATTTTGGTTTTAGTATCAGGTGGGCCCTATATCAAAGATAGAGCTCTTTTCTTCTTACCCCACCGGAAGGATATAGGTTATGGGATTTATTGCTCTATCTCATGAACCTCATGTAAAGGAGACAATGGACTCTTCAGGGTCCACCTTTAAGTTCCCTATCATTCACAGGGCCCCATGCGTGTGGTCCTCGTTTGGAGTAAAAGCAAGCAGTTCAGTGTGTGTCTGACCAGTAAACAGCCTCATGAAGTCTTATTAGAATCCATTTTGTTCACTTTATATGCGTTTTATCTGGAACAGTGACTGTGCAGGCAGGATGAGTTAACCAAATCTGGAAGGGAGGGCATGGATAGAAAAGGGAAGGGCATTAAGTTCAGAATGACTTGGATATACTAGAAATATGGAACATATAAATGATTTATGCAACCCAATGTAGGGTAACAGAGCTTAAGATGGGGAAAAAATAAGAAGGGAAGGTGGTTTCAATGGTGATACACTTGAGGTTACAGATTAGAGATGAGGAGAGCTCCGGGTTAGAGTAAAACCAAGAATTCTAAATGGAAAGATCTAGTTGGTGAAAGTTATGAAAGCTGGGGCAAGACCACAGATTAGTCCTGCACAGCATCGTATAACACAGGGATTGGAGTTTGAGGCTTGAGCTCTGTCCTAGATTCCAGGCTGTCAGAGCACAGACAGCTCTGAGGGTTGAGGGAGCATTTTGCTTGTGTTCTGCAGCAGTCCCTATCCGGCTGGTGTGTTCTGGAGCAGTCCCTCTCCAATGGCAAGGATGTTTGCAATGGTACAAGTTTTTGGGAAGGATTCATTTAGAGGATCCTCAGGACTTGGGTTTCCTGCGTCGTGTGTGTGTGTGTGTGGGGGGGGTGGGGATGGGGGGGGAATAAAATTCTAGGATGCTTCACGAAGTTAAGTTAGAATAGTTTCCCATTCTTATTTATTTGTATTGGCATAAAGCCCTGATCAGAGATCGAACACTGTGTGCGTACTAAATTTTAATAATCCTCATCAGTGATACTTTACGTTTTGTAGCCACTTTCCATCTCAGGATCTCAAAGTGCCTTGAAAACAATTCAGCCTTACAGTTACCCCTGTGAGGTAGGGAATCACCCTTACCCCCATTTAATAGTGGGGAAAAGCTCAGGCACAGAGAGGTTAGGTAATTTGCACAAGATCACACAATGTGTCAGTGGCAGAGCTAGAAATAGAACTCAGATATCCTAACTCCTGAGTTTGGTTCTGCACAGATTGGTGCTTCCTCTCCCCTCTCTCTCTCTCTCTCTCTCTCACGTGGCTCTTGATTGGTCTAATTCAATATACTGCTCTTTAGGGGTAGATCAACCAGTATGTGCTGGACACACAGCATTTGTGTTCCCAGTTGTCAGCGCTGCATTTTGTAACATGTTTTTGGATCTGGAAATTTTACAAATTTGTATGGTACCACCATGTGGTGAAATTTTGTGGTGTTACTGTACACTGTCTGCACCCTATTTCAGCTGAGTATATCATCATGTAGGGTAAATGACTGACTGCTAACGAAAAAACCAAACCACAAGACCCCTTCTCTGTGATGGCAGCGCTGACTGTAATATCTCCCTTCAGTGAGTCCAGTGCACGACCAGTGCTTGTCGTGGGAACACCGTTTTCTTTCTGGAACCTATTGAGCCAATTGTTCCTATCTTAAATGTTATGGGTCTGGGGTAGATAGTGGTGCCTCCTCTTGACATCATGGCTGCTTCTTCAGGCTTTGACTGATGTGATTCTTCTGATCACTGAACACTTTTGCAGCCCTTTTGTGTTCTGTGTCAGCTTGGTTCAATGCTCCTGTCTCAGAGTATGCTGAACAGCACCAATATTTTAGGAATGAACCCAGAAACAAATAGTTCTCCAAGCTCTGATGTTTCATCCCAATCTTATTCAGCTTTTCAAGGTGCTTTCTGTTGTTCTTCTGGCCGCGGAGAACAGGAGAAATGCTAAGGCACAGCAATGACACAGTGACTCAGACTCTTGAATTTGCATCTTTCTTCAAGTGAAGTCTTTCTAATTAAACAAAGTCCATAAGAATTCCCCTGAAATTATTTTATGGACTGAAGCAGAAAGTGGCAATTAAGTTGGAGGTCTGTGGTTTTTTTAATTCTAAATACCATATCCATTTTTCCAGTAAAAATTATGTTTAAGGAAGGAAGCCTAGTCTAGTGGTTTGAGTGTAGGACCAGGGCTAGGAATTCAGGAGTTCTCATCTCAGCTCTGATACTGACTCTGGCTTCAGGGAAGCTTCCTAATTTCATTGCCTCATTTTCCCTGTCTGTAAAATAGGCATGATATTTACCTGCTTCACATAGCTATCCTGAGGATCGATTTAATGCTTGTTAAAGCCCTTTGACATAAAATGCTATGTAAGTGCCAGGTATTATTGTTTCACCACTCTTCCATTGCACCATTGCCACCATAAACAATACCAGTGATGGCAAAGGGGCACTCAGACACTGAAGGATACTTTGTGAAGGGATTGTCTTTCATGCAGCTCTTTAAACACTGATCAAGATTAAATATCCTTTTTTCTAAACAAGCCCTGAATGAGGCTGTGGTGAGGGCTGGGAGCAAAGATTAGCATAAAGTTCTATTTGCTGTAGTTGCTTTTTTGCTGTTTTGGTGGCCTTGGAAGCGTGTGGCAGCAATAATCCCCTCTTTATTATCTCTCATTACCCTGAGGCTATCCTAGTATAAAATTAATACCATGACTCCCAACCTCCTACAGTAAACTAATCCTTACGTAATCATTGCATAAGGCAAAATGCCTGCTCCCTCACCTTCTCTGCTCATCTTGTTTTCCAAGCCCCTGAATATTACATGGATCTACAAAAATAATGGTAGTTTCAAGACTGACCCACCTTGCAGGACACATGATAAGCCGAGGAATATTTCTGTTTACTGGGGCTGAAATTTTCAACTTGGGTGCCTAGATCCATATTTAAGCATTTAAATGAAAATGGCCTTATTTTTAGAGGTTCTGAACTTCCATTGAAGTCAGTAGGTGCTCTGTGTAAAATCAGGTCACTTTTATTTTGATACCTAATTTTTGGCAGCCTAGTTTAAAAAATATATCCTGGGTTACTAGGATACTGGTTAACTGGGCTAACAAGAAGGCGAGGTTTCAGTGCCTTCCTACATACAGTTACTGAAGTAGCAGCTTGCTGAAAACTTCTTGGCTCTGGAGACTGAAACATTTCCTGGCTTTATAGCATTGAAGTCCTGCAGACGTTAGTTTTGTCTAACTAAATTGGGTGTGGAGGAGGATGATTGGAAGGACAAATGTGAGTGAATCACAGATGGGTTAATACTAGATGATGGAGGACAGTTCCAGGATTTTGGGGTGTATTGGCTAGTGCCTGAATTGTGTGTGTATGAGAGGGTGGTTGCATTTAATATTTTGAGGGTAGTGGTTATAAAAGTCGATACATTCTAGATTTTATAATAGGGATGCTGGATAATAATACCCTGCATTTCTCTGGGTCCTTCCATCTGAGGATCACAAAGCACTATGTGAATATTTAATTGAGCTTTACGACATCCCCGTTGGGGTGACAGTACATCTGTGTCAAAGCTAGAAATAGAAAGCAGGTTCCCTAGCTCTCAGTCCTGGGCTCTAGCCATTAGACCATGGTTCTTGGCATAGATTAGGAAGAGGATGTTGTTTGAACAGCGGCATGCATTTCAAATTTTGTGTGTTGGGAGTACTGTTGTCTAGCACCTAGACTAAGACGGGAGCTGTTATGGGATGGATGTAGTTATACATAGCTTGGTCTTGGCTGGAACAGCTACCTGCTTTCCTCCTTCAGCTCAGGGCATTGATGTTTGTAAGTGTGTTTCCTACAAAAGCTTATATAAGTGCTCTTTAGTGTTTATGTAACTCGGGTCTCTTTAGTGTATGCAGCAGTGAGGCCTGGCCAGAACAAGAGCTTTTGGATATCTGGGATCTGGTTCTGCTTGCATAATCCCAGGGTTAGAAGATACATTGTCTGTCACCAAAGTTGGCCTTTTGATGTTCCAGTTTGCCTCTAAGCACTCTTGGCCCTTTTCATTCCTTCTCCATTTTTGTGTTGCTTCTCGTCTCCTTTTTTTCTGTTAGGTTCTTCTTACTTGTGAATGATTCTTTCGGGCCAGGAAATAAGTTTTCTTGTGTAGCATACATCATCTGCAACTGATGCACTATGAAAAACTCAGAAAAAGAGAGGGAATTTTTAAAAAAAAAATTTAAACTTCCAGTGTTGTGGGTTCCTTCACACCCAGAAGGAATTTGGAGATCACTCTCCTCCTCTCCCTTCAAGATTTCCCCTTTGCTTACTTCCACCCCTATAACTGTGTCCTGAAGAGTCTTCAGAGCCTGTTAACATGTTATTCCTCCATCCCTGAGCCAGATGGGAGTCCTATTATACAAAGCGTTCTACCTTGTTCCCTCTCTCTGCAGGCCCCAAGGATGCTGCCTTTATACTACAGTGAGTGATCACTTTATAAATATCTAGATAAATGAAAAATGTGTTACTAGAACTGCAAGTGAAGTTGTTTGTTACACTCATCCAACCTACTTTGCCTCTAGTTTTTGAGACCAGTACGAAAGAGAGACCTAGCGTTGTTAACTCCTAGATAAGTCAGCAGTGCTAATGAGGACAGCAGAGTTGATCTGTGTGCTGTGTGACAGGCCAGAGGAAGCATCAGTCATCAGAAGGAAAGCTCCAGGGCTTGAGCATGTGCAGACTGGAAGATTCACTTTTGTGCCTCAGAGTATAGCCATGATCGTGACTCATAGCAAGGTACAAGCTATAGCAGCCTACACTGTGTGCAAATCTGAGGAGTGAGAGTGAGTGGGAATTAGGTTATGTACCCTCTAATAATTGCTTTTCATACAATCTTCATTTCTTTCGTCAATGAGGGCAAGGTGTAGGCTATGCTAAGAGAGGCTGCTGTGCTGCCTGCTTTGCAAGGGATCAGAGTTTAGGGTCCCTAAGCAGTGGTGACCGACTTCTTTGCCCAGCTGAGGTCAAGATGAAGCATTGCCTGCTGGGAGCAGTAGTCTCTGCAAGTTGCATCTCTGCAACAAAGACTTTGCTATGCACTGCAGACTTCTGAGCTGCATTGGGCTACTCCTGCAGGGTGAGGGGATGCCTCACTTGGCTCTTTAGCAGACTTCTCCAATGGAGTGACATTGAAAGTTGTTTTCTGCAGTCCTCTGTTCAGTCCCCACAAGGCAGGGGTGCCAGAACAGGGAGGGCCAGGGGGCCATGGCCCTCCAACTTTCTGAAAGTGGAGAGGCCTGGCCTGTCCACTTTTCACCACCGGCCCCACCCCTCCTCTTCCCCCCCAGACCCCGACCAGCTGGGGAGCTTGAGCAGCTGTGGGGAGCTGCAGACCCTCCATTTGCCCCGGGGGGGGGGGGGGGCAGAACAGCCCCAGGCCCGTGTCCTGGCCTCCTGGACCTCCCACCCAGGGCAGGTGAGGGTTCATGGCTCCTCACAGCTGCCCGGGTGGCTCTTACCGTGGCTTCGAGGCCTGGACCCCAAGCCAGAGCTGGGTCGGGGTAAGAGTCGCGTGGGCAGCTGTGGGGAGCGAGGGTCCCTCCACCTGCCCTGGGCGGGGAATCCGGGGAGTGGGGACACGGGCTGGGGAGGGCAGGCTCCCTGGCTTCTGGCTTGGCCGGGGTGGGGCCTTGGGGGGAAGAAGGGGATGGGGCGGGGCCCCCCCCACTTTTGGGAAGGGGCCGCCGCCCCTGCCAGAAAGTAGGCTTGAGTGGGGAAAATAGGAAAGGGGAAGTAGAGTGACTAGAAAAGAGCTGAGTACCTGGAGAAGCAAAAAATGCAGGACAGAGAAGAGAATGTGAGTGAGAGAAAAGAGGAAGATAGCAAAAGCTAAGAATGAAATGTAGCGGATCACAGACATAGGTGAAAGGGCTAACTGTGATGGATACTGGTTGTAGAGCTGGCTGTCTATACAGCATGATCTATTCAAGGGGAGGGGCGGGGGAGATTTCTTGTGTATTCCCCTTGGCCCTGCTAGCTTTCGGGGGACCAGGAAAGAGTGGTTGTATATGTGTGCTGGGGTGAGTGGGTGTGTCAGCTTATGTAATGGTTACATAATTAGTTCTTTGTTAGGCTGCTCTGGGTGGGAGGGGCCTAAAGCTGCTTTGTTGCTTGAAGGGCTGAGGCTGATTATTTTAAAACGAGAACAAAGTCTTATTGCTCTCCAGTTAGCTGGCCTGATAGAAACTGCAGAGGTTTTCAAAGACTCTGGACCCTGTGAGCTGGTGAGGACTGTTTTCTTTTCCTTCCCTAAGAGAGGTGGATTAATTTGTTTGGGCACATATTGCCAGGGATTATCACAGAATAATGGAAATGCAAGGCTGGAAGGGACCTCTAGAAGTCATCAAATCCAGCCCCTTGTGCTGAGTGAGGCAAGACCAAGTAAACCTAGACCATTGCTCTCAGGTGTTTGTTCAATCTATTCTCAAAAACCTCCAGTGATGGGGATTCCGCAACCTCCCTTGGAAGCCCATTCCAGTGCTTTATATCTTTATAGTTATAAAGTTTTTCCTAGTATCTAACCAAAATCTTCCCTCCTGCAGATTAACCCCATTACTACCTGTCCTTCCTTCAGTGTACATGGAGAACAATTGATCACCGTCCCCTTTATAATGCTGCTTAATATATTTGAAGACTGTTATCAGGTCCCCCTCAGTCTTCTTTTGTCAAAACTAAACATGCCCAGGAAAAGAATAAAATGGAGTTCCTGACCACATTGAGCACCAACACCTAAAGTGGCCTCGAGGCCTACCTGCAGTCTGGCAGTGGTTGCAGCATGAGCGGTGGGTGAATCACGGGCTTGGGGAGGCTAGCACCCGGCCTGGCCCCCCTTCTGCCTCAGGCTCCCCCCTTCTGCCCCTCCCAAGCCCAGCACCCCCCAGCCCTGGGTCCCCTGAGAGCACCTGGCAGGCGGCACAGACCCCCCCCAACCCCAAAGCGCCGGACAGGCGGCACACGCACCCCCAGCCCTGGAGCACTGGGTGGGGCAGCAGCACGTGGCCTTCCCCCCCTCCCCCTCCAAGCCCTGGAGCACCCGGCGGGTGGCGTGCAGACCCTCCTTCCCCCCCAGCTGGAGACACAGCCCCAGCACAGGGGGCTCCCCCAGTGCTGGGTGGCCCCGTCCCAGCCTCCCTTGCCCCAACCTCAACAGGCTTCACTTCCCGGAAGAGAAGCAGCCTGCCTGGGCTGGGGCCATCTAGCAGCAGGAGGGGGCCTTGGGGTGGAGTGTGAGCGGGGACACATGGGGCTGTTTGGGGAGGCACAGCCTTCCTCAGCCTATTATACATGCCGCCCATGGATTGGAGAGGAAGCAGTTGACTCTCCACCATGGAGTCTGCAAATATCAAGTGTAGTCCATGCTCCTCTGTGCACTTATAGCTGCTGTGCAGGACAGAACTGTGTGAAGTGTATACTGTACACCACAGATAGGCTTGGAAAGATTAGATTTTTATTGGTAAATATCGGTAAACGCTGGTGTCACTGTACATACACAAACCCATGAAAAATATATCCGGCAATAATGATAGAAATTTACTGATTGGGAAAGTAAGAAAAATGCTGCTTGAGAACTTATTAGAGTTTGATTTAAGAATATTTACTTTGTATATTTTGACATGTGATGTTGACAGTTTGTGTTTTAACAGTTACAAAGCTTTAACTTTTTGAATATCAACATCTACTCACATTAAATAATTGTCTGATCCCCCCCTTAGTTTTCCACAACTGTGAATATTTAAATACACGAAAATAAAAAATGCTTAAAACCTATAATTTTGCACAACTGCCTAACCATAGAGAATATGAACCTGCTCCTGGTAGTTGTGCTGCGCATTGTGGGATATTTGCAACAATCCCCGGGGCAGGGGCTGTGTATGGTTGTGGTACACTTTGTGCACCTATCAGAAGATGCCTGCTGTGTATGCTGTACACCACTGCAGCTTCCACCTGTTCATTTGCGGCAGTAAAAGTTGCAACAGTGCAATTCTATAGTGCAGACAGAGCATATATGGGCAGGTCTACACATCTGAGTTAGGAGACCTAATTACAATGCAGCTGTCCTCTGATTGTTAGAAAACCATTCTAATCTCTCGTGCAGATGGGGTGTGTCCAAGGTCCAGGTACAGAACACTGTCATGATCCTGTCTGCCTTACAAACTAGAGCCATGTTGTAACCAGGTCTCTTGACTTAATTGTTAGTGTAGAAGGGCCGTTGTGCCTCCATCTACGCTAGCCTTTAGCTGAATGAGTAAACAATTGGTGACATAACTATTATTTATTTGTGTTAATACAAGTGATAGCACTTAGGATCCCCAGTCACGGACTGGGACCTGGTTGTGCCAGATGCTGTACAAACACGCAACAAAAAGATGGTCCTTGTCCGAAAGTGTTTACAGTCTAGTTGGTTCTAAATGTGGTTTGTGTTGACACGCAGCACATTGGATACATGGTTAGTAACCACAGAAGCTAAACCAGATTCATCCTTGCCAGCTGCCCGAGCTGGCACATGACTATTGTCGTGTATCCAGGTTGTAACTCTGTTGTTTAGCTAAGACCCCCAAACTATGCCAGTGCAGCCAGTTTGGCTGGTGGCCCTTCCTCCAGAACCCTGTGTGGGTAGGATTATCCAGTGTGCAGTGCTGCACATATTGCTGGTGGCACTCCCTTGGCTGAGGCAGTATGGAATAACTGCCCAGACTTTCCCAGAGGACACTGATGGTGTAAACATGGTTAGGCAGCTGGGGATGTGCAAACATGATTGACAAATTGTTACATTGTGAAAAAAGCTGCTTATTGAAGCTGTGTCAGGTTAGCAGTTCAATTGAATGTGTAGTGGGAGCAGTGCTGCTGTAACATTCCTTCACTCCCTCTGTCACAAAGAGGAAAAAGTGTTACTAGTGCAAGACTGATGGGAGATCAGTGTTTAGCACAAGATTTAAACTGTGTCTACAGTAGGGAATTTAACAAAATAAACCCCACTGGTTCTAATGTCAGCTCAGGTGTTAGAACCACTGGGAGTTGTAGCCTAGACAAGATTCCAGTATCTTCTGGTGGTTTAAGTGTGTGTTAAGCCTACGGAAAAGGAGCTTTAGTTAACATAGTGGTAAAAATGCACCCAGCCATGGGAACCTTGCTACACGATGGCTCCCACTGGTTCTAATACCACTTCAGCTGAACCAATGAGATTTTTTGATCAGTCCCTAATGTGGACAAGATGTTATTGTCCAGATGGGTATATACGATGTGTGTTGTCAGACTGCAGTCCTCATCTTAGGAATTGTATACACAGGGCAAACAACTGTGTTTAACTATTAAATGAAATATGGTTATGGTTGAACAAGGTTCTAGCTTGACAAGTTATGTTTTGTTTGAACAGGGACAAACCATTTTATCAGAGTTGAATTTCATATTCTTGCTCAGGTAAGAGTGGTTTTTTTTTTTTTAAATTCTGGGCACAGCTGTGTGTCACCTAATGTGTTAAATATGGTTTGTTGCAAATATAGAAGAGAGGAAGGAAAATACATGCAGAAAAGTAAGTATGCAGAGAGACTGAAAGACAGATAGGGAAACATGTATTGGAGACAGCTCCACCCTCCTCTGTGTAGATTCTGAATTGTGTTTGCCCTGCAGTAGCCTCTACTGGTATAGTCAGTGCAAAGGGAAGAACCAGTGCTGCATCAGTAATTGCCAGGGGGCAGAAAGAGAGATGGTTCCCTCTCCAAAATGAACATGACTTTGTTTCCTCTCTAATTGTGTCCAGGTCTCAAGGGCTCAGGGGTAGGATGGCAGCAGGGAAACCAATGGCTTTGTTTGGCTCTGGGAAAGTTGCTGGTTTAATGACTCATCCTGTAGAATGTGGTCACGTTGCTGCTGTTGCTGTTTCCCTTTGCCCTATTTTATCCAATCTTTTGATCTAGTTATATAATTGTGAATCAAGACCAAGCAATGTTAAAGACCTGTGGGTAATGTGACCAAGCTGCATCTTTACTCAAATGGCAGAGCTCTTATCTGGGAAGCCCAGGAAACTGGATTCTTTTCTGAGCGCCGATTTCTCGCTGTAAATGAATATAATGCATGGTCTGTGAGCCTGTTTTGTTTAGGGAGGCATGTTGTAGTATTAGACTCTAAAGCCTTGTCTATGCTAGAAAACCCACCAGGTTCATAACACTGAAATCAGTTTGTCTATGTCTACATTTGCAGCAAACCAGTGTTCCTCGTTCAGCACAAGGTAAACTGTACCTGTTGCTGGCATCTGTTGCTGATAACCATTCTTCTAACGTAGACAAGGCTTAATGGTATGGATGTGCATAGAAAATGGCCCATTCTGTGGCTCAGGATCTGCTGTGTTCAGAAGTCCTGCATTAATTCTGATTTAGATTGGGGGCAAATGCAAATAGTTCTGGGAGATGTCTAACGGAATCTCTGCTGGACTGAGCTTGCAGTACTGTTCACTTTGCTCAGCTAGCAAAATACTGTTCTTGGGACCCCAGCTTTGAAGGGAAGAAATTGGTGGCAAGACTAATGTAATTGGTGTGTTAATGTGGCAGCTTCTAGTGGCATCTGTGTGCATGAGTGTTACGGTGTGGTACTCTTCGTTACCGCAGCCATCTCTCCTTCTGCATAGAATATCAGGGTTGGAAGGGACCTCAGGAGGTCATCTAGTCCAACCCCCTGCTCAAAGCAGGACCAATCCCCAGACAGATTTTTTGACCCAGATGCCTACATGGCCCCCTCAAGGATTGAACTCACAACCCTGGGTTTAGCAGGCCAGTGCTCTCCTTTCAGAGGGGACTCCACTAGTTTCCAGAGATGCTGGTATCACTGACATATTGCCTGTTTTCCTCTTTCTTGTCACAATCTTCCCCCCCCCCCCTTATCTATTTCAAAGGCAGACCCTTTCCCAGTCATTGTAGTTCTCTGATTTAACTCTTTGTATAGGAGGAGCAGAGTTGATCCTGAGATGGGGTGCAGGTTATCCCTCTGCTGTTAAAATTGGACAGCAGTTTTCATGGAATGCTGGACCATTTTCCTTTTACAAAGCTTGTTGGAACTTCCTTCCCCAGCATCCCCTGGCAACGAGTTCCTCTTGGAAGGCCAAACGTATAACGGGGTTCAAAAAAGGATTAGATAAGTTAATGGAGGATAGGTCCATCAATGGCTATAAGTCAAGGTGGTCAGGGATGCAACCTCCATGCTCCAGGTGTCCCAAAATCTCTGCCTGATGCTGGGGCTGGACAACGGAATGAATTACTCGATAATTGCCCTGTTCTGTTCATTCCCTCTGAAGCGTCTGGCACTGGCCACTGTCAGAAGACAGGATACTGGGTTAGATGGACCATGGGTCTAACCTAATATGGCCATTCTTATGTTCTTATAGCCTTAGTAGCACGCATCTAACACACATTGACTTTTAGCGGCATCTAGACTTGTAGATTGCCCAAATGCAGTATAACTGGTTATGGGCTACTTTTCGCTCCCTCTCCTAATCAATACTAATTCTGGCTGCTAGAAGGAAGTGAAGTCTCAGGCCAGAAAACATTGTGCCTGAGTTAGAATCTGTTCACTTTGTTTTCATGTTAGGGCCCTAGAGTTTTTTTTTCTCTCTGGCTCTGTTTTTAGTGGTGCGGCCTTTTCTTTCACAGGAGACAGACACTGACCTGAGAACTTTAACACTGTATTCAGTAGCATCTTCAGTGCAGAAAGGTCAGTTCACAATTTTGGCCTTCAAAGAAACATACAACCAAATGAACCAGAAGAGGGATGAATGATTCCAGTTGGTCTTTGAGCTCAGTCTGGGGTTAGCAGGTGTGTAAAAACTGACTGACAGCATGGGATGGTTGTTTACAATTTGTTCTTGCTCTGTCTTTTCAGACCAGCCCCAGGAAGATGTATTCAGCAGTGACCATGTTCAGCATGGGGAGGATGGGGAATGGCAACGCTCTACTTCAACTACCTCATCTCAGAGCGAGCGGGCGGAGCGACTCTTGCAGAACCAGCACAAGAGCCTGGCCTCTGAGGACACCAAAAAGAAGAGGGCTCAGAAACCTTCTCACATGAGGAGGAACATAAGGTGGGCAGCAATAGAATTGGGAAGGGCAGAGGGTCCCACAGTCTTAATGGGGGAAAGTGGAGTCTACTCAGTTGAATTTGTATTGCTTCTAGGCTTTTGCCAACACCTTCTGTAGCAAACCAGACAATCTCTTAAAACCAAAGCATTTTACCTGTGGCGGGGTGCAAGTAAACTGTTTGAGATCTCAGAAAATTAACATGTTCAGCTCCACAGCAGCAAATATATGAAATTAGCAAAATAATTCACATATAGGTTTTAAAACCAAATACATGAAAATCAGTTCCACCATTACATTCTAATCAATGCCTGAGTTCAGGGTGTCTCTCTCTTCTGCTAGAGCTGATGATATTGTAAGTAGCCTAAAATAAATCCTTTCCCTGCACTACTTTAGGTGTTTATTTGCAAGAAAGCTCAGGGCACAGCCAGTGCCTAAAAAGTTGAAAATCAGTTTCTCCTTCATTTTACATTGTAGTAATTTGAGATTTTTTTAGATCCCCTCCTATATTCTGTGACAGGATGTAGGGCTGTAAGAAGTTTGCGATAACATTTATTTACAGGGAACTAGATGTCTCAGAGGAGTCATAATGGAATGTGGAGCCTTACACCAGCTGATGGCGGTTTGATGCCCCTTGTGTGAAAAGAATTAGTGGTCTTGATCTGGTTCACATAGCAATTAGTACTAATTAGCCCTCTTGTTGGCAGCTTCAACCCAAGGAACAATAGTTTAGTGGGCCCTGGATACCAAGATATATCCTTACTCATAGAGGAGGAGGTTCCTACATTTGAGGGCTAGAGTGAATTGGCAGGGCAGGGTGGGGAAGTCTTGGACTGCCACTGTTCAGACTGTACCTATATTCTGGATAGAGGAATTCAGTCTTCAGAGCTGCAAATCTCACACCTTTCACATTAATCTGAAAGGGAAAAAAATGGAACTTTCCAAAACTCATGGGATTACCTATAAAGTGGTGTATTTAAATTAATCCCTAAGCATATTTGGAATGCATGTGGGGTCATGGTTCCTGGAAAGAACCAGGAGAATAGGAAAGTGACTTGAAAGTACTTATTTCCTCTTTTGCTGTTGAAGGCTTTTAGACAGGTGCTTTGTCTCCTAACAAATTTCCCTGATGTTGTGCCATTGCTGCTGTACGTGGACTCTAATACCATAGAAATAAATAACAACATATATATCCTCTGCTGTTTACAGAAAGATCCTTTCAAGTTTACTGCTACTAGGCATCTCAGCATAGACACACACTTGTCCACTCACCTTTTCCATCCATCCAACATTTTGCTCCTGTCAAACACGAGCCCTTTCCTCATACAACAGTAGCAGTTACAGGCAGTTAAAAAAGGGAGCAGCCTTCCCTAAAATTGTAGTTGTCATGCTATAGCTTTTGGCTATGATGTCCTTTGTCTGTGTATCTTACGTTCTTTTTGGAGCTTGTCATTCCTCTCGTGGGTCAGCTGTGAAACCATCCAAGTTATTTAGGATAGACTGTTTCTGGGTGTAATGAAATAACATTTTCTGTGTTTGCCCATGTGCTCAGAAAGCTGCTGCGGGAGGATCAGCTTGAGGCTGTGACAAAAGCAGCCCAGCTGGAAGAGTTGGAGAGAAGGAAAAGGCTGGAGCAGCAGCGAAAGGATTATCCGGCAGCCATCCCCACTGTACCGCTAGAGTTCCTTCCAGGTAAATAGAGAGGGGCGTTCACTAAAGCAAGTTTTAAGGGTAGCAGATGAAGAGGAGCAGAAAGTGGTACTCTCCCTAGCCCAGGGGTGGGCAAACTATGGGCATCTGGCCCATCAGACCTTTCCAGCCCTTAAGCTCCCGCTGGGGAGTGGGGTTGGGGGCTTGCCCCGCTCCTGCACTACAGACAGGGAGCAAGGTCGGGGGGCTTGCCCCACTCCGTGAATGCCGTGGCTCCACGCAGCTTCTGGGAAGCATTGGCATGTCCCCCCTCCGGCTCCTGCACATAGGGGCAGCCAGGGGGCTCCGCACGCTGCCCCCGCACCAGCTGCTGGCTCTGTAGCGCCCATTGGCCGGAAACAGTGGCCAATGGGAGCTGCAGGGGTGGCAAACGGGGCAGCTCGCAGAGCCACCTGGCCGCATCTCCATGTAGGAGCCGGAAGGGGGACATGCTGCTTCTTCCGGGAGCTGTGAGAGGTAAGCGCCGCCCAGAGCCTACACCTCTGACCTCCTCCCACACCCCAACCCCCTGTCCCAGCCCTGGTCCCCCTCCCGCACTCCGAACCCCTTAGCCCCAGCCCCCTCCCAAACCCATCCTGAACCCCTCATTTCTGGCCCCACCCTGGAACCTGCACCCCCAGTCCAGAGCCCATACCCCCTCCAACACCCCAACCCCTTACCTCAGCCTGGAGTCTCTTCCCATACTCCGAACCCCTTTGCTCCACCCCCAGCCCAGAGCCCCCTCCCTCACCTGAAGTCCTCGTTTCTGGCCGCACTCCCAGCCGGAGCCCTCACCCCCTCCTGCACCCCAACCCTCAATTTTGTGAACATTCATGGCCTGGCATACAATTTCCATACCCAGATGTGGCCCTTACGCCAGAAAGTTTGCCCACCCCTGCCCCAGTCCCACACTCAAACCAAAGTCTGTGTTTTGACATGTCAAAACAAAACATCACTCTGAGTAGTTGGTGCAAATGCTCACACTTCTTTCTTTCATGTTTTGACCAGCAGTGAAATACTGGACAATGTAGACATTTAAATTTGAACAGCTAGGCTTCAGAGTCAACACCCATTGAAATGAATGAGGCAGTTCACACCTCTCAGAGCTATTTTTTCAGGCTGTCTGCAGACCCATGGATACAACATTGTATTAGTTATGCTCTTTTCACATTTTAAAAATGTTTTTCACAAACATAAAGACTTAAGAGTAACCACAAGATTGGAGTGCGGGGAAATGGGGCCAGCTGTGGTCACCTTTTAGCCCCCAAGCCTAAGCACTTGTGCTTTCTCTACAGGATGTAGTGCAAAGTAAGGAAAAGGGAACTTTATTCTCCTTGTTATATGGTATTGGATGGTTAAAAGATGATCCTGTTTTTCTCAGCTTTTGGAACAAAATGGGCTTTGGAGTCTCAGGGCTTGACTACACTTGCGAGTTACAGCGCAATAAAGGAGCCCCGGGCGCCCTAGCTCACTCCCCGTCCATACTGGCAAGGCACGTAGAGCGCTCTGATTCCGCGGCTACATCGCTGCTGGTACTCCACCTCAGTGAGAGGAATAATGTTTGCTGTGCCTTGGCTACAACGCCCGGGCATCAGTGTGAACGAGGTGTTGGGTTATTGCGCTCTGATCGGCCTCCGAAAACGTCCCATAATCCCCTTAAGTCAAGTGGCTACTCTTGTCATTGTTTTGAACTCCTGTAGGAATGCGGAAATACCCTTTCAAAGCTCCGTTTCTGACAGCCGGCATGCAAGCCATTAGTGTGGAATGCTGTGAGTGAGAGGGGTAGGGGGGCAGGAAAGGGGGTCTGCTGCTGTCTGAACTTACAAGACAACATGCTGACATGCTCTCCGCCCCCCAAAACCCCACTCTCTCTCCCCCCACATACACACAACACACTCCCTGTCACACTCCACCCCACCCCCCCATTTGAAAAGCACTTGCAGTCACTTGCACTCTGGGATAGCTGCCCATAATGCATTGTTCCCAGTGCCTCTGCAAGTGCCGCAAATGTGGCCATGCCAGTGCACAAGCAGTTGTCAGTGTGGACAGACTGCAGCACTTACCCTACTGCGCTCTCTGAAGGCGGGTTTAACTCACTGCGCTCTACATCTGCAAGTGTAGCCATGCCCTCAGTGAGGAATATACTCCACACATGGCTTATAATAGGGAGCTTCCCAACAATGGGAATCTTGTTTAGACAGAAGCATTGAGCACATTGAGGTGGGGAAAAGGAGATGAAATGACCCGCTAAGCTGAGACATAGCAGTAGGTTAAACAGCAAGAGTTGATTATGGAAAATCCCAGGACTGATTGACTGGAGCAAGTGTAGAAGGGAATGTTGACTTAACTCCAAACAGTTTTGTATCTTTCCCGATTATTATTAGTATTGTTAACTATTGTTTACTATTTTTGTGTAGAAGAAATAGTTTTAAGAACAGCGGAGGCCACTCAGCTTCCACCTCAGGTCCTAGCTGAGGAAGTGATCTGCTTGGATAGCACCAGCAGTGGCAGTGAAGATGACACGAAAGGCATACTACATAGCATTAAAGATGGTAAGGTTCACAACCAACCTGTCACACATCCCTGTATCTCCCAGATGGTCCCATTTACCCAGTTGCATCCAGCCAGATCTCCCACAAAGCTGTCTATCTTCAGATTTTATGTATCTAAAGGTTTTTTATGAATGTAGTGCTGATTCTGGTAGTCCCACTCCCAAATTGTCCTTAATTAACCTTTCCAAAATGAGCCGAAGCACCTTGGGCCAAGCATTGGCTACAAACTGTATTTGAATATTCAAATTTGCATTTGAAATTGGTATTTTTGAGTCCTTTGCTGAAAATTAACAGAATTTGACTCCTGTCTACAAGTCCAGTGAAAAGTTAACACCCCCTCCCCCCTTTGGCTCTTTCACAGAAGTAATCGAATTGAGTTCAGGAGAGGATGAGGCCCTCCAGATTGTGGACAGCAGTGACTCTGCCAACGAGGGGGAAGATGGGGATGGTATTGAAGAGAGCAGTGGCTCTCATGTGAATGACGCCTTAAATCAGTCGGATTCTCTGGGGCAGGTCATTGTCAACATCAACCATCCACCCAATGAAGAGGACATTTTCCTGGCTCCGCAGCTTGCACGGGCAGTAAAGCCTCACCAGGTACAGGAAGTTGAGGCCCAGAACACACAAGGACTTCAGCAAAACCTCCTCCTTATCCCAGGAGCTGAAATCCATGCTGTTGGTGTCATGTGGGTTGATGGTTTGCTATAGTGATGTTATTGGCAGAGCTGCTGCCCTGAAGCTTGTGGCCAGGATTTGTGGCAGTGCCCAGTGCAGACAGTTAAACGATGGAGAGAAATTAAAGGAGATCCTGAGCCCCATATTTCTTTGACTATTATTATCTGATAAGCAGGCTCTTGACATCTTAGTCCTAGAGCCTGTGCTGTTACGTTGTCAAAATATGTAGAAATACGAATATTTTCACATTTATAACTTCATTGTTTGTAAATCAAATTCCTTCAAGTGTCAAATGCAAAGTATTTAGAATTATTAGAGTAGCGTGATGCCCGGAAAAGTTTCAAAACCAGATATTATGACATTATATTGATAGAGATTTTTCCCCTCTACCTCATGCTTGGATGAGCATTATTTTATCAAATTATTTAAGAACAAAAAAACAACCCAAAGACTGTAGGTCATGCTGGCTCCATGAGCAAATGCACAAGCATAAGAATGACCAGGATCATCTTTTCAGAAAGTTTTTTATAAGGAATTCTATTGAGTCCTTGTAGCTGAAAATACTGCAATGAATCTTTAATTTCCCCTTGTGTATTTATATGCCATATAAGCTCATACAGTGTATATGTCAATCTGTAGCTACATCTCCATTTTGTTGTTTTCCATCGCTTCTTTGGCAACTCTTCCATTATTTTCTCTAGATTGGTGGGATCCGGTTCCTGTATGATAATCTGGTGGAATCCCTGGAGAGATTTAAAAGCAGCAGTGGGTTTGGGTGTATCTTGGCCCATAGCATGGGGCTGGGCAAGACCATCCAGGTCATCTCTTTCTTGGATGTACTTTTCCGGCACACGGAGGCAAAGACTGTCCTTGCCATTGTACCTGTAAGTAACCTGTGTGAAGCAGTGTCAGGTCCACCAATTTAGACTTGCTTTTTTTATTGTTGTGGGGAGATGGATGGATTGGTCCTTTATACCTTAGAGAGAGCCCTCAGGTACCCTCACTCCCATTTTCACTGCTTTCATTCCTCCCATCCTTGAGATTTTGTATCATGGCCCATTCTTTCTAGCTGAGGACAGCTGGATGTGATTCCCAGGCCCCAGTTAACTTTGAGTTCTAAGCGCTAGGTGACTGAATTTTGTGGTCTGAGAACTACTTTCTCAGTCCTTTGGGTGCATTTTTTTCCTCCCTAGGTAAACACTCTCCAGAACTGGCTGGCAGAATTCAACATGTGGCTCCCCGCACCTGAAACCCTCCCTGCTGACTATAACCCAAAAGAAATTCAGCCACGCTTCTTCAAAGTCCATATCCTGAATGATGAACACAAGTAGGTGCCATGAATGCCCCTCCTGAGCAATTAATCTGTTTCTCATGGAGTTGTATTATCAGTGTCTCTGTAGCACTGCTGCAGTCTGTTCATTTGATCTGATTCCATGCTCTGTCCTTTTAGTTTCTCTCCCTCTGTACGTCTGCAGTATATGCACTTGCGTGAGGATTTCAGTACATCGAAAAGGTGCATCTTTTAATGAGGGGTTAGATTTCTCTCATTCCTTATTTATACTCTCCTCCATCATGGTTGTCAACTCAGCTCTACGTTTCCCCTCATGCATTGCGATGAGAAAATTCAAATACCAGACCTTGTGCTATGTATGGATTGGCCAGTAGGGATTACATTGTTTTGTCTGTGGTGGGTACTTTCCTCCACCCTCTTGGCCCATATGCATGATTGCTATTGAATCTTCTATTTGGCTTTTCTGGGAATTTTCACTTTCCTCTCTGATTCCTTCTTGCAGACATTTTAACTATTACTCAGTTTTGCTGTGCCTGAGGGCTTCTAAATGAGTTAGCATTCCTACACAGAAGGGAGAGATCATGTAAGGCAGAGTATTGTCCTTTTCATCTTACACAGTGTGTATTTTTGCTGCTGCAGCTCTGCTTGACTCTTGGTCATTTTGTCTCATGCAATCTGGTGAGATTTATATTAATCTCAGGGCGCTCATAGTTCACTTGGCATTTACACATACTTGGCCGCTGAGGTCCTCACCTCACGAGAGGAATATACTTCCTATTCAATTGTTATTATTTCGAGCCTCTTATGTGCATCTCATATTGGATTGGGGGTTACCATGCTCTGGTGTATGGGAAAGGTGGAGTGGACAGCCTCGTATCTGAGCCTGTCCTTAATATTGGTGGGAGAGAAAGGAAATAATTCACCTAACTCTCAGATTGCTGGATAGGTGTGTGATAAGTAGTAGAGTAAGACAGCCACATACATCAGCACCTCATGCAAACTTGTGCTTTGGAGAGGTCTCTTTCCTAACACTTCCCATAAGAGGATTCCGTTGCTCTGTGAAATCTGATTTAGGTTCATATACAGCAAACTTCTTCATGAGGCCACTAACATTCTATAATGGTTCACCTTTCTCCACCATGTTACCCTCAGTGTGCTGGAAGCTTCTACAAGATCTTCATGTAAAAGGGCTTTGAAAAGGTCCTCTCCTTTAGCGGGCATCCGTTTCAGAGAGTTCAGATGTATCCAAGGAAGAGGTCTCATTTTTTGTGCGTTTGTTTTTCTAGGACGACGGCTGCCCGTGCAAAGGTGGTGACTGACTGGGTGACGGATGGTGGGGTGCTGCTGATGGGCTATGAGATGTACCGTCTCCTCTCACTGAAGAAGTCCTTTGCCACTGGCAGGAAGAAGAAAACAAAGAAACAAACTGGCCCTGTCATTATCGACTTAGATGAGGAGGACCGGCAGCAGGAGCTTCTGAAAGGTGAGAGGCGAGTCTTGCTGGGAAATAACCTCCTCTTTACAGAATTGCAGATGGGAGATTCTGCTAAAGCCGGCTGGCTCCATGAGCAAATGGTCACTTGGCAGCAGAAAATAGTTAGTTTATTGTACATAACCACCTCTGACGTTTGTGCCTATCTTCAACACAGTCAATATATTTGCTAACAGCTTATTCGTGTGTAGGTTCTGAATGAATTCAGTGCTAGCAAAAGATGCAGGAGCGACTCAGCTAGAAACTGAAGTCCCCCAATTTTTATGCAGAGCAGGTGCAGAATAGGTAGCTGCCTATCAGCATCACTGATCTGAACCAACCCTATTCTAGAAGGATCATTCTTGGAATTAGAAAGGTGTTCATACCCATTCAATCTTTGATTTCTCCTCTGAGGATGCAAATAAAGGAGCCAATGAGTACGTTTTGCTAGTGAAAGATGTGCACAAGAAGGACCACTAGGAACTAGACTGAGACTCCCAACTTGCTTCGCCTAGGCCACTGAATAAACATCAGGTGACAGTGACTCGGGTCACTACCAACCTAGGCCAGATTGGAGCTGATGGCCCTGTAGTCCTTTCCCAATTCCCAGAGCCATCCTGGCTCCCTGCAAAAAATTAGTTTTAGAGAGCCAAGGTGGGTGAGGTAATGTCTTTTATTGGACCAGCTTCTGTTGGTGAGAGAGACAAGCTTTTGAGCTTACACAGAGCTCTTCCTCAGTCTCAATCCTGCTGTCTAATATCCTTCAGGTCTGAAGAAGAGATCTGTGTAAGCTTGCAAGGTTGTCTCTCTCACCAACAGGAGCTGGGCTAGTAAAAGGTATTACCTCACCCACCTTGTCTCTCTCATATCCTGGGACCAGGCCAGCTGCAATAACACTACAAACAACTAGTATTTTTTTCAGCTTTCATAATTACTCATTTTTCCTTCTGGAGAGCTACGTGAAGCAGGAACATCAGCTGACCAAGTAACTCTCAATGTTCCTTTCCCTTAGGGATCGAGAAGGCTTTATCCCGCCCTGGCCCAGATGTAGTTATCTGTGATGAGGGACACAGGATAAAGAACTGCCATGCCAGCACCTCCCAGGCCCTGAAGAATATCCGCTCCAGGCGGCGGGTGGTACTGACAGGCTACCCGCTCCAGAACAACCTGATTGAGTACTGGTGCATGGTAGACTTTGTCCGTCCTGACTTCTTGGGTACGCGGCAGGAGTTCAGCAACATGTTTGAGCGCCCCATCCTGAACGGGCAGTGCATTGACAGTACGCCGCAGGATGTCCGTCTCATGAGGTACCGCAGTCATGTCCTGCATAGTCTGCTGGAGGGGTTTGTGCAGAGGTGAGTCCACATCAAGTGTTCAGTAATGTAGTCTGTGCAGTCAGCTCCTTGATCATAGTTTAGCCACATTGATTGAGGAGTGTATTCATTACAGCAATTCCTGTTGTCTTCCTGAGCTTGATTTTTACCCTGGATTCCCTGTTGTCCTTTAAGGAGATTGTAGACATACAGGAGAAATCTTAGAGAGGACCCCAGAGTTAGCACCTGCATGTTTCTCTCAAAAGTACTTTGTCTGGTTTAGTCTGTCAGTTAAGAAGTGATCTTTGGGGGCTTCTCCCTGACTTAGTGGCAGGTGTAAAGTTGTCAGTACTGTCCTGTGGGACTGGTAGAGGGAGCACGTGCAGATGGAGGGCAGCACAGTGCTCCCTAACTTCCTTTAGATGTATTAGTAGGTGATTGGTAGGTGCATTTCTGTATCGTCTTCCATCCAAGTGTCTGAAAGCATTTTACAAACCCCAAACAATATAAGCATCACAGTACTCTTACGGGGGAGAGGAGGGGGGGACTAGAAATCCTCCCCATTTTACAGATGAGGACCCAGAGGCACAGAAGGAGTAAGTGACGTGGCCTGAGCAAGTCATTGGCGAAGACAGAAATAGACACCAGGTCTCTTAATTTCCAGTGCAGCGTTTCAGCCACAAGCGCATCCTTCCTGATTTAGCACCACGGTTAGCAAGACCTTCATCCCCTTTCTTAACACTATCCTGGGGTATTATAATGCTTGCTGTTTTGGTAATAGAGCTTACTGTACTTTTTATTTGGCTTCAGTTGTAATGTCTTCTGAGTGTCCTGCATTAGAAACACTCACAACTAGAGTTCCTTCTCTTTGCTGTCATCAGAAATCTTACCCTGAAGGCAGCCCCTGAGACGCTAGCCCTGAACATTCTTTCTCTCTTCTGATCTTCCTTTCTTGATTGCTTCTGTAGGAGAGGCCATAACGTACTAAAGGCTCAGCTTCCCTATAAAGAAGAACATGTCATTCTGGTACGTCTGTCAAAAATCCAACGGGCTCTCTACACAGAGTTCATGAACCGGTTCCGGGATGCAGGCAACAGTGGCTGGCTGGGATTGAACCCACTCAAGGCTTTCTGCGTCTGTTGTAAGGTGGGTATTGGCAAGAGAGTAGCTTCTCCTGCAGTATACAGGGAAAGGGTAGGAGTCTGTGTCAAAATATTGGCAAGAAGAGTGATGTAGATATAGTACAAGTGCAGTATCTTGGTGCATCTTAAGCAATAGTGTGCAAGTCCCTGTGCATGATGTAATATAGTCTCCTGATACTATCATTGTCACAGGGGGAGGGATAGCTCAGTGGTTTGAACATTGGCCTGCTAAACCCAGGGTTGTGAGTTCAATCCTTGAGGAGGCCATTTAGGGGTCTGGGGCAAAAATCTCAGGGGATTGGTCCTGCTTTGAGCTGGGGGTTGGACTAGATGACCTCCTGAGGTCCCTTCCAACCCTGATATTCTATGATTCTATGATTATTCCCATGTTAAAGATGGGGAATTGAGTCACTTTAATTGACCTGCCCAAGTTCATGCAAACAGTCTGTGGCAGAGCCAGGAACTGAACCCAGATGATCCAAGTCCCAGTCTTTAATAGCAAGACAATCCTTCGTTTCCCAGAGTGCAAACAACATGCTGCATACTTTGTGTTCGCATACGCATGTGTGTGCCTTGTGTATGTTCATTCATCAGTCACCAAACAGAGGAGCTTTAAGATAATTAAAATTAGTAACATGTCTTGGTTGAAACAGCGTATACCTTGTGCTGTGACAAAATCGCACTTTCCTTTTTACTTGTTGACCGGAATCTGCCTAGCTTCTATAGCAGGCAAAGTTTCAGTCCACGCTAGTCAACTACAGAGGACTTCAGACTACACAGGCAGAGTCCCTGGTATTAAATATTCTAATGCGGTGAGACCTGCTTAATTTGTGGTGCTTTACAAACTCCCTTTCAGCTGAATTTGGAGGGGAATAATTAGATTAACAAATCGCTCGTGCATTCCTGCAGGGGAATTAGCATTTGACTGCATGTGAGGTGCTGTAAATCCACAAGTGCCTTGGTTGGGTTTGTGCTAGTGCAGTGTTACCTTTTACCTTTTCTTCATCTTTCAGATCTGGAATCACCCAGATGTGCTGTATGAGGCGCTGCAAAAAGAGAATCTGGCAAATGAGCAGGACCTGGATGTGGATGACCTTGGCACAGCTGGAACTAATTCTCGCTGTCAGCCACAGGGAATAAAAGTCAAAACAGAGACTAATGCTTTGGCATCACCAGTTGGAGAAGCTACCAACAGCAAGTTCCTTCAGGGCATTGGCTTCAACCCCTTTCAGGAGAGAGCAAATCAAGTAGTTACTTACGAGTGGGTGAGTACCAACCTCAGAGCTAGGAGTCTCATGGCTTTTTTTCAATAAACATGGGCTGAATGCTTAGTTGGTCAAAGGCCCATGACCCTTTTGTCGGGGGCAGTGCACTGATTATAAATTGGAGAAAAGCAGTGGAAAAAACCCTTGCTTTTAGTTCTGGGACTTTCTCACCTGTCACAGCGTGCTTTGGAGGATAGGATTATAATTCAAAATGATCTGTACAGACTGGAGAAGTGGTCTGAAGTAAGTAGGATGAAATTCAATAAGGACAAATGCAAAGTACTCCACTTAGGAAGGAACAATCAATTGCACACATACAAAATGGGAAATGACTGCTGAGGAAGGAGTACTGCGGAAAGGGATCTGGGGGTGGTAGTGGAGCACAAGCTAAATATGAGTAAACAGTGTAACACTGTTGCAAAAAAAGCAAATATCATTCTGGGATGTATTTAGCAGGAGTCTTGTAAGCAAGACACGAGAAGTAATTCTTCAGCTCTACTCCACATTGATTAGGCCTCAACTGGAGTATTGTGTTCAGTTCCGGGCACCACATTTCAGGAAAGATATGGACAAATTGGAGAAAGTCCAGAGAAGAGCAACAAAAATGATGAAAAGTCTAGAAAATATGACCTGTGAGGGAAGATTGAAAAAATTGGGTTTGTTTAGTCTGGAAAAGAGAAGACTGAGAGGGGACATAAGTTTTCAAGTACATGACAAGTTGTTACAAGGAGGAGGGAGAAAAATTATTATTATTAACCTCTGAGGATAGGACAAGAAGCAATGGGCTTAAATTGCAGCAAGGGAGATTTAGGTTGGACATCAGGAAAAACTTCCTAACTGTCAGGATGGTTAAGCACTGGAATAAATTGCCCAGAGGCGCTGTGGAATCTCCATCATTGGAGATTTTTTAAGAGCAGGTTAGATAAACACCTGTCAGGGATGGTCTAGATAATACTTAGTCCTGCCTTGAGTGCAGGGGACTGGACTAGATGACCTCTCGAGGTCCCTTCCAGTCCTATGAGTCTATGATCTCTGCTACGAAGCTCTGTCTTGCTCTCTGTCTTGATTAGTGTGTATAAAAGGCTACTAATGGGAATTATGAGACCACTGTACAGCTGGCACTGTGCTTTACACCTTGTTTTCATCAGACCTGGATGGTGCAGTGTCTGTGTTTTCTCACCAGCATAGCTGAGATCAGGACTTGAATGAGAGTGAGATGGCTGAAACTTAAGCAGAATAAGGCAATGGTGATGCTAGTGGGCATCTTGAGGATATGGCAGAAGTGATTCCTGTTCTTGTACTCAAGAGTTTTTGTCTACCTATTGCCCAAGAAATCTGCAGTTTGAAACTCCTGGATCCTCTGTGGCTTTGGGAGTCAGCAGTGGCCAAAACCACCCCTTTCATCTGGACCTACCTGGATGCTTGTGGCCTCTCTTCTTGGATCCAGACTGTGTCACAGTAATTTATTCCTCTGTCACCTTGAGACAGAGTTGTTTTGACGTGCTTCACAAGGGGCTACCTTTGAAGATCACTTGGAAGCTACAGCTGTCAGAATGCCTCAGCTAGATTCCACTGGCTGTCTTCACCTTTTATACTAGTTCTCCAGGAATTGCACTGGTTTCCTGTTCACTTCCAGATGCAATTCAGGGCATTGACTTTGTAGACTGAAGTCCTATAAGGGCACTTGGAGACTGCTGTTTCCTGTGAATTGCCACAGCAGTTTTCATGCTCAAGCTAACAGTCCCCAGACTTAAGTGACAGGGGTGATGCCCAGTTATTCTCAACATGAGAATGTGTGTGTCTGGAACTTGGGAGGGCTATGTGGAGATTTGGCTCTTTGTATAGGGTACATGAGCCTGGAGCCTCTTATGGAAAGTGTGTTTTATAGAACTAACCAGTGACTGAGTACCTCCCCATGTAACCGAGTCTCTTGTTTCTGGGTAGGCCAAGGACATCTTGTGTGATTACCAAACAGGAGTTTTGGAGAACTCGCCCAAGATGGTGTTACTGTTCCACCTGATTGAGGAAAGCGTGAAGCACGGAGACAAGATCTTGGTCTTCAGGTAAGAAGTAGTATCAATGGCTGCTCCTCTGAGCCCTGAGCAGTGGTGTGTTTGGAGATTAGATAGTGGTAGAATGAGACTGATGGCGTTTCCCCCAGGACAGCTGCCCACTGCTATGCAATGTTGTTTGGTCTTTCCCCATTGTTTGGTTTAATCCTTTTTGTTGTCCATTGAGTTTGTAGTCTCTTCATCCGTATAGCTGTCAGTGGTAAGGGGGTGTCCCGTGGCACCCTCAGACTGCTAGCAGGGGAAAGATGGAGTTCTGCTGTTCTAGTTACACTGTTAGGGGCTTTCCTGAGCAGAGACCTTGATTTTTGCAGCCAGAGTCTGTCCACATTGTCTGTCATTGAGGAGTTCTTGGCCAAGAGACCAATGCCCAATCCTTCAGGCTCAGATGTGCAAGGCGTTCATAACTGGGTCCGAAATCTCAACTATTACAGTGAGTACAGACTCCTCCTTCCTTCACCTGGGACTCTATTTGATCCTCTGCGGCTGGGCTAACCTCTTGATGTTGCAGCGATTTCCTCCTGTTTCTCTCCACACTTAACTGTGCTTTTCCGTGGGCGTGCAGATCTGTTTTTCTTTCTTAGCCGTTTTCAGATTGATTTATTTGAGTTATCTTGGGTGCATGTTTTTAGTTTTGATCAGGACTGACTGATAATTTCACAGTTCCCCCTTTTCTTTTTAATGGCTCTCTGAATAGCTTAACTATCACTTCTTAAAACTTTTTAAAAAATCTTCATTCTTCCCTTGCACCACTTGGACACTTTCTAATTCTAGAATCTTTACTGCTTGTTTTGGTGATTGTGAGTTTTCCCTCCTGTTCTAGTCTTTGTCCCCTTCAGTAGCTGACTTTTGTCCCAGGGCAACAGGAGTGTTTAGGGTAGCTGGATGGACATGGTGTCCCTGAGAGCTCCTGGCAAGCATGCTAGGTGTGTATAAACTGCTCTAACTCCTCTTTTAACTCAAAGTCTGGGTGGCAGCATCTCTTCATCATGAGTGAGTTCTGCCCATGACCACAAGTATGCACTGTCCTTCTGCACTCTTCTTCTCTGATTCCTCTGCATATGCTCATGTTTGGTCCAGTGGGGTTTTGCCAGCGGCTTGCGTTGTTTTTGTGCTATCCCAGCTCAATGGGTCTATTATATACGGTACCTATTACCAATACTGGTATTTCAGGCTTTTCTGACTGGTACTGCAGACTTCTTACCTAAATGATGAGCCTCTGTGTAGGATCCCAGTGCATTACAACTGCTCGTCTTTGGTTTAGCTGTATGCATTGTAGCCCATTGTGGAACTTGGGCTATGCAAGACTCCTGTTTTGCACTCATGCGATATTGCAGCTAGACACAGCCTGAGCTCCCTGGCTGACTACACTTGTATGTTTGACTGGGGGGATGTGGGCATTGGCTGGGACAGCTGAGGGCTTGTTGTGATAAGCTGGTTCAATTGCCTGAAATGGCTGGAAGCTCTGCCCTAGCTGGATCTCTATGGAGTCTTCAGGGAAATGGCATTCTTCACAGTGCAGGCACTCTAAGAACCAGACGGGAACTGTTTTGTTTTGATGGATCCCACACTACAAAGGGTTTTTAAATACCCCTCTAATTTTCTTACCAGGACTGGATGGCAGCACTTCTGCCTCAGAAAGGGAACGATTGATTAACCAGTTCAATGACCCCAGCAACAGCTCTGTTTGGCTCTTCCTTTTGTCCACACGGTGAGTTGGCCACCTGCCTGGAATAGAGGGGTGAAAGAGTGGGTTTCACTGATGTGGTGGAGGCTGTTCAGACCAGAGAATTTTTTGCACTTGTTCTGTTTGAAAGATTTGGCTTAAGACCATACAGGATGGTAACTCCTTAAAGTATAAAAGTATTGAAGATTGGGAAGAAAAATTATTTTGAAACTTAATTTTTGTTTTGTTTAAGAGCTGGGTGTTTGGGTGTCAACCTGATTGGAGCAAACAGAGTGGTGGTGTTTGATGCTTCTTGGAACCCGTGCCATGACGCACAAGCGGTTTGCCGGGTGTACCGCTACGGACAAAGGAAGCCATGCCACATTTACCGACTGGTTTCGGATTACACCCTGGAGAAGAAAATCTATGACCGCCAGGTCTCCAAGCAGGGGATGTCAGGTAGGCTTGAACACTTTTGCCAATACGTCATCTTGCTTACTTTCCTTATACTCTGTAGTCCATGAACGGAGTATGTATGATTTTGGTGATGCTTCCTTTTGTCTGACACACACCCACACCCTTCTTGACACATATACAAAAATCAAGTCCAGGGAAATAATACAGCCTCTTTTGCGTTATGGAGCTGAGAATGGGGATCTCAGCTGTTATCCAGAACTTTCAAATAATTTAACAGAATCTGGTGGTTGTAGTCCCTGGAAACCTGAGTCCCTGGTTAGTCACTATAAACTTTTGAGCCTTTTTCAGTGGTTCTGGCTCGTCAGTTACTCATCTTCGCCTTTGCAGCTGCCTTTTTATCACAATGTCCACATAATATTTTCAGCCTTCTGATGTGCAAGGGTGAGATGGGGAACTTCATCAACCATATTGTATGTACAGTATCTTCAGCTTCTAGGTTTGTGTATGCCATGATGTTAATGGCCCACATCACCTTGCTGTAATATATGGAAAACAAAGCATTCCCTAGGCTGATTTGTGTCAATATTCAAACACCTGCATGGTCATATCTCAAAATGCAGTGGAATGATCCCTGTCCCTCCACAGATACTCACAGCAGGGTGCTGTGGAAGGCACAGATTAAGAGCTGGAAAATCGAGTACAGCAGAGAGCAGTAAACTGTTTCCTCCTTACTCTGAACGATGCATTCCATCCATTCTCCAGATCGTGTTGTGGATGATCTGAATCCAGTGCTGAACTTCACCCGGAGGGAGGTGGAGAACCTGCTGCACTTCGTAGAAGAGGAGTCAGATCCTGCCCAGCTGGCATTGGACGCAAACAAGATGAAGGAGTCTGTCTTACAGCTAGCCTGTCACAAATACCCTCACCTTATCACCAAGGTAAGAACAAAGATACACAATGCTGCTTCCAGATATCATTGCCAGTTAGGGATGACACTGAGCTCAATGAGTAACTGTCAGCCCCAGGAGAAAATGGAGCTGCCTGTGTTGTGATACTTTGGTTAAGATAAGAGTATTCCAAAACAATATTAGTTATAAGGGACTGTGCATTTCTCTGAGACGAGTCCATGATCAGTGTCAGGTATCAGGAAAACTGTTGTTCCAACCAAGACCTGAGGTTCATGTGCAGATTTCCTTAGGCCTTTGGTAGATACTCCTGGGGGAATTACGCACCGAATTTGTCCCCCGCAGATTTCTTTGCTTCCCTGCAGAAAAACGACTTTCTGTTGGGGAAGCAAAGAGAAGTCACAAGAGCGGTCATGTGACCTTCCCCAGCAGTATGTTTTTTGGGTGCCCAGGGCAGCTGGCAGAGGTAAATCACTGTGGGGCAGGGGGCGGGACGGGGGAAGACCTGGCTGGTGGCTCAGCTGTTAGTCCCGGCTGGGCTGGGGAGGACAGGACTTCCTCTTCCCCTGCACAGCATCCGGGGCTGGGTCAGACCCACCCCTAGATTTCTCCCCCAGCTGCAGGAATCTCTGCAAATTCCCCTCTCCCCCCCCACCACTTCCTGCCCCCATCGCTCCTCAGCTGCAGGGGGAGGGATCACTGTACAGGGAGCTGCTCCCCCATCCGCCCAACTGCCGTGTATCCAGACCCCCTCATACCCAGACCCTCCCGCTGAGCCTCACCACCCGCACTCAGAACCCCCCTGAGGAGCCCCCTGCCGCTGGACCACCCCGATGAGCCACCCGCACCCAGATCCCCACCCCACCGAGCCCCAACCAGCTGCACTTGGATCGCCACCCCACTGTGTCCCACTCCCCCAGCATCTGCCTCCCCCATTGAGACCCCCACACCCTCTGCCAAGCTCTCTCTCTCCCACACCCAGACCTTCCCAGGCCCCACCCACTGAGCCCCAACCACCTTCACCTGGACCCCACTGCATCATTCCATTACCATTGCATCCAGAACCCCCCAACAAGCCTCTGTACATCCAGATCCCCTGCACACCTGGATTCCCCACTGAACCTCCCACACCCAGATGGCCCCACACAGAACCCTCTCAATCCACGCCTGGATCCTCCCACACTAAGCCCCTCCACACTTGGATTCTGCCAGGCTGAGCCTGCCTACCCACACCTAGGTGCACCTCGCACAGAGGGGCAGGGCACTGGGGTGTTTCTGGGGCAGGCCCAGTCTTTGCTCTGTGTCAGGGTTGGGTGCAGCCTCACCGCTGAGTCTGTCCACTGGGGGGAGCTGCAGAGTGATCTACCACTTCTGTGCAGCCAGTGGCCTGTGCTCTCCAGTGCCATGCTGGAGCCTCCACATTTCTTTGACAAATAAAATCTGCAGAATTTTGCAGAATTTTAAAATATTGTGCACAGAATTTTTTTATTTTTTGGCGCAGAATGCCCTCAGGAGTAGGTAGAGCATCTAGGAAGAACACAGTTTGGAGTAGTTTGGTTAGGGCTGTTTGAGGAGAGGAGAAATGAAGGACTGTGTCTGCCTGTCTGTCTCTATACAGAGATTCATGGTTAAAAGGAAAGCCTGCTATGGGGCATTTAGTGCAGTAATGGAATTGCTCCATTTATATGCTGTCGTATTGCACGTGTTGTGGGTATTGTGAATAAGCATGTTCCTGTGAGTGTTCTGTGGTGAGATCATTGTGGAGTTCGTGCACAGGTTCTTTACAAGAAGTAACCATATGTGCCTATTACACTAGTTTTGAACTCTTCCTCAAGAGCCCACCCAGAATACTGCCCAGAGCCTGCCAATTGCCATGTTATCCTGCCTGGGATACAGGGAGGGATTGCTGTCATTTGGGTTCGTCTACTGCCCTCTTGTGGTATGTTGGTGTCTAAGTATGTTTATGTGCTGTGACCATAGGAGCCTTTCCAGCATGAGTCGCTGCTGATTGACCGGAAGGAGCACAAGTTGACCAAGGCAGAGAAGAAGGCAGCAAAGAAGAGCTATGAGGAAGAGAAGCGAGCATCCGTCCCCTACACCCGTCCATCCTATGCACAGTATTACCCAGCCAGTGACCAGAGCCTGACAAGCATCCCTGCCTTCAGTCAAAGGAATTGGTGGGTACTTATTTCTTTCCGTGTTCTGCTGAGGTCTTCAATCGAGGGGACAGGCAGGGGCAGGAAAAACAGCTAGGGTAGATGAAAACTAACCTGTTACCCTGGGCATTTTCACTTGGCTCCTAGGAAATGGGAATACTGAGGCTGGGTGATGCCCCCTCTCCTTCCCCTGCCAGCTCTAAATACTCATCCATGAAGAAGGGGAATGAAGCAAGGAAGGTGGGGAAAACAGCTGATTAGGGAGGAAGGCTCCCTTTGCAGCCTTGGGGGGCACAGGCAGCCTTTCTCAGTGGGGTGGGAGGGGGGTGTCACTGATTGCAATGGCTGTGGCTGAGAGAATGGATTCTGCATCTCTCAGTATGGTACTATGCCCAGACAGATAGTGAAAGTGTCAAGATCTGCCCCCACACACAACCTTTCTGGCTAATATCCAGAGTCACTGTCCATCATCTGCCTTCACTCCACATGTCTCTGCTGTCGGTAAGAAAGCACCCCCAGTTTACAGATGGGGACACTGAGGTGAAGTGACTTGCCCAAGGTCAGTGACAGTCAGGAATAGAGGCTGGGAGTCCTGACTGCCAGTTCTGTGCTTTAACTCAGAGATCAAACTCCCTGTCATATAGCAATTCACTCTCTCTCAGTGATCCTGGAGCAGTGAGATTCCTACTGCCTCTCTCCAAAACCGGGAGCAGAGCCAAAGAGTTTCAGGGCTTTGCATTTTGGGTTTTTCTGCCTCCACGAGCAATTTCCTCTATGCAGAGCCTCACGATTGCCCATGTGAACGGCTGAGAATGGTGGAACCAAATACAATTGGGACTCTTCCTCCAAAAGAACATAACTCAGTTTGATACTTTCCTTTTCCCTCTTCCCACTAGGCGACCAGTCTTCAAGGGCGAGGACAAGCCAGTGGCAAGCGTCCGCCCTGTTCAGTCCACCCCCATTCCTATGATGCCTCGGCATGTCCCGTTGGGTGGCGTGGGATCGGCATCTGGTTCCAACCCTGCTGTCAGCTTCCCCATCAACTATCTGCAGCGAGCTGGTGTCCTTGTTCAGAAGATTGTCACCACAACAGGTCAGTCGTTTCTTTGGAACGAAGTCCCCCTGAGAACACAGCTGGTTGAGACAGAGTCCTGGGATCCAGAGATGGAAGACAAGCAGTCCATCCCTTGGGGATAGAACAGTGTCCCAGACAGCCATGGCGTCTCATCTGTGGCCTAAGGAGCCGGCTGAGCCCCTTGAGGGGGATTGTGTCAAGAAGAAAAGTGTCTGATTATGAATTGAAATGTGTCCCTTGAAGCATGTGCTGTGGTTTTTAAACTGAAGTGCTGGAATAAGATCCATTAGTGCAGACCGGAGGCAAGAGGAGTGCTGCTTCCCCTGCAGCAGCTTGGCTGGGAGCTGTCTGTTCTCTACTGCAGCTGCTCAACACCTCCCCTGCCGCATGGCAAGGGACGGAGGAGAGAGTAACTCTGGCTGTTCTAGTGCCTGACTCTGATTCTCTGTCCTGGCCCCAGCATAGGTTAGAGCAGTGCTATAACAGTGGCTAGGGACCATACACCAGCTCAGGACAGCCAGAGTGCGGTGGGCTCCAGCCACTCCCTTTCCCTACCCCTCTCTAACCTTTGCCTACCAGGGAGAGAGGCATAGGAGCCAGCTATGCCAGCTCCGCCTGTTATGGATTCTCCCATACCTGGAGAATCCCCAGCAGCAGGTTTTGCACCACAAGTGTGAAAAGGGAGTAAAACAGGGCAGTGAATCTGCCCCAAAATACTGATTGGGGCTCCCTGATCTCTTTGCAGTTTGCAGGCTAACCATATTTCAAAAGCCAGGCGTGCTGCACTGTGGTATCCCTTCCAGTGCTCTGCCCAGTCCTATTTCTATGTTCTAATTGATGGGGCTTGTGTACTGGGACAACATGCCTTTCATTTCTCCTGATCCCGACTCCTTCCTGGGCTCTCAGTCCCAAGGGATTCCACTTCTGCTTCCTATGCCTTCTGTGTTTCTCATAATTAAACCCTGATCTCATTTGTAGCAGAATTTATTGAGGAAGCTAGCTGGGTGGTGAGGGAATTTAGCCCTGGATTTCTCCCACTCTTTTTGAGCCCATAATGTAACTTCTCAAATGCTGGCTTTCTCCACCAGATATTGTGATTCCAGGCACAAACACATCCACCGATGTGCAGGCGAGAATCAGTGCTGGTGAGAGCATCCACATAATTCGGGGGACTAAAGGTAAATCCCTGTCTTGGGGAAGAAGTAACTGCTAATCTCCTGGCCCTGATACACTAGAATCCCCCCAAATTCCTGTTTCCAGTGCTCTGCTGGCAAGATGCATTTACTAAACAGGCTTCTTCAAAGCTTGAAGAGTCAGAAAAACCAGAGGCCTTACTTGTGGGTTTAACCAAGATGGGGAGATGAAGGGGACCAGGCCACTGATATTGTAATTTCCTGCCAGTGCCCCAAAGGGGGAATGGTCTGCCATCCTTCCCTTCTGAAGAGGATGGAAGCAATTTCAAGCTCCAGGGTTGCCCATCTCATTATGTTGACACACAATCTTCTATCATGTTTTGGGGATGAATAGTTCTTGACCTACTAGACCGTTGCAACCAATGGAGAAGTTGCAACTAACAGAGTCCCAGGTCAGGCTGTAAGGAGATGTGGCGGCGCATTCTCCCTTCCAGTGGAGTCCGTCTTGTCACCTTTCAAGAGTATTGCAAGCTCTAGCTCTTTCCACAAGCCTTCTCCCAACAACAGTGGAGCAGCTGGCCAGGCATCGTTTCTCAGAGATGGGGCAGGGCTTGGCCTGTTTGCAGTGCTGTAACACTGGAGAGGTGATCGGTTGGGGCCCTGGGGACAGGGACCGTATGTTTCAGTTATTTGAACAGAGCCTAGTTGAGTGCCATTGAAATACACCGACAGCACTGCATAAGGGAAAATGGAACCAGAGTCATTGCCACTGGCAGAGATGATGACCTGAAAATGTGTTTGACTCTCCTGGGGGAGAAAAGGGAGCACGGGAAGGGGATTCGGGTCCTGCAGCAATTCAGCGGAGAGCCACGTGTGTGTGTGTAACCCTGGGGCAGAGGGAAGCAGAGGGAGGGATTTTTCAGGGACAGACTGGAGACAGGCTCTAAAGGAGAGAACCAGTGTGCACCTGAGTGCAGGGGCACTCCAGCACTGAGAGTGTTCAAGAACACAGTCCCTGGCTGCCCTTGTCGCTAGCCAAGGTGCAACCCTAGGAGCTGCTGCATCCTGGTTTTACAGTCTGCTCTGTTTTAGGTAAATGGCATGTGGGCTGCAGGCTCCTGGAATGTTGCCAGCACAGCCCCCAGCTGGGCACAGTTTGGGTGCCTCTGGCCTGTCTGAAATGGACCTGTAGGCCTCTGACACTGGCACAGCACTGTGACAACAGCATTGCCCCATGGCAATGCTCACCGACGTGGAGAGAGAGATCAAGTGTTTGGGGATTAGGGGCTGGTGTGTCTTCTCTGCTGCCCTTTTCTCTCCCTGCCTGCCAGTTCTGCAGCTTTTCCCTGGGGCAGGCAGCCAGCAGCTGGGCATGGAGCTGTTCCTGTGTCTGACCCGTTACTTCCTCCCTGTCTGTTTCAGGGACATACATCCGCACCAGCGATGGGCGGATTTTTGCTATCCGGACCACTGGGAAGCCGAAGGGCAGTGAAGACCGTCGAACAGCTGCCTCAGGTAGGGGCCGAAGATCCTTACACGGGATACACACCCTGAGTGCTCTCCTCCGTTGGGTTTCTGTGGGGAGTGTTTCACCGCACTGTCTTCCCCAGGGCTGTATTTAGGGGACTTGCTTTACATCCCTGCCCAAGAGCTTCCTCTCTTCTCACTTCTTTAAATTCCACATTTTTTCTCCTCCCTGGCTGATTCCATGGCAGCCCCCTCCCCCCCCCCCGCATCCCACGCCGAGTCTATTCAGTCCCCCCCTCCTCTCTTTTCCCAGCGCCTGGATGTTTCTCTGTCTCACCCACTCCATCTCCTTGTCGCCTCCAGGCTCTCAGGGTCCGTCTCTGGAATCCACAAGCAATGGCAGACACAGTGCCTCGTCGCCCAAGCTCCCTAACACAGAGGAGCTCACTCGGCCCATTTCCCCTGACAGCCCGGAGATCATCAGCGAACTGCAGCAGTATGCCGAGGCAGCCGCTGCCCGGGAGTCTCGCCACAACTCCCCCAGCACTAACACTGTGCACGGACACCCTGCCCGGACAGACAACGCGGCCACCTTAGCAGCCCGGGGAGCTGAGCAGCGATTGGGCCTCCATTGCTTGGATCCGTCGGTTTCTTCAGCCCTGCCAGCCACGAGCCAACATGTCGATGGTCACTCAGTGCTGGACTTACGGGGCAACAAGCGCAAGTCGACCTCGCCCTCTGTCCCGGAGGAACCAGCCCGTCGGCAGCAGAAAAAGCGCCACCTGCCAACGTCTGTTCAGTCGTATGAACACGGGTACCCAGTCTCTGGTGGGTTCACCATGCCCCCTGTTTCTTTAAACCACAACCTAACCCATCCATTTGCCCCCCAAGCAGGAAACTCCTTGTACATGGGCACTGGCTCATCCTACTACCAGCTGCCCAATTTACTACCAGACCCTCAGCTGGTGTTCCCTGTGACTACTGACCCTCTGCTGACAGCCGGCACCGCCAGCTCCTCTGCTGCTACCTCAGCCACCGCCAGCGTCCCCTCGTTCATGCTAAACCCCTCTATGACGGGGATGCTGCCCAGCTACTCACTTCCCTTCACGCAGTCACTCCTGCCTGAGCCCAGGATGTTTGCTCCTTTCCCAGCCCCAGTTTTGCCTAGCAGCCTTCCCAGGAGCATGGCGTCTGCCTACCCTGGCTACATGTCCCCTCATTCGGGCTACCCGGCCGGGGGCCTCCTGCGGTCCCAGGTGCCTCAGTTTGAATCCCAGGAGGCCTCAGAGGTGGGATGCAGCTCCAATGATGACGAGGACAAAGACGACGATGTAATAGAGATCACAGGGAAATAATGGGCCCAGTTCCTGTTAGATCTCAGCTTAGCCAGGAGGCAAAAGTTTCAGGACCTCTCTGGAGTCAGGATTTCACCTCTGGGCTATGGCAGCAGGGCTGGAGGAGGAGACGTTTTTAGATGTCAAGGATCTGCATTGTATTGGGGAGGGAGGATGGGGAGAACAAAACCTGAACGGACTTGCAAGGTTGGGGGGCAGCAATGCAAACCATAGGAGTGCCTCCCTTGCTTCCTCTCCTGCATTGTCCGTGTGTCTGTCTGTGTTGTCCGAAAAGGGAGCCTTGATGTTGCGATTCAGTGCCCCTTCTCAGGCCTGGAGACACTGGGTTGATCTCTGTGTTTTTGAAGAGCTCCCTCTCGCGCGAACTGCCTTATCTGTGAACTTTTCTCGCTCAAGGAGGCACGGGCTGGGGGTGTGCCCCAGGAGAGGGTCTCGATGAAGAGCATTTTTAATTGGGGTTGGGGAGGAGCAGGCTATATGTCGTGTGTGTAGGAGGGGAGGGCAAGGGGTGTGTGTGGGGGGGGTCAATGTGAAAACCGATTTGTCTTTCATCCTCTTAAAAATTCAAAACACAATAATCTGACAGCTCTTGCCAGGCCCCTGCTGGAGGATGAGGTGTGGAGTGGGGAGAATGCTGAGCTGTGACATGACTCTCCAGTCTGCTCCCCCAGGGGGCCTTCTCTATGAAGCCCTCTGAAGGCAGTGACCCTAGTAGGTTGATCCTATAGTTCTGGTGTTGGCTTCTCGAGCCTGGGTTGGGTTAGGAATCCTTTAAATCTTGTAGTGGTTCGAGGGGAATTCTGGGGACTTTCCCAGTTCCTCCGTCTCTTCCAGTGATGGCCACCTCACCAGGCTATTGAGGGGTATGCCCTCAGGCTCCAGGAGGAGGCCTCCGAGGGAGCAGGTGGACCAGTTTGACTCCTATCAACCCCAGCCAGCAGGACAGGTTGAAAAGGGATACCATTGCGCACTCAGCACCCATCTCCATTGACTCTGTGACCGGAGCGACTGCCCCCTCCGCAGAATCTCTACATTAATTTATTTCATGAAGGCAAATATTTATTTGTTTGGGGAGTTTCTTTCTATGTTTTATTAATTTTGTTGTTTAAAAGAAAAACAAACCTGCTGGCCTCCATAATGCAGTAGTTGATTGTTGGATTGTCCATATGGGGGAGATGAGCCCTAATGACCATTTGACCAAAGCATAATCTGAAAGCAGGACCAACTGTGAGTGTTCCCCAGTAGCCAGCTCCCTTGTTTGGTTCTGTTACAATGATGTGGCATTGCCTGTGCCATATACACCCCTTTGGGGGAGCGTGTGACAGTAGCACGGGGTAGTTGTTACAGTGTCTGTCCATGCAGTACAAGGGATAATGAGACACCTCTGGTCATAGGGTTGGGATCACTCTGGCAGCTGAGAAATTAAAGTGATTCCTTATCTCTCTGAGAGATTGGTTATCTCGGCTCATGATAGGTGGGCTTGGGGATCTCAGGGCAGCAGGCTTGAGCTCCTGTTGGTTTAACAGACCCCCTGGCTGACAGGTGGAGCGCTGTTGCTGGGCTTCAGCCCTTCCCAACTGGAGGTGTCACATGAGAGTAAAAGGTGAGAGAATGGCTCTAACACAGAGAGTAAATTGCACTGACTGCTCACCTCTCGTCATCTGCATTCAAATCATGCTCTTGGCATTGAAATGCCACATTTACATGAGTTTGGGCACCTGAGCTAGATGGCCTGCCATCCTGTCCGCTGTGTGCGTGCACATGCACTGATAACTGCTGAGTAATCTTGGAAACTCAATGCCTGCTCAAAGGCCCAGATCCTTGAAAGGATGTAGGCTCCTAAATCCCATTGACTTCAATGGAAGTTTAGAATCTTAAATACCTTTGAGGATCTGGACCTAAATGTCACCACCTCAGGGAAAGAGAGAGACTATGAATGTCTTTGAAAAGTGGTCCATGCCATTGGACCAATGGCAGCTGTTGGCACAGACCTGTTATCAGCAAACCTCCAGGGCTGATGCTTCAGCATGGTTATTGAAATCTACTCAGACCAGCTCAGGAGGGAGGGACAAGGCATTCTGGCATATTGTATAAGGTAGCTGTGAAGAAAGGGGAACTGCTTTATCAAGGGAAGGTGGTGCAGTGCGTGTGTTTGTGTGTACCATTACAAAAGTAGGACGTTATGGGGCTTTCTCTCTGTCGTTCTCTGTTTTAATGGAACTTGTCTGTCAGACATAACCACACCATTCATAGAAGCCTTAGATCTACAGTTTAGCTATGCAAATTATTTTAAAAAACAAACATTGAAATAGTGCTTTCTTCAACATATCCTAGGAGTTGAAAACCGAGGGGTTCTGAGCAAACTTCTGAACAACTTGTCTTTGGATGCACCATGGAAATAAACAAACTCACTCCCCCTTCCCCTCCACCCCCCAATAACAAAGTAAACTAACTGATGGTGTCCATGCAAATTTCTCCAAAGACTTGACAGTGCTGCATCTCTGAGTCATGCCCTTTGCAATTTGTGTGTCCATCTTGTGCAAAATACTGTGTCGCTGATTGTATTACAGCTGTCTGTTGTATCTCTGTAAGGCTCTCAAAAACTCCAGTGGATTTGGGAAGTGGACCTAGGCAAGGGGGTTTCTTGTCAAGAGTAGCGAGGATTCAGACCTGCAGGAAATCTAAACAATACTTGTGGAAGGCAACAGTTGATTTAGGGTTAGAGCAGACCTTTTAACCAGAGTCCTTTGGCATGGATTATGGTTCCTTCGTTGTTTGTGCCAGGGTAGCACGTTTAATCTGAATGATCCTGCTAGTTCTTTGTAATGGGGGCATGTTGTGTGTCTTTTCTCTGCTCAGATGAGGCATGAAGATTTTGACTCTAAACAGTAGGTTAACGTATGGTTCTGAATGCCGTACCTGTAATTGCAGTAGCTTTCACGGAGACTTTGCTCATTGCCTCATGAGGAAAGCACCAGAGGCCTCTGGAGGGCACTTTGGAAGGCACTGAATTGGGCAGGCCTCTGGCACACCCTCACTTTGGTGGGTGGAATGTGGGAATTTTTCTGCTCACAGGAATAGGTGCACCTGGGATTAATTTAACCAAGCCCTGTAGCCATAGGAACTGGAGACTGAGGGATCCTTTGATGGCCATAGGAAATGGACCCCTGTAATTTACTTCCCCAGCCACTGGATGACAGTGTTGTTTCACATGGAATATTTACTTCCTGCAAGCAAGTAGGTTTAAAAATGTGCTTGTTTTGAACACTGGTTTTTGTATTCAGTCAAGAACGCTAGGAAAACTAACGCTCTTTGCATTGTGCAGATTCCCGCATTAAACTGACTCTTGTAAACAGGGACCTTTCTCTGTCCCTGGCAAACTTCTATCTCCTCCTATCTGTTCGTAGTACATTCAGTGCTTAGAGCGCACATCCTCCATAAACTACTGGAGACTAATTAGCCCCACAAGTGCCTGGGTCGAACCCCCATCCTGTACCCCAGCCAGCACTTGGTGGGTGGGTCCCTCTCTCCCTCCCGCTCCATCTTGACAAATGCTCAATCCAGACTACCTCCTCCCCCACAAACCCTCCCAGTTTCCATGCGTCATCTCCCAAAAGCTAGCTAGTGGTTTAAAGATGAAACCCCATTGATTTGGGGCATCACAACCTTTGGGAGAGATGATCTCGTCACCTGGAGTGAAGGAAGGGTTGTGAAGGTGATTTCCTCTGCCTTAGTTTTCTGTTAGTGCTGATAAAGCCCCCATCTCCCAGATGCTGACCACTGAGATCCACTGGGTGTGCAACATCTTCCAGGAAGGTGCAGCTTCTCGTGCCAGAGGGCTGGCAGTGCTTCTGAGTACATGAACTTCAGGGAATGCAGACTGAGACCATGGATCAGAACTGTTTAATGTCGGAGACCAGGAATCAGAATTGTTTAATGATTTTTGCATAGAAGGTCAGAAAGTCCTTTATCTGATGCTGTTATAATCTTCAAGAATATCTTGGACATTCAGAGGTGGTATTGACAATGGAGACCTCTCTGAAACCTGTTCCACAACACTTCCTTACCTAGGGTATGTCTACATTACAGCCACTACAGTGGCACAGTTGTGGCGCTGCAGCTGCGCTGCTGTAACGCCCTAGTATAGGCTCTTCATGGATGGAAGAGTTTTTCCATCGCCGTAGGTATTGCACCTCTCCAAGAGGGGGAAGCTAGATGGATGAAAGAATCCTTCCATTGACCTACCTGTGTCTTGACTGGGGGTTAGGTCGACCTAACTATGGTGTGAAATTTTTCACAGTCCTGAGCGACGTAGCTAGGTGGACCTAAGTTTTAGGTATAGACTAGGCCCTAGTCTCCTCGCTCCTCTTCCACAACCCTCAGTCTTCTCTCTTTCCCTGATCTCTCCTTTCCAGACTCCTCTTTTCTCTAGCTGACACATAGGTCCTCTCTTTGCTTTCCTGACCCCTGTGATGGGGCTGTCTCTGCTAATTTTCTGACTCCAAATGGACTGACCAAAGTAGCTTATAGTACATATTTGTGCTGCAGATAACACTGAGAGTAGGAACAGGGGCTCTCTGATAAGCAGTTGGACACTAAGGAAGATTCCTGGGCAGAGCACAGAAGCCCTGGGGACTTGTGGAATACTTGGGTTGCACTTTGGCTGCCCCTTTCAGTCACTATCTAACTATAATGAGTAGATTTTACTTACTTAGGCCAAACTGTTTAGATGGCAGTTTCTGGAGCAGCAGGGATATCAGGGCAAATTCCACACTGTACTGCTACAAGACACTAAGACAGAATTAGGGGAAGAGGTGACCTCATAACTGTGATGTTTCTGTGAGTTTTCTAGGATGTACCTAATCTCAGTCCAGTCTTGGGCAATGTATGTTCACGCAGTTCTGCAGGATGGAGCATCTCGCATTCAGTTCCAAAAACTGCCAAACGAGCTTCTCTCAAGCTTTGCTGGGAATGAAAGAATTCACTTTGCGTTTTGCTCTCCGGGAACAATCATGCGATTGAATTTCACTAGTACAAATACTGATGGGAGAGCGCCCTTTCACCTTGCACATTTGAATACTTCTGGCAAGCAAATTCAGGTTGGTTTTTCATGGGCATTTGCACCAGTAAGCAGATAAATGTTGGCTAATAACTTCAAATAATTGCTTAATTAGAGAAAATCATGGTCTGTGGACATTCTGTGAACAGAAAGGGGCAAAATACAGCAACTCCATTCACAATGAATGTGCTTCTCTGCTCTCTCAAGTGAGATCAGGTCGTCCAAATTTGAGCGGGAAGGAGGGTGGGGGGAATTTAGACCAACTAGGATACACTGGGAATGGCTCCTTGCAAGCTGAATAGGAAAAGAAACCCATCTGCAAAGGGAGAGGATGTTGTAAGTGGGGGGTGATCAACTGTGTAGGGTGGAGGGAATAGAGAAAAGAAATCCCCATATGCTCCACCCTATTCCCCCTGTACTGAAACAATACCACTAACAGCTGCCCAAAGCTGCACTGTGTCTTGGGTCCTGTACTGTTAGCCATCTAGCTTGCATTCAGAAACTCTCTGGTAGATTTGCTTGTATAGGGGAGCGTGAGCGAATCCATTGATGATGTTTGTTTTTTATTTTGTTTTTTCTGTTTTTAATACCGCCTTAGTTTGTGGCCTGTCTTTTGTGATCAGAAAGAGGAGTTACTGTAGCAGGGTGTGTCGGTTGGCCGGCTGCACACATGATCATGTGCTTCCCTCTTCTCTCTGTCTAACGGGGCGTGCTCACTGATCTCCCAGAACAGAGACTTTGAACAATTTGTTGTTTATATGATGTATTTATTTTTACTTGTGTTTCATGTCATTTTTTAAAAAATCAATAAATTGTAAGTTGATATAACTGCCGCTTGGCGCGCTCTCTCTCTCTCTCTCTCTCTTTTTTTTTTGATAAAATAAACTTCAAAATTAAAAAAAAACCCACAGCGACTATTGTCTGAAATGACTTTGGTTTGGATTTGTGTGTTCACAAATTGTTGACGGAGCCAGGGAGCTGGGAAGAGGTTCAGTGAGTTCGATTGCACTGGAGTTAGAGAAACAAAGCCTGGTGCATTTAGGATGTCAGGCCTCTGATTCAGCAACGCACATAGGCATGTGCTTAACTCCCATTGAATTCAACGGGACTTAACTTTAAGCATGTGCTTTGCTGAATTGGGGCTGTGGTAAATTTCACTTTGATCGGTGATACATGAAAATTGATTGTGCATACTTTATTTGAGAACTATCCCAACAGAATCATGCCTCTTTTCAGCAAATGTTTAATATCCTCGGGCTGCAGTGAGGACTTTTGGTATTAAGACTCCATTATTTTGTACAAGTAAGAGGGCAGAATATTTACTGCAAGGGAGTTATTCCCTTTGTTGCTGTGAATCAGTTGTGCTCTTATGTACTTGCTCCCAGCATGAGAGGGAAGCTGCAGGGAGGGGACTCCAGCATAGACCTGTTCTGCCACCCCTGTCCCAACTACTTTGATTTTCCTCTTTTCAGGTTTCAAGAATGAGCTGGGCCTAAATTACTTGTTCTGGCGCGGGCCCTCAGAGCCCTTTCCCCATAAGGCAGACATGTCACAAGGTCCTCCACCTTCGTATCACCAAGTTCCTGTCCTTCCCCCACCCAGTTAGCAAACTCCAGGCCCTTTCCATTAAGGAACATTTCTCCACTTTTCCTTGAGGGTTCAGACTCAAATCTCATTCTGACAGTCAGCTCAGCTCTGCCTTTCACACCAACCAGTGTAATTCCCTACGTGCCTTCCGTCCCAAGCCTCAGCTATGCCAACTCCATGTGGTGGATGTTCGCAAGGTCCTAAAATTCTGCCTCAGAAGAAAGGAGTGGAAGGGGGTAACTGTTGTCTGTCCTGTCCTTGAGGGGCTCCGAAAGGTCTTAAGGTACAGATTAGTTCAGATAGGCTCCAAGCCTGGCCAACAAACTGCATATATTAATGTCCCAGCCCACGATACCAGAAAACTCTCATCCTCCTGGGATGGGGCCAGTTACAGCCTGTTCCCACTTTTATACCATGCTGAAGGTTTAATATCCTTTTGCCAGCAAGAGACAGCCTTGAGCCTGCCTGCAGGGTATAACGGCCTTTCTTGTCATGGCCTCACAACATCTGTCGCTGCCTCCATCACAGTAAATGGCCTGTCGGACACAAGGGGATGAATGTCCCCACATGTATGTCATTTGGTTTTCTCTGGGGTTGGAGGATCCCTGCGCGGGAACCCTCCCTGATTAATGCTATGCCTCTCTGGTGCCCAAGACTGACATCAGCCTTTCGAGTTCCCAGCATTGGTACCATTCTGCAGGGAGATTCATTCCAGCTGCCTCGGTCTCACAAGAACAGTGCAGCACTGCAGAGGGTTTCTCCGACAAGACCAGATGGCTGGTAAAGGGGAAAATATAACTAGTTAAACATTGCAGTGAGGGAGGTAATTATGGTTGTTCCCATTTTGCCCCGCACCAGACACTGAGTCCGTAGCAGTTCTGGGACCGGAACTCCAAACTCCTCCCTCCTCAAGCCTGGGCCCTGTCCACTAGCTCATGCGGGTCATCCTCCCTAACTGCCTTGCAATGCTTACCTGAAGGGGCTGGGGCCTCTGTACTCCACCAGGGCCGAGGGAGAAGTGTATTGCTGAGGCTGGGTATCAATTCCCCATAACAAGGGAGGCTGGTAAGAAGCATGGGTTTCCATTCTATTTAATTTCTAGTATTTATCATTAATAAAAAGAGGCGTAATAAGAAAATGACAGAAGAAAAATGCAGAGAATAAATATTTCATGGTATGTAAATAGTTTAAAGTCCTCGCGTCACGTCAGTCTGTGTCAGCCGGCCTAGTAACCAGACTGTTTGCTCCAGGCCGTGGCTGCGAAGTCCCTGTTCTAGCACCTCCTGGACTTAGCAGCCCCATTGGTCTGGGGGTGTCTGAGTGCATTTGCACTGTCCGCTGGCCCTCCCCAGGCTCCAGGAGATGGCAAAGGGCAGTGTCACGGCTGAGGTAGTACATGGCGAGTCCTCGGGCCTCTCAGCAGGCAGAGTTTGGCAGCGGCTGAGCTGGCACCTGTGTCCAGGGCTGTGCATTCAGAAGGGCTCTGGAGACGTGGCTGGCTAATGGAGACTGGTTCAGTGAAGCCCCCCAGGGGGCACTGTGCAGAGATCAGACTAGTCTCAGCCCAGCTCTGGCTGGCTTCAGGGGGTCGGGATGCCTCCGCACTCGGCCTTTCTTGCTCTCCAAGGAATGCTGCCACTTCGGGTTCCAGGCCTTTTGCCGCTGCCTCTCCTGGTGCCGGAGCGCATTGCAATACTCGTCCAGGCTGGTGCCCGGTGCCCCCGGGGTCCGCGGGTAGCCCTTGTACTGGAGCTGTACGGGCATGGCGCTCAGGTGGCTGCCTCCCTCCTCGGCACCCTTGCTCCGTTTGGCCCCCATAGCCTCGTGGCCAATGACACGAAGGCTGTAGTGCGTGAGGGGGCGGGAGAAGGAACGCTCCACTGCCTGGCACTGATAGACTCCAGCATCCTCTCTCACCAGCTGGCGGATCAGGAGTCCTTGCTCCAGGATAGAGAAGCGGTCACCGGTCCTCACCTGGGGCAGACACAGGGAGGGGTCAAAAGCAGAGCGCCCTGAGATGCTACCCATGGGCTGTTGCCATGGAGCCAGGGCTGCAGCTTGTGACATGCTCTGCTCGTCAATCGGGGATGGTGGCGTTGACTGTGCCGGCTGAGCTGCTTGTGCAATGGGCCAGGCTCCAGCCTGGGCAGCGTCCCCCCGTCCTACCCCCTCTGAGGGACTGGGGAGGAGCGTGGGAGTCTGGCCATACCACTCCCCATGATTTAGCTTTTCCCTTCCCCAAGTACCTCATCCAGGGCTGCCTCCCTGCTGCGCTGCACGAGCCACCGAATGGCCGTCTGGGGAGAGCGCGCCAGGCACTCGAGGAAAGTAGTGTTGTTCTCCACCCCAAATACCAGTTTCTCTTCAGTTGCAGTAACCCCTGCAAGGGGGAGAGCAGATCATGTGCATGTGGGGGAGCAGAGTCCTGCTGCATCAAGTCTCTCCACACCCTGAACCAGCATCCCCCCTTCCCCAGCCTCTCTAAACCAGCCCCACAACCTTTGCTGCTCTAATCCTCTGGAGCAGCCCTGCCCCATCTGCTCCAGTGTGCGGGGCGCACACTGGGTGAGAGAGTTCCACGTTCCGGCTGAGCCATCTCTGGCTAGAGCGCCACGCGTGTGCAAAGTACTCTAGCCAGTGGGGCAGGAGGACAGAATTGTAATTGGCAATGATACAACCACCTTTTGCTGCATGAAAAGGGGCCTGGGTGTGTGTGAAGTGACTTGCTGTATCTCGTCTTTGCACACACGCAGCTGGCAGTGCCCAGAGCACAGGCGGAGGGCACGCTGTTTGCAGAGCTGCGTAAATCCCAGCTTTCCCGGCCTGGCACGCTAACAGAGTGTCGGGCTGACGGCGCGCCGGGGAGTGACTGGAAGGGGAACAGCATTTATGGAAATGGAGCTGGCCATCCCAAGGTACTCTGCTCTGCTCACTGTTTGCTGGTTAATTACCCAGCCCCATGTCAATGGCCACCTGGCACTAGATCTGCTCACACCCTGTGCCCTGGAACTGAGCTGGGTTCAGTTTTGCAAGCAACACTTCCTGGGGGAAGCGTGTTGTCTAAGGTGACTGTACAAGCCTGGGGGTGGCGCTGCTGTGCGTCTGCTGGGGATAGCTGCTCCTGTACATTGCTGCCAGCATTGGGGAGGTCCTTCCTGGGGCTATCAGCACCCCAGTGCTCAGCCCACTGCATGGTGCAGTGGTACAGTGTGCAAATGCACCATGATGTGGCTTTGGTGAAATGTCTTCATCACGGGATGGGATTGCCCTGCCCATGGCCAGTCCTGCTAGAGGCACCCGAGGCATGCCGGAGTTTCACCTGCTCCCTCCTCCATGGCTGAAGAGAACAGCCCATGCTAGGCAGCATGCAGCCGCTGGGAGAGGGGTGCCGCAGTGGCTGATTCTCACCCGCTGTGGTGTCCTGGCACTGACTGACCGGGTCGGCCTTCAGCGCACCCTGGCAGCGAGCTCGCCTGTGGGGAGGGGAACGAGACAACGCACTCAGTGAGCCAGGTGCCTGCTGCAGGGCGTGCATCAAATGGAGATTTATTGATGGGTCTGTGGGGGGCTCAGGCTGGAATAGCAGGAGGCTGCAGGGCTGGATGGAGGGGCATTGGCAGGGCTTGGGGGGAGGGGGGCTCAGGGCTAGAATAGCAGGGGCTGCAGGGCAGAATGGAGGGGCATTGGCAGGGCTGTGGGGGCTCAGGGCTGGAATAGCAGGAGGCTGCAGGGCTGGAGGGAGGGGCATTGGCAGGTGGGTGTCTGGAAGGCCCCAGACAAGAACAGACAGGGGCTGCTGCGGTTCTGTATTTTTGACTTGGGTTGATTGTGAGAAGCCAGTGCAATGTCTGGTCCAGTGAGTAGTGTCCATGGCCCCTGGGCAGAGGCTCTGGACTGCAGGGTGTGTAACCAGCTCTGAATTCCCTCTTCCCACCTCCATGCAAACAGCCAGGAACGGTGGACACTGTGTGAAGGAAGCAGGGCTGGGCTCACCTCTTCTCAGTCAGCCGGTAGGGGCTGCAGCCCTTGCCATCCCAGGTGCAGTAGGGGTCTCTGGCCAGGCAGCAGTCCGTGCAGTCTTTGCCGTAGAGCTCGCAGCGGTACAGGGAGAGCTGGACCAGCCCATGGGTGCTGCTCACAAACAGCTCCTGCTGCTCATGGAACCAGAACGGCTGTCAGCACCCCCGGCTCCCTTTCCATGGAAGAGTGGCGTGCAGGAGCCTGGGTGCAGGGCTGGACCCACACCTCAGCTCCTAGCTAGTAAAGGAACCAGCTATTCTAGCTCTTCAGAGACTAGTGCAGGGAGTGGGCACCTGACTCAAATTGGGGCACTTTGACACATGTGGACTTGGGCAATGCCACTCCTGGCACCATGCAATGGGGGGCCTGACCCAGCTGCAACTGGGCTGCACCACACCTGGCCCCTGGTGCCCTGGAGTGGGGGATCCTGTCCCACACAGCTGCAGCACGTGAATGTCTGCATTAGCATGTGGCTCCTGGCCGGAGAGCCTGGGTGTCGCATCCTTGTCTTGCAGGGTGTGATGGGCCCTGTACAGGGCTTTGTGAATGGTCATTAATGAGGCCTTACCCGCTTTGGTGAGAACTGCATGTCCAGGATAGGAGACGGCACCTAGAGGAGAAAGGACCGCACTGGAGCTTGGGTAGATCTTTGCCCAACTTCCCAGCTGAGTTCAGCCATGGCAGCCCCAGCTGGTCCACTGCTGGATCCCCCACACTCGCCCTGCTTTGCCAGTGCACCGCCAGCCTGACGTACCCTAGCCCCTGCTATTCTAGGATTGGCCCTGTGCTTGAATGGGTTAAATTCCAGCAGGAAATGGACAAGGGGTCAGGATCCAGCGCCAGGCTCTGTGTGACCTTGGGCAACTCACTGAAGCTACTCTGTGCCTTAGTTTCCTGTTTGTGCAATGGCGGTAACAGCACTGCCCCTGCCTCTGACTGAGGGTGAGGCCCTCTGAGACTATAGCAGTGAGGCTCTGAGCCTCCAGGTGGAGGAGCCAGGCTGCAGCCTGCAGGACGTGGTCACCCCACACCCTGGGCTGGCTGTGGCATGCCATTGCATGAGCTCAGGGGCGGCGAGTTGTATGGGCCCGTAGTGTCCAGGCTCCAGCAAATTCAGAGCCCACACCCAGCACCCAAACTCCCTCACAGAGCCCACACCAGCACCCAAATCCCCTCCCGCACCCAGCACCCAAAACCCCTCCTGCACCCCATCCCATCCCAGAGCCCGCACCCAGCACCCAAACTCCCTCCCAGAGCCTGCACCCATCCTGTACCCAAATTCTCTCCCAGAGCCTGCACCCCAAACCCCCTCCTGCACCCCAACCCCCTGCCCCAGCCCAGAGCCTGCACCTAGCACCCAAACTCCCTCCCAGAGCCTGCACCCCTCCTGCACCCAAACTCTCTCCGAGAGCCTGCCTTCCAACCCGCTGCCCCAGGTCAGAGCCCACACCCCTCCTGCACCCAAACTCTCTCCCAGAGCCTGCCCCCCAACCCGCTGCCCCAGCCCAGAGCCTGCACTCAGCACCCAACCTCCATTCCAGAGCCCACACCTCACCTGCACTCCAGCCCCCCTCCCCCCCCACCCCCACCCAAACTCCCTCCCAGAGCCATAGGCAGGTGTGTGTGGGGGGAACGGGGGGGGACAGGATTTGGACTGGTTCTGGGCACCACCAAAAATTCATAGACTCATAGACTTTAAGGTCAGAAGGGACCATTATGGTCATCTAGTCTGACCTCCCGCATGATGC
>NW_020664583.1:10624153-10643314 GCF_002925995.2 Terrapene triunguis
GGCTTCTGGTTACCTGTGTGATTGACCTGCTACTTGCTCCTGCTGGCTGCAGTGCACAGCTAGCTCTCTGGGGCAGGGACAGTCATGTTCATCTGTACAGCCCCTGGCACCACAGGACAGGGAGTCGTAGTCCCCAGGGCAGGAGTGGTGCCAGGGTTTTTGCCGCCCTAGGCGGCAGCGCTCCTCCCCAGAGCATTCAGCGGCGGGCGTCCTTCCGCTCCACGTCTTCGGGGCGCTTCGGCGGCGGGTCCCGGAGCGAGTGAAGGACCCGCCGCTGAAGCGCCCCGAAGACACAGCAGAAGGATCCCCGCCGCCGAATTGCTGCTGAGGACGGCAAAATGCCGCCCCCCAAATCCTGCCGCCCTAGGCGACCGCCTAGGGTCGCCTAGTGGAAGCGCCGGCCCTGCCCAGGGTATGGCTGAGGTATGCTGGCTGCTCGCTCCGAGAGTCTCACAGACCGGCGCAGCAAGAGGACAGGACCTTGCTAGGGTGGGACTGAGGTGCTAATACAGCTCAGTGGGGCAGGCTGTTGTATGGGCAGAGTGGGGGGCTTTTGCTGGTGCCAGGAGGGGGGGACACGCTCTCACCAGTGGCAGTCCAGCAGGAGGGGGCAAAGGTACATGCGGAGCTGGTGGTAAAGATCCCAGAGCATCTACCTGTTCCAAGGAAGAGAACATCGTAGTGCCCAGACTCTGTCTCCACCCGGTCCACCAGCAGCTGCCGTAGCCGATAGGGCACATTGGCCCTCACCAGGATGGGCTTCCGGCCAAGGGGGTACACGGGGCCCCACATCAGCTGGTGGTTGCGCATGAAGCTTATCAGGTCATCAGGGAAGTCCTTGGTGGAGTGGAGAAGAGGGTCGTACGTTTCGCTGGGGCACTGGGGGAAGAGACGGAAACAGAAGTGGGAGTTTAAAGCACAGAGTGACCCAACCCCTTCCCCTTCAGTCACTGGCCTCTCAGTCCTGTCCCTCACCCCTCCCTGTGTCCCACACTCACCGTCCCTGGGCGAGGATAGGGGATCCGGCCCTTGTACTCCACCCAGCGGTAGTCAGCTCCTTCCTTGTGTGCAAAGGGCCCGCTGAAAGCAGCTCGCATGGCAGCCATGGAGTAGACACACACGGCAGAGCCGCTGAAGATCCCACTGCCGGAGAGGAGACAGACCGGCCTGAGCAACGGACTCTGACGTGGCCGCCATGGGAGCCAGCGCGAAAGGCCTGGTCTGTGTACAATGCTGCTGTGGTTTAACTAACTCAGGGCTTAGACCGGGCAGTCCCTTTCTGTGGCTTCAGTGGGGCCCATTGCCTGAGCTTCCCTCCATTCCCTGCCAGCTTCCGCCAGCAGCGCTCTGAAGCCACTGAGAGAGCATCCACCAGCTCTAATTGGTACAGCTGGTGCTGAGCCACCCAGCCTAGGGCTAGAGAGCTGCTGCTTGCATGGGAGAGGCTAACGTCCATTTACCACTGACCCAAGAGTCCCCACCCTGCGACCCTTGGAAGACCAGCATTAGCTAATGGGGGCAGGTGGGGAGGGGCTGGCACAGTCCCAGGGGAGCGGGATTGCCTAGGAGGCTCTGCAATGGGATATGTTTTTGCCATGGGCTTCATGCATCCTCCCACAGGAACTTTGTGTCCCTCTTCTCCCCTGCCCCGCCCCGGCACTTGACTAGTAACAGCCTCCATGCTGTCCAGCCACCAGTCTCACCGCCGTTTGTGCGAGAGCCTCCTCCCCTGCTGCTCCCTCTGCTCTGCTCTTCCCCTCAGCCCACCCGCTCACACTGACCTGGAGACCGTGAAGAGGCCGAAGACGAGAGGGCTCTGTGGGTCCCGGGTGCGGAGAAGGAAGACGTCCTCTGCAATGACAGCGGGTGAGGAGTCCTGAGCACACGCTCTCAGGGACCCAGCTCTGGGCCCAGGGAGCAGGGTGAGGGGCTTTCATCGGGTGACCTTTGCCCCCTCCCCTCTCCCACTGCAGTGACTGTGCCCCACTCGCTCTGGCGAAGGAGCGGGCAGCAGCCGGCACCCTTCAGTCGGCAGCCAGGGCTGCTGTGGTGATGCAAGGTGCTCAGAGTCCCTGCTACGGCTCAGTGGGTCACCTCCGGGACGAGCCCAGCCCAGGCGACCCAGCCGTGGGCCCTGAAGAATGGCAGCCCTAGGAGGGCCCGCGTGCCCCACTCACCGAGCTGGTCGAAGTGCGTCTCGCTGGCCTGGGGGCCTGGGATGGAGCAGACCAGCCGGGCCTTGAGGAACGTGCTCCAGCGATTGATCAGGCCGCGTTTCCCGCCGACGTCATTCTGCCAGTCACAAACCCACCGCTCAGAGGACGCTTGCGATGCCCCCCCTGCTCCCTCCAGTGTTAACCCTCCATGCCCTCTCCCTGCCCCAGGCCACCGCCCCCTCCAGGATTGTTAACCTCGACATGCCAACAGCTCAGGGAGGGCGGGATGGGCGATTACCCCACTCTCTCCAGCCCAGCGTCTCAGCTTCACAAAGCAAGGCAGGGGACAGGACTTGCCCAATCAGTGGCAGAGCGGGCAACAAAACCCATGTCTCCTTACTCCTAATCCCTTCTCTAACCACTCCATCACGCTGCCTCCCATCCCTCTCCCCAAAGGCCAGCGCTGAGCCCAAGTGGCCCTGCCATGACAGAGGGAAAGGAGAGAGAAACAAGCTCTTGTTTCTCAGTAGGACAGAGCCATGTCATAGTGCCAGCCCCTCCCCCGGCCACTTGGTGGCTCTCCGCAGCCATGCCCTGACCCCGGGGTAGCTGACCTTGCACACGCGTGCCACCCGGGCATGGATGCGCCGCCTCTCCCACTGGCCGGCTTCCAGGGCCGTCTCTCGGAGGAAGACGTACACCTTGTCGTCGTGGGCATTGTGGGTGTCGGGAACCAAGTAGGCACCGATGAACACAGGCTCTGCGAGAAGGGAAAGTCGGGCAGCCAATGGCACCGTGCCGGCAGGTTGACCGATACCCTTTGGCCATGTCCCCTTTTCCTCTGACAGACTTGGCTCTGTTCCGGCTTTAAATGATACCTGCAGCCAGGGGCTGCAGTCAGGATTGGGACCCAGGAATAGTCGCTGTCCCACGGAGCTCACACTTTGCCCGAGTCATGAAATGAGGCTCTGATTCCGTGCTTTCAAACACAGAGCCTCCATTACGATCATGGAGCCACGACCGGTGAGCTCTACCCCTTGGTTCCTGCATCATCTCCATCGCTTCCGCGAAGCGAGTTTTGAGTCTAAACTTCATCAAGGCACAGGGCTGTTGGGCTCTGCGAGTGAATCGTGGCATGACAAGCCAGCTGCAAAATTTGGTCTCAATGGCACCAGGCTCTGAAATTCCCTGCTGGGCTTTGGAGCTGGGGTTCTGATCCAGACCCATCTAAGCTTTACTAAAGAGAAAGGAGATGCTGGAATCGAGGAGCACCCCAGCAAACAAAGAGGGGAGTGGAAATACCGTTAGCTTCCCACCGCATTCAGTTTTGCTGCCTTGTGATAAGTTCCTTACGAATGTGGAGTCATTGCTTACTCTGAGCGGAGTGCCCTGGATTGCAGCAAGACGCCATGCAGAGCGAGGGTATTGCTCAAACCAAGCAATGCTGGCAGGATCTCACCAGTGGGACTGGCATTCGGCACTACCCACTCAGACCATCTCAGTTTTCTACCTGACAAGATCATTGTGGCCCGAGGTTTGATGCAAAGTGCGGTGTGGGTTTTTGATAGTCTCGCAAAACTTCCCCTGAACAATTCAGGTGTCATGGCTGAAAAACCGGGCCTCTAGTGCCAACAGTCTGAGCTGCTTCCACTTGAGCTAATGCTCCCTAGCTGGGCCTGCAGCTGACTTGCCCCCTCCATGGACGGGGCATAGAGGGGCCCTGTCACACACCCGCAGAGCAGTGGGTTACACAAGTTGATCTCACCCGGGGCTGGGTTTCAGCAGCACTTCCATCTTCGGGGGCTGGAGATCTGAAGAACATCAGAGTGAATCTGGGCACTAAAGGGAGCTTGTGCCCTGCAGTGAGTCTGGCGCTTTGGCCCAAAGGCAGCTGGAGCTCCTGGGTCTAGGCATGGAGTTGTCCGGTTCTACCCAGGTCTTTCCTCGGTCATTGGGGGAGGGATAGCTCCGTGGTTTGAGCATTGGCCTGCTAAACCCAGGGTTGTGAGTTCAGTCCTTGAGGGGGCCATTTAGAGATTTGGGGCAAAAATCTGTCTGGGGATTGGTCCTGCTTTGAGCAGGGGGTTGGACTAGATGACCTCCTGAGGTCCCTTCCAACCCTGACATTCTATGATTCAGGGGCGTCTCCTGTCCCTTCTCCCTGCAGCTCCTGAGGGCTGAGACTGGTGGGGGCACGGGAGGGGACAGCAGCAGAAGGGGTAGTTTGAAGTGTTCAAACAGAGGCCTGTGCCCTAGTGACACTAGGAGGTCTGGGCCTCTTAAAGCAGCAAGGAGAGAAAATCAAGCCCCTGTTCCCCAGCAGCAGCACAGGAAACGTGGCGCCTGCATCTCTTCCTGCTGCTCACCCTCTTCCCCAGCAGTGCTAAGTCCATTACATTGCCGGGTAGGACTGCCCCCCCAAGGCTATATCCCAGCCCCCCATTGTACCGTTTAGCCAGTGATCTTGGTTCTGTTCTGTCCGGATGTAGTTCTGGGCAGCCTTGTGAACTCGGGTCCGGAAGAAGGCGGCGCTGCTGCCCATGAAGTCGCTGGAGGTGCCCGAATACAGCTCCCTGTCTGAGCTCAGAGAGGCAAGCATGTGTTAGCAGAGCCAGCGGGTGCTTTGACTTAGCCAGCCAGCTCCTCCCTGTCCCACCCCTGGGGAAGGAGGCACAGACAGGGTTCAGGGGCACTGTGCCATGGGTCAGCCTCGCCCGAGGAGCCATGAGCTGACCGCGACAAGGGAATGGCAGATTTTCTTGTGGAGCCTTGAATACAAACTAGAATCACAGCCCCCGTTCTGTATAACTAGCTCCAGGCAGAGTGTGCGTTCCCTGCTCAGGTGTGGGTCTCAGAGGTGGCCAAGTTTGCCGCCTTTCCCTGTGAACACTTTGCGAATTGAAGGCAGGCTGTGCCAGGCAGTTACTGGGAGGGAGATTGAGGAGCTCTGAGGGTATAACTACACTGCGGCTGAAGGTGTAATTCCCAACTTGGGGAGACGTACATGTGCCAGCTCTGAGCGAGCTAGTGTGGGTGGCCATGATGGCAGGGGCAGCATCTTGGGCTGGCTGGCAGAGCATGGTCCCACCCGAAACCCCAGGTAAATACTCCACTCCACACAATGAGGGCTAGAAATTCTCTGGCATTAAAACAAGAACGAACACCTAACAAGAACCAACAGCTTAGCAATAACTAAATACAGGGCAGATGAAAGCAATTCCCTTCATCGCTCGGCAAGAAATGCCAATTTCCTTACCTACCACCCTGGGCCAGGAGAGGGTCTTATTACAGTCTCCTCCTGCACAATCTAGTGCCTCTGTCACCCTCCCGAACCAAGATTGGCAGCCTTCAGCTGCTGTCAGACAGATGGGCCTTCCTCTCTTAGATCCAGCTAGTCACAAGCTTGGGCAGCTCTGTAGTTCCAGCCCCAGATCAGCCGTGCAGGGTAAGAAGCCCAGGCCAAAGCTCGGCTGTGATGAATCTGTGCAGCCAGTCACTCCTTGCCTAGTCCCTGTCAGAGCTAACCTCCTACCTTGGCCTTTCACACCTGCCTGGGTGTCCGGCTGAGCTCCCCCGTGAAAGGGAGCTTGCAGGTTCCACTCTGGCAGAAACCACAGCTGAATGAGGGACGTGGGTTAGGAATCATTGGCAGGGGATGGAGCTGATTGTCTAACTCTACTTCATTTCTAATGCGCCCATCACCACAGTATCTAGGTCCCTCTTCCTACCCCTCCCCTCCATTCCTCTTACCTATGAGTAGCCCAGTGAAAGGTTCATGGGGGCTGAATGGACACTTGCCTCTCCCAGATTCCACAGAGTTGGCCACCAGCTGTATAGGGGAGCCCCCCGGCTCCTGCAGGGGTTAAAGGGGAGATTTTTGGCCCAGGGAGAGGCTGGGAATGAACTGATCTGAGCGACTTTGGGGCAGCCCCGCCAGACTTCAAAGTCCACATTGTGTCAGACACACATGTCCATATGTCGGGGTCCGAGCCGCGTTGGGCCCGCTCTGCCGGCCACTGCCAAGTTAGCAGCACTTAGTATGTATCGGATGGATGTGCTCACAGTGCTGGAGGCAGAAGCAGACACAGTCCCTGGTCCCTAAGAGCTCACAATACAGGGAAGGTCTTGGAGGTGCAACCAGGCAGGGACGCTGCTGGGCACCAACCCAAGCTGGCCAGGTTCAGCTCGTCTGGTGAGAGACTAAGGACCGGGCCTGGGTCGCTCAGCTGCTGTTTTCCTGGGAGCAGCTGATCTCTGGAGAGGACTGACCCTTGCGAGGGGTGCGTGTGCCCCAGGGTCCTGCTGCAGGAATGGGCATGCCCCCCTCCTGCTGCTGGGGGAGAAAGGGGAGTGAGCACCCTCTCTTAGGCCCCCTCATGCTGCCCCCCTCCTGAGGTCCTTCATGCTACCTGCGCAAGACGTGCTACCAGGTTCCTTGCACTAGGTGCAGAGCTTGGCACGTGCAGGCTCTGGTGTCCCTCTTGTACCACCTAGGAGATTGTGCGCCTCTCCCCTGTGATTCCTCATGCCCCACCAGAGAGGAGAGAGTGAGTACCCTGGGATTCATCATGGAGCCCAGTGGGGGTGAGGGCACATCTGGGGGTTTTCTCACTGCCCTTGGCACAGGCAAATTCACCCTCCAGGGTCTCTCTCACCTGTGCCCTGGCTCCGAGCTGGACAAAGGCGCAGATGGGCTGGTAGGAGCCAGTCCCACAGGCAAACACGTGGCTCCTGTTGAATGGCTGGAGAAGCCGGATGAAATTGGCACATTCTGTCTGCTCGGGGAAAAAAAGGTTCCTTCAAATGCCAGCACCATTACCCTGGGCCTTTGTGCTCCAGATCCTGCCCATGGGGCCCCCTCACCTCTTCTAACACTGATCTCCAGCATGTCCCCTCCCCAGGGTACGGGAACGCCCTGGTGCCATTTGCTGTGCACTTCTCCATAGGTTTGCTGATCCCCAGAAGAGTGGGCGATGTCTGGCTAACACTAGCCATGGGGACAAGGCCAGCGGCCTGGTGGCCCCTGACCAAAGCTGTATGCTTACTGTCCCATCGTTAAAGGTTACATGGGGTCAAAGGGAGCCATGCCGGCAGCCTGAGCGCCCATTGGCTACAGATCAATGAGGCTGCTGCTCTCGGCAGGCTGGACTCATGTGGGTCAGACAGATTCCTGCCTGGGCCATGGCTCGCTGAGCTTTTAACAAGGATGTTGGGATCCTGCTTTACCTCTGCGCTCTTCCCAGCAAGCCGGCAGCGCTCCACCTGCTCCTTGCGGGCTGGCCAGAAAACCTGCAAGAGAAAGCACCGGCCTGGGCCCGTTACTCCAGCCTCCTCTCTCCTCCTCGGTGGTCCTGCACCAGTTGGGCAGCACAAAGGGGGCTGGAGCTGCTCCCCAAGAGCGCCCCATGCTCCATCCTGCTTCCCTGACAGGGGTGCTAAGCATGGGCAGGTGCGTGTCAGTACATACAATCACAGCCCAACCAGTCAGCGGTGCCGCTCCATGGGGCAATGAGAATGAGCGAATGCCACCCGAGGGCTGCAGTATGTGCCAGGGCTTGCGTGCTCTTGGGTGTAATGCCCCCCTCTCCCCCCAATGGCAGTGTATAACAGGCCTTTGGTCGCTGGCTTTGCAGTACCGGTGCCCCCTCTGGCACGCAGAGCTGTGCTCCCGGCTCCCCAGGCTGCTGGGAAGGGGAAAGCCGGGCTGCCTTGGGACTGCATTTCCATGCCCACCCCGGCACTGACCTTCTGAGGCTCCTCATTTGGCCTGTCCAGATGCAGCAGGAAGATGTGGTTTTTGGCTCCCACCATCAGCCACGCCCTGGTCTCATCCACCAGGAAGGACTGGAAGGCCAGCCCATCCCCCGAACCCAGCAACAGGCGGGAGCTGTTGGATCTCAGCAGGTCTGCAGAGCAGAGGGGGGGATCTGTCACCCCCATACACAGGAGGGAGCCCTGACCACATCCCCCACCCCCAGAGATAGCGAGCAGTATCTCACCTGGTCCCGCATGCTCCCTGGGAAAGTCCTCTTTCCCCTGACCCTGGAAGAGTCCTTGCTACTGTGAACGCTATCCCCGTGCGCCCTGGGGAAGGACTGCACTACCCCAGAGGATAGCGAGCATTACCCCCGCCTACAGGAGATAGCAAGCACTGCTAGTAGCTGCCCTTTCCCTGACACCAGGGCAAGATGGCCCAGCCCACCTCTGGCCAGTAACTGGTGTGGCCTCTGGTAGTCCTGGCCTGGTGTTCCCTCCCAGAAAGGGGAGTGTCCCATAGGTCAGGACAGCCGGCTGGCCCCACAGGAGACAAGCAGCTGCTATAGGGTCATGGCAACTCAGCTTCGAGTGTCACTGACCTTGCAGTTCAATGGCGCCATGGGGCCTGGAAGAATTTTAACCATTGCAGCAAATCCCCGATTCTCCGCAGTCCTGTTGCCCGGGCAGTGCAGGCTGAGAATGCAGGACGGGTCCAGCTTGCATTTCTAGCAGAGGGATCCCTAAGCATGGGCTCAGTGGAGTTTCTATATAAAGGCTCTCAGTCATCCCCTGGTGAACGTAGCCTTGAAATTAAAGGCTGTGTTAAACTGGTGGCTGCTGCTTGATTTATGGGGCGATCGTTTGTGGTGTTGCAGGACTCATTTCCCTAGCTGAGCTGGGCCTCACCTCCTGGGTCGAGCAGAATCTCGACAGCTTCTAAATCCATCTCCCTCTCTCTCCTGGGGAACCGCAGCATTCCTCAGCCCTGGCCCAGGCCAGCTCGTGGGAGATGCCAGAGGGCCCTTGGCACAGGCGGGTGAAAGCAGCACAAAAACTGGACGTGGCAAGGTCCCAGGAGGTGATTTCCTGGCGCCTTTGCACCGTGGAGTCCGTCTGCAGGAGCATGTTCCAATACTTTGTCGGTTCTGCTCTACTGCTAATGTCCCAATGGATGGGGCTGTCACCGCTTCTCTAGGGAGAGTATCCCCATTCCCCAGCCTCTCTGTGCACTGGCAGGACTTTGCCCCTGCCTGTCTTCTCCTTTATTTGCTAAGCGCTGACCACATGCTCAGCTCTGCACAGAGCCAGCCAGTCCCTGCCCCAAGGAGCTTACAGTCTAAACCTCCCCCTGCTGCTCCTTGGTCCATCCTGCACCATTCCTCAGCCTCAGCGTCCCTCGGCAGACGTGCCTTCAGACTGCTGAGCCAGTGGGGATCTGGCAGCTCTTCCCCTCCCCCTTAATACAGTAGTGGAGTTTAAGTCCTGGATTAGCCCAGCTCAGAAAGTAGCTTTTAGAGCAGTCATTTGCTGACCAAGCCCCGGATGGCAAGATTCCCGGGAGCAACGTCAGCTGAACGAAGCAGAGGAGCCAGCGCAAAGCCCTTGGTATGAGCACTCCTCCACCTCCCACTCCTCCTGCTGCCCCACCTCTCGCTCAGGGAGTGGACAAAGGAGCGCGGACTTGGTGCTGCACTGGAGAAAGTGCCAGCAAGGTGAGTGCCCTCGGGCGAGGGGGCAGGACTGGGCAGCCACTGCCAGGTGCCCGATCCTCCTCTTCCCCCGGTTCTTTCTGCACGCGACAGCCAAGGCGCTGGACTGCAGCAGCGACTGAGTGCCTTAGGCATGAGCTGGACTGGAACCCAGCTTGCTCTCCCATCGCTGTAACAGCCCCATTGGCTAACAGCAGGAATCGAGGCCATCTGGCCATACTCTCTCTCTTGCCATACCACCTCATCTTCCCCTGCGGGGACACCTCTGAGCCTCAGGTGTCTGGCTCCCCTTCCTGGCTGAGTTCCAGGGGTGCTTGGGGGGGAATCTTCCACCTTGGCTAATCATCCCTGAAACATTGCCCAATCTAGCCTGAGCCCGGACAGGGGGCTGTGTGGGAATTAACGAGACATGTATCAGTCTGGGGGACACAGCCAAATCCACCCCCCTGTCACTCCACAGACATGCATGGAGTTTTGCTCCGATTAAGTGCTGACCACATGCTGTACAAAACCCAAACCTCAAAGCAGCCCCTGCCCTGGAGAGGTTACTCAGTAGAAGACTGATGCAGCTGGACAAGAAGTGATGGGAGGCCCAGAGGGAAGAGTCACCTTAGAGCATTTAAAATCCTTAACCAATCACTTTCCTGTGTCTCTTGGAGGGATCTGACTGAGGCGAGTGCTGGCCAGCTGCACTGGGAGGTCATGCCATGCTGAGGGGGCTTGGAGGAAGGTTGGAAAACAGGAGTGGAAGAAGGAAACAAGAGAGGAGATCAGGCAGGCGTTACTGGCTGAGTGACGGGGCTGGGGATGTGTAGGAGGTGAGATGTGAGTCCTAGGTCTGGGAGAATCTGTGCAGGACCTTGAAATCCACGAAGATGGGATGAACTTGGCTCTCTGTGGCTGAGCAGACTGCACCAGAAATGCAACTGGGGAGCAAGCAAGCCAGCATGTGTTTGTGCAGGTGTGGGTCCGTGTATGTGGGGGCATGGGTGCCTGAGATAGGATGCATGGAGGCGCATGCTAAAACAGGCCATGGGATTGCAGACTGTTTCTCTTTCCCTGTCACCCCATTTCCAGGGGACAGAGGAAGCCAGGACCTCTTTTTCTTCGGGGCAGCTGCAGCCAGCTGGAAATTCCACTGACGTCTGCTCAGCCCAGCAAGGCAAGGAGCAACTGCAGCATTTGCAGCGGGCAGGTGCTGGTTCTCAGTCTCTGTATGAAGAAAGCGCTTCAGTCAAGGCAGCAGCTCAATGGCAAATCAGTTCCCTGGCTCAGCCCAGTCCAGCCTGGCTAATGACCGGGCCTGTCTTTTTGTATACAGCGAGCCAGGGAAGTTCCTTGCCACTAAGCATTCCTGCTGTGAGTGTCCTATAACTAGCCGGGGGAGGCGTTCTTACGGCTGGCATCATTGCTTGCTAGCTGTATCTCCAGTGCCGTTTTCCCAGCTGCAGCCTGGCGACCTCTGTGTGCTTTCCCCCCGGGCCAAGGACAAAGCTTTTTAAATCTGCCTAGGGAATCTGGACTCGTGTTCGTTGGAACGGGGCAGGTGAGTACAGTCTGAATGAGCCAGAGTGGGGAATTCGCCCTCCCACAAGTTGATGATCGCTGCCCTGTGAGTGACCCCAAGCGGGAACTGGGCAGGATCCAGATCTACAATGCATTCACCGGCCTCTGAAAAGGCTGGGTGTCTCCCTGGAGGCAGGGTTGCTCCTCTGACCCTGCTCACCCGGAGTGAAATGTAGGCCAGGCCCACTGAGGATACAGATCAGAGTGAGGGGTGGGGGCAGGTCAAAGGTTTATCCAATACACGCCCCCACCCTGCTTAATTAACCAGAGTAATGCAATGAGGTCCCTAGAGCAATAGAGCCCAGGACGCTCCCATTAGCACTGCTTCACTTTCTGACCTCCCTCGGGCCGGGGGCAGGGGAGAGGTCAGCCAGGGTTGATGGTGGGGTTCGCTCAGGCCCACTGTGTTCTTTGGGGCTAAGATTCAATCTGGCTCCCAGGCAAGATGAATTATCCCGCACTTGCAGCATTAAGTCCATCACCATGATCTCTAGTTTCAGATCCTCCACCCTATGGCTTGGCTTGTCCCATTCCCTTCATGAAGAAGTAGGTGGGAATCTGACCCAGTTCATCCCACTCATGAAACAAACCTGGGCAAGGAACTGATCAGTTAAACAGGAAGTCTGGGGGGGCTGGGAAAGGGGTGGAGCAGGGAGATCCCCACTGTGTGGTGGCTGGGAGAGCCAAGGTACCTGCTCCTTATCTGCAGATGAGGCATCATATCCCTCCAAGCATATTTACATTCCTGGCCAGGTCCCCCATAACCATTGCATCCTGCTGAGCATCTCTGCCCAACCTTCCCCTGAACTGTGCTCACCACGAGGGCATCCGAGTGCCTCCCAGGCCTGACGTGTTGCTCTTCTTGGAGAGTGTTCTCTCTCCTCCCCAACACAGACAGGCCAGCACTGAAACCCTGAGCTGAACACCCCAAAAGCCTGGGGAAAATCTGGATTTGAATCAAGCTTTTTGCTGCGATGGCCAGCGTGAAAGGAGTGCATTGGGGCCACTTAGCTAGTGGTGTGTGATACGATAACGGCCTGCTGGGAACAGGAATGAGGCCCATGAACACACTGTGCGCCTATACCACCTATCAACCATCCAGTGGTAACAACGTCTAGCCCCTAACAATCTGTGAACCAGTGATCTGCAGGCAAAGGGCTCTGTAGCCAGCGTCCAGTCGCCTGGAACGTTCAGCCCTCTACGTTAACAGCAGATCACACAGCGTTAAGGTGTAATCACTGATATGTAAGCCCAGAGTAATGACACCATCCCAGATAGAAAGACACAGCCCAGTCCAGGATTTCAGCTGGCTTCAATGCTGGCCCGTCTGAAACAGATTGAAGTAGCATTCACATTGTGAATGCCGATCAGCGCAGGCCAAACACCAAGAGGCTGGTAGTGCTTCCTGTCCAGTAATGTAACTTATTGATGTGAATGTGTTACAGGTCCCCCTCTGTGACGATCAATGGGATACAAGGTGTTACATGCAGCCCCAGAGATCAGGCAGATCATACTTTCAGCTCTGGAGGTCCCTAGTTCCGGCCCTCCCACGTCTGTCACAGGAGCAGTTACGTGGATTGTCTCAGAGAGGCCGGCGTTCTATTATAAGCCATCCAAATGCGTTATTATGGTGTAAGGGGTCATATTGCTGCTTAGTCTTATTGTTCTGGGCCGTGTTCCCCTGTGCACTATCCTTCCTTTGCTCTCCCTGCCTTAGGTCTGTCATTTCCTTTCCAAAAGCCTGTCTGTGTTTCTCCCCACCCCCATTCAGCCCACGCCCCTCCCCCATGCAGGGTTCTGACGATAGCCCGGCTCCCAAGAGGCTCTGGGGTGGAGGGAGTCTGGGAGGTTTCTTTCCTCTGGGGTTTTTGAAACCTAAACTTGTCAGGCTGTTGTGGCCTTGACTCTGCTACGTGTGGTCTGTGAGTCACACCTCCTGCCATTGTCTGCATTGTCCCCAAGCCAGCCTGAGGCTGGGAGCTTCCTCTCCCAGCTTTGCCCACAGCACGAGGACTGCTCTAGCTTTGAAGAAAGAAGCCCTCCTCGGTCCTCTCCTCCAAACAATCTCTGCTCCCGCCTGACCAAGGAAAGGAAGATCCAGCCATTGTGTTTCTGAGACGTGTTATCGACGCTGGCAATCGCCCAGCAGTGACCTGCTCTGGATCACTGTGCTTCCTCATCGGATGCTGCGTGGCAGACAGTGTGTGCAGGCAGCCCTGACCAGGGCCGACTTCTCCCCCCACTCCCTTGTGGTCCTTGGTTTCAAGCCTGAGTTCTGATGGCTCCCCACAACCCTCCAGGGCATCTCCCGGCTTGAGTGCCGGTCTCTGCCCAGAACTTAGTTCTGTACTGAGAGTGCCTCAGGCTTGGCGTCCAGGAGATAGAGTTTTGTGGAGCTCTGTGTTCGATGAGCATCCAGTCTAAGTCCCCCTTGCACCTAAGTTAGACTGCCAAGCAACTGGCTCTCTTCTCTGGGAGTGAGAGGAGACATATGGTCACAGGTTTCATCCCTGCCCTGCCCTGACGTGCCACCCCTGGTCCTCACCTCCACCCTGATGCCACCACCATCAGCAAAGTTCTTCCTGCAGCAGAACCACTGTCCTCAGCTAGTGTAAACTAAGCAGGCTTGTGCCTGGCTGGAGTTTGGATGGGAGGCCTCCAAGGAAGCCCACTAGGGTAGGCATTGCTGGTGGGTCAGTTTGGTATGTGGTGCTCATCTGTGTCCACACTGATCCAATGGCCCAGCATGGAGCTAGGGTGTGCTATGCTGCTGCTAGGTGAAAATCAGAGAGCGTCCCGACCACTTTGTCATTAAAGAGCCCTGTCTCAGGCTGAGCTGGGCCTTAAGGGGGTGGGGGCTCAGCCTACCTTCCCAGCTGAAGGGGGTCACATGGGAGAAGATTGTGACTCGGTGTGTGGGAGTATAAAGGGCGGCCTGAGTTCATAAAGCTATCTCCCACAGAAAGGAGTAGAGCAGCTTGCCTTAATTCCCAGGCAAAAGGCCTGGGGCGTGGGATCTCTGGCAGAGCCACCAGCAGGAGACCCTGGGTTGGGGGAAGGGGCCTGATTTACATGTGGAGCTAAGGTTAAACTGTTTTACTTGGAAAAAGCAGAAGCCAAGTCCTGAAGAAAAGGGACTGAAAGACTGTGTTGGCTGCGAGGTCTCGCAGGCACTGGCTGGTGAGTTGGGCCTCTGCCTTACAAGCCCATGCTGGTTTTCCCGAGAGCAGGAATGCTGAATTCCAGCAGCCTGGCTGGATCCCAACTCATGAGTAAGCTATGCAGATTAGTCTTCACTTCCCCTGTCCTATAAGCTGTTGTATAGTTTTGCTATGTGCTGTTAACGAGCTAGTGCATTCTGTACCAGAGGTGGCTGCATTTCATTGTTGGGCCTTGGAGCCATCCACATAGACTGTAAAATGCTTCAGGATCCTTTTGGCTGAAAGGGACTGTGTGGTACATGAACGTAAGACTGTTGTCAGTAGCCGTGGCATCGAAATATCGTGCCATTAGGATGGGTGCTTGCATACCCCGGTGATGAGTGCAGTATACATGACTAGACAAATCATCATCATTATGTCACTAGCTGAAATAAAGTCCAGGGCAGATGTGGCCCAATTGCAGAATTAGCGGGGGCTCAGAGAGGGGCCTGGAACAGCTCTCCTCAGAAGAGACTGAAAAGATTGGGATTGTTCCCTTGGAAAGGATGAATAAGAGGGGATGTGATAAAGGTTTGCTTGGTCCTGCCACTGCGCAGGCCTTCTCAAGGTCCCTTCCAGCCCTACATGTCTATGAAAGGCTATAAAACCATGAATGGGATAGAGAAGGGAGACTGGGAACTTCTGTTCTGCCTCATGACACGTGAACAAGGGGACAGTCAATGAAACGGAAAGGTGGGGAATCCAAAACTGACCCAAGCTTTCCCCCAATGCGCGATCAGCTTGTCTTGCCAGCCCGTTAACATAACTGACAACAGCAAAACTTCTGGAAGTGATATTAGCCCCCATGGTTTGAGCCAAGCTCTCACCACCAAGGACAAGGAGGTTTCTTGCCCCTTTCTCTGAAGCATCTGGTGCTGGCCTCCAGTTCGCTGGGCTAGATGGCTCGGGTGTGAGCCAGTCTGGCAATCCCTGTGTCCCTAAAAGGAACTCAGCGTGATGCCTGTCTGGTGGCCCCTTTGTGAGACAAGCTGAGGGTCTCAGTCCAGTTCCTTGTGGATGTATGCCCGTTTCACAAACCCGCTGCTAGCTGGTCCCCGCGCTGGCAGCCTCAGCAGAGAGGCCGAGGGCTGACGCTGTGGTGTGAACTCCCTTCTCACTCCTACACAAAAGATTTGGGGGAGGTGACGAGAGCTAAAACTCCGGCACCACGAAGGGTGAATCCTTGCTCGCCCCCACACGGCTGGAGTAAACGGGCTGGGCACTGAGTAGGAATCCTTGCCCCAGGCCGTAGTGCAGCAACGGCTCCGCTCCATGGCTGCTGCCACCTCTCTGGGCTGCCATCGCCCCCTCCTTGCAGGGCAGTGGATCTGTGTAGCTTGCAGATCCCCCAGTTCCTCCCCGGCCCACCATAATAGTCCTAGGTGTGGGTGTGTGTGTGCAGGGAGCCCTCACAGAGCTCTGTACCACAGAGGGTAGGGAATACAGCCTCCCTGCATCCATGTATTGGGTCTTGGTTGACTGAGCCTCACAAAGCTGAGTTAAGTGACTTGCTTGAGGCTACGCACTGAGTCAGTGGCAGAAGCCGGCTCTCCAGATTCCCAATGCCCTGCTCTAACCACTAGACATGCTTCCTCCCAGGTGACCACAGGCTGACTCTGCTCCCGCCCTCACACTGAAGTCTGTACGCTTCCCCCATGCAACTGAACAATTGTTTTGTTGAGTGGCCTGTGTAGCTAGAGGCTGGCCAAGGCCTCCTGTAGTGCGTGACGTTTCCCCATGGTGAGGGCTGGCCCCATCCCTGTGCATTACATAGTACATGGAACATTATAAAGCACTGTACGCTGAGTCTCAGGGTGAAATGAGGCATTTTTAGACACTCTCCTGTGCCCCAGGGGCAGCCTGAGACTTCCCCTCTGGGCCATTCCCTTTCCAATCCCCATCCCTGACAGCAGCAGGTAGATGAGCATTGCCTGAGCCCCCTGGGGTGGTGGCATTCTCTGAGCTCTCTGGCTGTGCTGCAGTCAGCTGAGCTCAGCCTCTGTCAGGTTCTGGTGCCTCACTGGCCACAACTACTGCAGGGCAAGAAGCTCCATTGTAGGGCTGATATTGGCCCCACCCAAACCCAGTAGTCCAGATCTCACCCCCCCCCCCCATCCCTGGCTTCACTAGCTGCCAGTCAGCTTGGCTGCCTGATGCTGTTTCTAGATCATTCTGAACAGGGCATGAACCCCAAGGAAATCCTGGCTCTGACTGCAGGGCTGATCAGCCACAGGCTCCCCTACCTTTGTATGAGAGGCGAAGGCGAGGGACACCTCGCTTCCAGGCACTGCCATTCCCAATGCTCAGCAGGAGAATCCAAGTCAGCAGGGCAGGGACAGAGGAGAGGTGCCACCTGCTAAAGACCAGGGCTGGCATGCTGAGGGATTCTCTGGCCAGGGGCTCCTCTCTCAGCAGGGAAAGCTGCTCCTCCCTCCTGGGAGCATGTTCTGCTGGGGGAGATTCTGGTGCCGCTTCCAGCTGAAAACAGAAAGGGAGGAATTCTGCATCTCTCTCTGCCATGCATTTAGCAGGGCTGAATACTTGAGCTCTTAGCCTGCATGTGCTGAGCCCCTGCAGTTCTCACTGCTGCCTGGGAGATTGATTTAAATCAAGGCGATTGAAGTCAATGATTTAAATCTAGGGTGAACAGATGTCCCGATTTTATAGGGACAGTCCTGATTTTTGGGTCTTTTTCTTTTATGGGCTCCTATTACCCCCAACCCCCATCCCGATTTTTCACATTTGCTGTCTGGTCACCCTATTTAAATCATGATTTCAATCATCAGGTGGAAAGCCTTGATTTAACTCATTGGTTATAATCAACTTTTCCATTTGCACTTCAGTTACTTCCTAAAGAAACGTGAATTCTCATTGGTTGATGTAATCATTTAAAACATGTTGATTTACAACTAAATAGAGTTTTTGCACTAGATATGGTACAACTTTTTGCTACGTAGGAGGGTACACAATAACTCTAAACATTTATTTAAGCAATTCTATAGCTTACTATTTTCAGATTCTTGTTACTTGTACACTTTTAGTATGTTAGGAAATGGTGAATGATATATTGCTTATTGCTTATTTACAACATAATTAGCTTTTGGCTCATGATTTGGGCCGAGCTGCATTAGGATGGTAACTGGAATTGAATTAAACACACAACAGCAAATACAATTTATTTTTATTAAACAAAACAACTTTAAATGTTTTGGCCACATAAACGTCTCTTATCAAAGCATGTTTCGCATTTACAACTAAACTCCAATAAGTTTTGGCCTTCACGTATTTTGGGTTAAAATCAGATTTCCTTTTAAACAGGTTTATTTTTAAAAAGAAAAGCGTTATAATGTAAGTTACAAAATCAAAAACATCTGATTTTAAATAAAAAAATCCAATTTAAATTTTTTTCAAAAAAATTTTTTTTTTTTTAATTCACTCTGCTTTGCTGGCTTGGGCCCTATCTGAGAATTAATTGCATCAGTGGCAATAGAAACTCAGGCCTGGGCTCTGTTAGGGTTCTGGCACCAGTAGAGGAGTCCTGGGACACCCCCAGTGCAGGCATGCTGCACCTCTGTAAAAACCACTTGCAAGTGTGGTGTTGCATTGTTGTGGGAAGAGCAGTCCAAATCCCCCCCCTGTGGGCAAGCCGTTAGGTGATATCTAAGGGGAATCAATTCTCCAGCTCCATCAATTCTCCAAAAGCTTATCCCTGTAGGAGTGGGGCTGAAATTCCACCCTCCCCTTCCTATTCACAGCTCCACCCAATCAGCCAGGAGCATTCTGAACTATGGAACTCCTTGTCAATTGCAGAGCTCAGAGGGCTTTAAACCTGAGGGTCAGGCTCATTGGACTGATGGGGATACAATCAGTATGGAAAAGTACAAAGAATTCCAAGGCCACACAGCAAGTCAGTGGCAGAACCATTGCTTACTAATCATTATTCATTTGCTATTGAAATAGCACCTTGAGGGCCCCAGCCAAGATCAGGTCCCTGTTGTGCTATGCACTGTGCAGAGACAATCCCTGTTCTGTAGAGCTCACACTGGCTAAGTAGACCCAGGTGCAAGGGGAAGGGACTTGCCCACAGTGCTGCACTGTGGCATCGTTAATGATGTTTTTATGATGGCCCGTATGTTTAGGTGCCCATCCCTGTAGGATTTCAGTCATTTTACAGCAGAACCAAACAGCTTCCAAGGGATGGGGAGCAGGTGTCCCCCTTGGCTCAACATAGTCACCTCTGCTTCCTTGAGGAATCCCAAGATCACAGAGTGCACTAGCCTGGAAATCTAATGCCTGCAGGCTGCAGCTGTTGAAAAGCTTGCTCAAAGAGGTGCCTCTTGCATCTTGCCCAGATGGCAAGGCAGCCAGACCCTGTGCATGGGAGTGCCCTGCAGAGATAGGCTTGTATTGCAGCAGCACTGGCATGTGTGCAAGCAATGTGACAATGTTTGCTATACTGGGGCCTGGTCTACACTAGTATTTTACCTCGGAATAGCTGCGTCTCACAGGAGGGTGAAAAATCCACACCCCTGAGAGACTGAGCTATGGCGACCTAACCCCTGCTGTAGACCACGCTTCCCCCACCCTAGCTGATGCCTCTTGGGGGAGGTGGGTTACCTGTGCCAACAGGAGAATCCCCTCCCATGGGCATAGGTAGTGGCTACAGCGGTGCAGACGGGCCCGTCACACACAAACCCTTAACTCCAGTGCAGTAGTGCTTTTCACTTGGTTTGGCTGGCCTGGGGGGGGGGGGGGGGGGGGGGGGGGGGGGGG
>NW_020664583.1:10643414-10657056 GCF_002925995.2 Terrapene triunguis
GGGGGGGGGGGGGGGGGGGCTGGGGGGCTGGGGGATTGGCACAGCCTGAGAGAACACCCCCCCCCCCCCACCGCCCCAGCTGCTAACACACCCACAGTGTCATGTGGATGCAGGCCAATGCTGCTTGAGTGCCACTAGTCCTCCAATCCCTTCCCACAATTTCCCCGCCACGCACCCGAAAGGCCAGATGACTTCTCCCACAATTCATGGGTGGATGATGTAGACGTTCAGGCTCTAGGACCACACTGTAGTTAAACAGCCCCTTAGCCGGAGCCCCTGGAGTCTGTGTCAGGGGCCTGCACCAGCTGTGGGGTTTTAATTGCAGTGTAATTACTGTTCTTTCTCCTTTGATTTGCCACTTCAGTACTGGGGCTTTGAGAGGCTGGCATCAAAGAGCCATTTTCCACCCTCATGACCACATTTCTTCCTGACATCCCCCCAGAGCGGCTGCTGCTTGGGCCACCTGTCCCCTCTGCAAGGGGGAAGAGGAGAGGCTCAGGGGCAACAAATAAAATGAGCAACAGTAGTGAAGAGAGGGAGTGTGTGGGGGGATGGGTGCTGTTCCAGCACCATGCAGGAGCAGCAACAGGTGTATCCCCACCATAGTGGCCCTTCTGGGCCAGGGCAATGCCTGGAGCACAGCTAGGCAGGGAGGTTGCCCTGGGTAACAGCATAGAGGGTGGCAGCTAGAGGCACATACTGCATTCTGTCCTGATGGGTCCCCCTGCCCCCTAGAGTAAATTGTACTGATCTTCTCTCTCATGTGCATATATTATATCCACCTCTACACACAGCGATGCTTTCATTCCCCCTCCTGGGCCTGGAGCTGCCTCGCCTGTGAGCTGGGTGTGTGTGTGCACCCTGCCCTTTCCTGATGGACTAAAACCTGCATGTGTTCCAGCATCCTGGCCAGGAAGCTGAGAAAGCGGAGCTCAGCCCCAGGGGTTTGGGCAGAGCAAACCCAGTGCTCATCACAAGGCCAGGGCTGGGGCTGGCTTGAGACTCCTGCCAGTGTTCACTGGTTGCTGGAAGCCTTGGGAAAACGGTAGCTGGTAATTGCAGGCTGCTATAAATGGAATGTGCCTGTCTGGGGACAGTGCTGAGCGGTGGGAGGGAGCCCTGTGTGACCTGATGCCCCAAGATGGTCCTTGGTGGCTGCAGGATTGTGTGAGGGGCAGGTGGAGCAGAGCCCTGACCCTCCACAGCCTAGGACTGTGCCTGAACCACAGCCCTGTGGTTGAGGGAGAACTGGTGTGTTTCACACGCCACCTCCAGGGGATGAAATAAAGGGGCTGGTGGATATCCTGTGCCAAGGTTCAATCCTGTGTCTCCCGAAGTCAAGGGGAAACTCCCGCTGGGATCAGGATCAGGCCTCAAAATGAAATCCAAATAATAGAGGACAACTGCCCTCCCCTGCAAGAGGGACAGTTCACTATTGGTATAAGGGATACGAGTCCAGGAGACTTTCACCTACCAGTGCTAGCCGTGAATGTGGCCCAATGTCTGCAAAAATGCAAAGGATGCAGCCAGTGATATTTAACCCAAAGCAGGCAGGCAGTTGTTGCTAAAAGGGACAGAGCAAAGGAAGCACAATTACAAAAATGGATCCCCTGTTCCCTCTATACCAGTGGCTCTCACCCTTTCCAGACTACTGGTCCCCTTTCTGGAGTCTGATTTGTCTGGTGTACCCCCAAGTTTCACCTCACTTGAAAACTACTTGCTTACAAAATCAGACATAAAAATATAAAAGTGTCACAGCACACTACTACTGAAAAATGGCTGACTTTCTCATTTTTACCATATAATTATAAAATAAATCAATTGGAGTATAAATATTGTGCTTACATTTCAGTGTATATATAGAGCAGTATAAACAAGCCATTGTTTGTATGAAATTGTAGTTTGTACTGATTTCGCTAGTGCTTTTTAAGTAGCCTGTTTGTAAAACCAGGCAAATATGTAGATGAGTTGATGTACCCCCTGGAAGACCTCTGTGTATCCCCAGGGGGTACATGTACTCCTGTTAAGAACCACTGCTTTATACTATCCCAGGACTTAATTCAAAGGCAGCTTCAAGCCAATGCTTCTTTGCCTTGGTATTGTTGGATATAAATCCTTCTTACAGTGCACAAGGCTTAGGAAAGCCATTTTTCTCTCTACTGCCTTTGTTCGCCCCCAGTGTCTACTGTACCAGTCTTTTAATGCAACTTGTGGAAGTCCCTGCTGCAGGATGTTATTGAGGCAAACAGTATACCCAGGATCAAAGAGGGACTAGGCACTTAGGGGAATAAAAGGAGTACCCATCGTTACACTAGCTAGGGAGGAAATTACAAGGCTCCAGGGCTGTGCACCTTCCTCAGAAGCATCAGAGGCAGGATGCCAGGCTTCACTGTTCCTTCTGGAGAAATAATGCCTATGGCCGTGGCACTGTGTTAGTGCAGCAGGTCACGACTGAGAAGCATGGGCAGGGCATTGTGGCAGCTCAGGGTTGTGAGGTTAAGGGGTGCAGTGATGTTAGCTTCCATGGTGTCTGTGCGGGGTAGTCTGCCCCCAGCTTGGCATTTGCTTTGTTAGGGGCTCCTTCAGTTCTGGAAACAGAATGTCAAAGATCGCTTTCAACTAAAGTTGGCTCACCAATTAATCCCCTCCCCTCACAGTCCTTATGCTGGAAGCACGCCTCCCTGGTGGGTTTCCCCACATAGCAATGTCCATCCATGCCAACGTGGCACACTGAGCTTCTCCATACAGCCAACTGGGCATGCAGTGAGTGCTTCTGCACCTCTCTCCCCAGGACGTGTCAACTAGGGGCCCCACAACAGGCGCTGCCTCCCACAGCAGTGCCCTGCCCATATCAACGAGGACTCCAGCAGAGGCATCCTTCTCCCAGCAGTATCCTGTCAACGCAGGCCTAGCAGGTTCTCCTCCACTCCACCCTAGGATAGAAACCAAGCAAGGGCTCCCCCGTATGAGGGATAACGGCCCCAAGCTATAAACCTCTGCCCAAATATACTCTTGGTGGGAACTTGTCCCAGGCAGAGTTTATACAGACTGAGGTGGGGGAAGCGGGTGTCCGGTGGATGGAAACAAGCTGCAGATGATGAATCCAAGGTTAAATTAAACACTCCCGACAGCTTTATGTAATCAACTGTCCAGAACGACAAGTGTGTTCTCACTCTGTTTGGAGCGGGGTGCGCTGTGGATGTAGGCGGCCGGGCAAGGGCACTTCTGTGTGTCTGGCTTCAGAGCCAGGACTGTGACAGGGAAGATGCATCCAGATAGTGTCCGTGGGAGCTGGGCCAGTCTTTATGGGTTTTGGATTTGGGGGGATGGGGCAAGGTTTTGGTGAATTTTCTCTCTCATAAAAAAGGACCAGTGTCCCTGAGCAGAGCCGGTCATGATCCCAGGATGAGCCATACACGCCCTCTGCCTGACCTGCAGCTCCTCCACCTCTGTGCCAATGCTCCCCTGCCTGACCAGCAGCACTTCTGCCCCCCCGCCCCACAGCTCTCCAGATGCACCTCAGTCTCCCCCCGCAGCACCCCCCCCCCCCCCCCGCCGTGTTTACAGGCCTGGCCACCCACCCCCCAGCCATGCCACGACCCTTCGAACCTGAAAACTAGAGTCCTCTGCAGAACAGCACCAGCTTCCCAGCTCTGCTGCTGCGCCTCACCCTGATGTGGGCTGCTGGTAGATACCAATCCACCACGAACTGGACTGAAACAAGACAGGCTTTTCACATAGGCAACCGAGCAGCCTTCCGATGGTGACAACTTAGTCACTATTAACCTGGGCTGGCTTTGAGCCATTGACCGGAGTTGTGCATTCCCAATCCCACTGACCACCCAGGCTACCAGGAGCAGTGCCTCTCTCGTTGTGCCAAGCTCAGACAGTGCTCTGGGAGCAACGGATCGCAGGGAGATTCGGTGACTTCGTCTGTGCATCCTGTGGCATTGCTCAATGCGTCTCCATTAGAGCCGATCCCTGATTGAGGGATTTGTACCCATCTACAGGTGGAAGATGACCACTATAGGGGAGGATGTAAACACCACAAAGGGGTTACCCCACAGAATTCCTCCCAAGGGCTGTAATTAGGAGTTATGGGAGGAAACTGAGCTAAGGAGTTGTCGACCGAATTTCAGGGAACGTATCCTGGCAGTGAGATCTAGGCGGTGGATCACCTCCCAGAATGGATGTGTATGTTGTGCTTGAGCCTTCTGAGCTATACGACGGCACCAATAGCAATTACAACATGCTCCCTGATCCATCCCCCCGGCCCAATGGGGCCTGCCATGTGCGTTGCACAGCTCAGCAGGTTCTTGATGGTTTCCAAAATGATCCAGAAACAACATTGCAGGAGATTGCTGGCTTGTGTTTCTCTTTGGAGCTAGATGGGCTATGCCCAGGAGGACGGGGTCAACAGCTGGGTGCAGCTCAGAGGAGCAGCCAGCAGAGATAGCCAGACGGGGGTTGCACGTAGTCTATGAGCGTTACAGGGTGGTAAAGATCCCTGCAGGGGAAGAGAAGCTTCCTGCTAGATCAGGCTGTGGGTGACTCTTAGGTTGCCTAAGATAGGAGAGCTCAGTGCCTTTAACTCCCCCTCCCCCAGATACCCGCTGCATTGGGCTGGCATTGCGCTGCAGCGTGGGAGAGCGAGGCGCGAGTGGATTAGCCCCAGATCCTGTTCTTAAATCCAGGCTTCACGCTCCTGGGGGGGGCCTGATGCTGCAGTCCTGCTTTCACCTGCAGATGCTCTCCTGAGTCAGCAGGAGCTGGAGCCGGGGGCACTAATGAAGCATTAGGATGTGCTGCCATGCCCCCTCTGGCCATTTTGGATGTGCTGAGGATGGACTCCAGGCACTGCAGCGTCTGGATGGGGCAAAATTGGAGAAGCTCATCAGGGCTGCAAGAGGGACTTGGATGGTATGTCTATGCTGCTATTAGACACCTGCGGCTGGCCTGTGCCGGCTGAGTGGGGCTCAGGCACGTGGGGCTGTTTAATTGAGGTGGCTTGGGCTGCAGCGTGAACTCTGAGACCCTCCCACTTTGCAGGGTCCCAGAGCCCAGGCTCCAGCCTGAGCCCGAACGTCTACACTGCAATTAAACGGCCCCTGAGCCTAAGTCAGCTGGCATGGGCCAGCCGTGGGTGTCTAATTGCAGTGTAGGCATACCCAGAGAGTCCCCGCAATTCCCTGAGCAAAAGTGAATCATGCACTGAGTCAGGCCTCGCCTGAGTGACAGGGCCATGAATGACCACTGTCCCACACCTGCTCAGGGCATAAGCAGGAGGCATTCCCAGGCCACCCTTCCCCCTACTGTATAGCGCGTCGCTCTGGGGCTGTGCTTACTGGATCTGAATCTGGAGAGGGGCCTCTCTCTGTGTATTCGTTTGAGTGGTGTATTAGTGTGCTGCTACTTGCATCTCCATGTACATGTTATGTGTAAGGGGTGGTAGCAGTATGCATGGGCACATATTGGTCTGTATACATCTGTGTGCAGAGACACATACCTATGTCTGTGGGCCCAGCCTGTGCATCTGTAAAAACAGATGTGTGTGCACTTGTCTGCATGTACACGTGTGTCGAAATCTCTCTATGCTCCATGAATTCCACGGAGGTTTTAGTTCCTACGGTGAAGCGTGATGGATTCCCCAGCAGCTGTGGCTGCTCCCTGCTTAATGCAGGGGCTCAGGGCAAGGCAGCTGTCGTCTCTAAATGAGATGACAAAGACAAAAATAAACGAGTTCCTTTCCTCCCTGCCCCACTTCTCTCCCCTGCTGTGTTTCCCGGCGAGGGGAACAGCCCTCTGTGCTGTGAGTGTGCACGGGTCGCTGGATGGCACGTACTGTTCGTGTGAGCCTTACGTGTACTTAACATCTCATCCCTTGTGCAAGTGACCTTAAGAGGCAGAAGTGTGATGAACATGTGACAGCAGGGTAGCCAATACATGTACTGTAAAAAAGTGGCCTGTAACCTCCAGTGGTTTGGGGTGATACATATGAGTCAGGAAACTGCCTGTGCAGAGTCCTGAAGGCGGAGAGAGGGAGGGGGCAGGAGGAAGGGATGAATTCTGCAGCACTCAAACTGGGGAAATGCTAACAGGGTATAACAGGCACATTCTGTGCAAGCTTCCCTCACACCCACTCTCTGCCAGGGCCCCTCCGTCCATCCTGACTGGTAACCCCCTGGTTACTCCAGCACTGTGACCCTCACACAGTCCTGCCGATGCCCCTCAGTCCTGATTGGCAAGATTCAATGCGGTTATTGCAATTATCACCCCGTGCGGATTTCTCCCAAAAGCGGCAACACAGAAGCGTGCTAAGTTCCAGGAATGTGAAGGAACAAGCTCTGTCTGCTCTCAAAACACACACACACACACACACACACACTCCTCCTTTGATTGAGCTGCTTTAGCTTTTCACCATCTGCCTTTCATACCTGCCTGGTAGGAGAACCCACCGCTCCCAGGTATGTGGTAATAACGACTGTAGCAGACACAGCTCCGTCCCCCTGATAACTCGGTGCCGGAGAGCCTGGCAGCAGGTCTTGTCCAGGTCAGGGGAACTTTATGGCTTGTTTTGACATTTGGGGCTGTGAGCTCTTCCTTCAATTTTTATTCTTTCTATTTTGTGATGTAAAGAGTTCCCAGCCCTTCCAGGGTTCAGCTGTTTTGTCAATTTCACTCCATCTGCTGGGCGGTTGCCTCTGCTTTCTCCTCCTCCCCTACTCCGTGTATGGAGCTGTGTCCATCAGAACTATGCCGAGTTCTCTGAGGACCCGGCAAATCCCAGCTGCCGCCACTCTCTCTTGCACTGAAAAGAATTTTCCATCTGTTCCATGGACAGGATCAGTGGGATCAGGGCTTGGCAGGCTGCTCGCCAGGGAGCAGATCTTTGTCTGTCCGGAGGGGACACATAAGTCTCTGGGAGTTCTGCTCCCTGAGGTTCCATTCTGCTGGCACCATGCCCTTACGGCTTGTAATGCAAATGGGGAATGACTGTGCCCATTGATGGCCAAGGGGGTTAATACCACCTTAGGAGGGGTTAGGGAACTGGCTTTCCTCTAACAAGTGGCTGTTAATCCCATAATTTGGAAGCTATTGTCTGTGGCTGGCGCACTTACCAGCTCTCACTCTCTATCTCTAACCTTCCATTCTTGAGCAAGGCAGTTATAGTGTTGGCTGGTGGCCTCAGGGTTCCTTGATCCCTCCCCCATCTGGTTTCAGGCCTGAGTAATGCCCAGAGCCTGCACGTGTCTCGCTGGCTGGCAGTGGGCCAAGGGCAGGTGTTAATGCTGATGATTTCAGATCACTCGTCTGCCTTTGACATTGTTGACCGTGGGGTTTTGTTGACTTGCCCACATGGAGCGAATCCCCACCTTCTAGGACCTGTCCACTCTTTCTCCAGCAGATGAATCCTGCTAGGAGACAGTGGGCCAAGCTGGCATAGGGAAGTACCACCTGCACCTCCCCTCTACCAGCAAGCGTGGGTCTGGTCTGGCCCAAGAGCTGCAGGGAGCCCCCAGGTGCTGAGGAGGCGACAGTCGCTGCAGTGGGAAGAGGTGTTCCAACTGACCAGTGATTACATAAAGTAATCAACCAGTGAATATGATGCCTCAGAGTAAAGTCTAAGCCAGACAAAATATTGTCACATGAGCCCCAGTAGGGTGGAGAGCCTCTGGGACTGTGACTCGGGATTCACCCATCCCTAGCTATCAATGCCACCAGTTCAGATCCTATCTGGTGGCTCGCACCGCTGCCATCTCCACACTGTCCACCCTTGATCTCTCACCATTGAGAGCCCACTGTTTGGAAGAGTGGTTGTATGAAGTGGCCTGGCTCCTGCTTCCTTGACCAGCCTGGCAGGTCTTCTCTGTGGGGGGTAAGCCACAAGGCAAACGAAGCCAGATGGCAGCTGTGACTAGTTTGGACAGATTGAGAGGAAGAAGGCTGGGCTTCTCTCCAGATGAAGCCCAGGGTCAGAAAGGCGAGACAAGTGCGTGGCAGCCACATCTCAAGCTGAACCAGCAATGTGGCCTGCTTTCCTGGCTGTTTGCCTGAATCCCCACTCTGATGAACCACTGAAAAGGCAAGAAAATGTGTGCAGCTGGTACCCTGCTCCTTACACTAGGCTCAGGCCTCTGCCCAGAGTACGCCTTCCAGACTCCCTTATTAATTATAGCAACAGCAAGCAGTGCAGCATCTTGGAACCTCCTTTACCTTCTGCCTTTGGGACTGAAGTTCTCTCCTTGCAGAGGAATGGAGCTCTTGCTGGTTAGAGTTTGAGCAGAGCCAATTCAGTCATTCTGGAGGACCAGGAGAAGGAATAAATCATGTTTCATCCCATGATTTAAAAAAACCCCATCCTGCAACCTTTTGAGAACTCCATAGATGAAATGACTGGTGGGAAGAAGTTGGCATTTGGCCTGGAAATAGCCCTGACAGAGGCGACGTATCTTTGAGTTTTCTGGTGAGAAATGGGTTTAGAATGACTAAGTTGGGAGCCATTTCATAGCGAATTCTGCATGCCTGGGACATTTGGCACAGGACTTTTCACCCAGCTCTTAGAATGTGCAGCTGGGGAAGCATTCACTGCACAAAGCATGCATAGCCAGCTCAGAGGAAAAGGTAAGTGAGGGGCTGAGATAAGGACATCAGAGGAACCTTTGGCTTAGTCCCTCTGGAGGGCATAAGGTGCAAAAGAGTGAGGCAGGGCTGCTGTCTACTCTTTAAGGCTCACAAGAGGCAGTTCTGCTGTGATGGACCATAGGAGCTCCACACCACACAGAGGGCAGAGGAGGGGGATTCCTTCCTGTGAGCCTCCTACCACGTTCGGGACGGCATTCTGGTGGTGTTCAGATTAGGGAACTTGTGCGTTATTGCCAATGTTCTGCAAGCCAACAGAGCTTTCAAGGCGTGGATAGCCGTAACTCTGCCCCCTCTTGTGTGTGCATAACATGGCCATGTAGAAACTTCATCAGTGTCTCTATGCTGCACACTGTGATCAATCAGAACTTCTTGCAACCTCTGACTCCAAGAACCCATGGCCCTTTCACTGCAGAGAAAGGAGAGTTGCTGATGGCAGTATAGTTTTGCCATGGAGTTGAGCCATCCATCAGAAGGCAGTGTTGCACCTAGTTACTTAATTCATAATGGTGTCAAGAGGTTTAAATGTCCTAATGTCTGAAGTGTGCTGATACCCTCTGATGGAGGGTGCTGGAGGCAAAGTGCCCACGTAGCATATCAAAGAGCCTCTATCCCACCCACATCACGGAGTGTGACCGATCCCTAATGCACTGCAGATTCCAGGAGACACACACATTCCTGAGAGCTCTTTACACTGAAATTCCCTTCGCTGGGAAGAAACTGACACTTGTCACCTGTCTAATAACACATGGTCTCACACTCAGTACAACAAGTCAGAGACCCATGGAGTTTGTCCCTCTTTACCACTCACTTCATCAGACTTTCTGAGCTGAATCTGTAGGTTAATGCAGCAAAATCAGATGGGGGCTCCAGACCTCGGTGTGCTGAGTTTGAGAGATGGCCATTGCCAGGCATGATGCGCTGTTGCTAGTGCTTTTTACATCAGCCCGGCTCAAGATCATTGGATGCCCTAGCGGATAGGAATTTAAATGTATTCCATATCTAGAGGAGTGGGGGTTGCTGCAGTGCCCTAACCTCTCAGACCTGGAAACATGGGTTCAAATCAAAACAGAAAATAAATGTGATGGTCTCAATGTCACATTTTTACTTTTGGGCAGGAAAGGGGTGGGTTTGTGAGGGGATGCCAGGTCAGGATTGAGGGGCAGTTGCAGAGCAGTGAGGGGAGCCCAGGGCTGGCATAGCAGGGGGAGCCAGGTCAGGACTGAGGGGCAGAGGCAGATCTGTGGGGGGAGCTCAGGGCTGGCATAGCAGGGGATAGCAGCTCAGGACTGGGGTCATCAGCAGAGCTGTGTGTGGTAACTTGTAAAGCACTTGTCTGAATCTAGCAAGTGTTACCCACCCATCTTTTTCATGATCCTTCACTTCATGCAGAACAACCTTGTTAAGAGAAGATTGCTGGCTCACAGGATTTGGATACAGGGACTTTCACCTCTAGGTCACCGGAGCAAATCTGGACATGGTCAGTGGAGACAAGAAGTAACTGGCACTGCTGGCTGTTCGGGGGCCTCTGTGAAACGTGTGTGGTCTGTCAGGTTCCTAGTGCTCATGGCCTGACCTCACAAAGGGCCCTTTGCTCACAGTCTCAGCAGTGAGGCCAAGAACTGAAGGCACTTTCCCTAGAGCTGCTCAGCCTTGACACAAATGGGGCGGGGGGGGGGGGGGGGAACCTTGCCCTGCAGCACGGATATATCACTATCCAGGGCTATCAAGAAGCCAGTTTCTAGCGCTTGCATTCAACTCACTGAAAACTCTCCTACAAATATATTTCAAAGGGATTTCTCCTGCTGAAAGTTAATCTGCAGTAAACTAAGACCTCCTTGGCCCCAGAGCGAGTTGGTGCGGGTGTGCTGCAGCTCTCGCATCAAGGCCCTTAGTTTGCAGGGCTCCTCAGTTCGGCCTAACCCTAAAGCAGGAGTCACCTGCTGCTTTGCTCAGTGACCCAGTTAGATGGATTCACTGATGCCAGCCAGTGCCCTGGGCCAAGGTTACTGGGTCTTACCTTCCTGAAGCTGCTCCCTGCCTCAGCTGAGGGAGCCTGCCTCCCCCACCTGACACATCAAAGCTTTGCCAGTATTTTCTTTTAATCCAAAGGAAGCCCACTCCCTGCCCTCCCCTGGTCTCCTGCTCTAATTGGAATAAAATAGAACAAACAGGCATGGGGGACTCTGGCAGAGAAAATGTTTTAATGAGCAGTAGGAGGTTCCTGCACCATCTCTGCTTCTTCTCAGAGGCTGTCAGCTGGAATGGCTCTGTAACTGCAGCCTGGATTTGATGGGAGGCTCTCTGGATGAGTCCCCAGGACCCCTGTACAGTGCCATGCTCCCACAGCCTCTTAGAAGAGCTGCTCTTTCCTCTGGCACATCCAGGCCTGCCTCTCTCACTCCCCGAGTGGCCTCACTCCAGGGGATAAAATGTACCATTCAGCCAGCCACCTCTGGAACGAACCTCAGTAGCGTCCCCTGTGGTTTGAGCCAGGGAAGGAGAGGCTCTGTAGTTTAATAAAAAGTTAAGAAAGAGATCTTGCCTAGTTTTTGCCTTAGGTGGTTCCTCTGCAGCCCTGCAATAGAAGGCCATGGGAATTTTCCTGAGCCAGGAGCACTGGATTTGGCCTGTCTAATCTCCTGGGGATTAGTGAATGGCTGAGAGGCAGATGCACACCATGCCTTTGGCCCCAGCTGGCCATTCATTCAGCCCCATGTAGGGGCCCTGCACCCGGGTGATCCTGGTGATGAGCTGAAACCCAAGGAAGATTTGTCGGGGGGGAGGGCAAATTGAGCTGATGAGAGGAAAATAAACCTGGAGCCCCCAGTGTCCTTTGCAGGGTCACGTTTCTGACTGTGGCCACATTTTAAGGCAAAGAAGGCTCCCGTGTCCCCAGCCATTTAACACCATATCAGTCAAACCTGAATGAATCTAGCAAAGATGGGGTTAATCAAAGAGTGCTGAGGGTCCAGGAGGCGTGTCTGTAGATACATCAGCTCACTTGCACTGGAGTGAGCAATAGCGTAGCCAGGGCCGGGGTGTGTGGGGCCAACCTGATGTGTGTATGTGGTATCTATCTAAGGGGCTTTTGTCTCCCTGTCACTGTAGTATCAGGGTGCCTCAGTATCTAATTATCCCCACTACACTCCTGTGCAGTAGAGAAGTGCTAGTAAAGATGGGAACTGAGATCAAGACTAGGGGTATGTCTACCCTGGAGCTAGAGGTGTAATTTCCAGCTAGGGTCGCCACACCAGTGCTAACTCTGGGCGAGTTAGCCCCAGGATTTCAGATGAGATTGGCCTCGGGGCAGCTAGCCAGTGCTGCTGCTCGCTTCACTGTGACTACCCTGCTGTTTTTAGTGCACTAACTCCATCGAAATGTCTGCACCAGCTGGGAACGACCCCTTCAGTACCAATGTAGACATCCCTAGGTGATATGCTCAAGAACACACGGGCGTCTGTGGTGGAGCAGGGATTCAAGATCAGGTCTCCCACAGCCCAGGCTGGCTCTCTAGCCACTAACCCATCCTTGTTTTCTGCAGTGCAGGCTAGGCCAGCCTTTTTGAAAGAGCTCAGCATGCCAGGGATGCTCTGGCCCTTTATGGCCGAGTGAGTGTGCATGTGTGAATGAGAGCGGATAAGCACAGTCTGGGGTGTGGGTGTGGTTACAACATTCAGGTAGTGGTACACTACGCAGGTGCATCGCATGTGGTACAGTTCTGTTCTCAACATGACTCAGGAGAGACTGAAACCGAAAGCCATTGTCTACCTGGCTGTTCACCGCATTAAAAGCTCTGGGAAAGAGACTTCCTCACATTATCTGACATCAGAAATCTCCCCCTGGAAAGCGAGGAAACAAACTTGAGCCTGATGCCGGGAGACGTGAAGACGGTGGCGAAGCAACCACACAATACGTGGCAGCCTGCCAGTGAGTTAGACATGAAGAATCACAGCTGATGGCCAGGTGTTTTTGAAGCACATTGTTTCTGTGAAGCCATATCCTGGGCAGGCACACAATTAGACTTTATTCGCCATGAGCAATAATTGTGTCCCATGTCATGCAAATAAAATTGTGTCGGCCCAGTGCACGTGTATGAGTGAGTGGCACAGTGGGTGTGAGTGGGCTGTCAGCTGGGTCTGGGTATACAGGGAATGACTGAGGATGGATACAGCACAGTCACATGAGCGTGTGTCCATGCAACCCATTGGTCAATGTGTTCATCTCTGCCTCCTCTACAGAGGATACGGATCAGTCACAATCCCTAGCTACAGAGCCAGGCTCTTTAACTCTATCTGTAGAGACTCCTGCTTTTAGTTCTCGAGGTTCTCAGTTGAGTTCCCAGTGTGGCAGCCATCACATCTATGGTACTGATACACCACCCTAACACCTTGCTATCCAGGTACCGGTGGGTCCAGGGTCTGTTTGTTTGTGCTCATGATTGTTATGATCTGTGGGGATGTTTAGAGAGGCAGCATGACCCAATGGAAAGGGCTCTGGAGTGAGAACCAGGCTACCCCTCCCCCCCCAGTGAGTTAAAGAGTGTTCTGTTCCCAGCTCTGCAACCTCAGGCAAGTCACTTTGCCTCAGTTTCCCTAGCTGTGGAAGAGGGGTAATGATACTATCAAGTCCTGTGAACTCTGTTGATGAAAGGCACTCAGAACAAAGGCATTTGGGAGAGCAAATGTGGGTCATTTAGGAAACTGAAGAGGAGAAAGGGCTCAAAGCTAGGCCTGGGGATTCCTGGAACAGAACAAATTGTCTTTTTCCCCCTCTCTGGTCTGGGGTTCTATCCTGCCCCTCTCAGGAGCTATGTCACAGCAGGTCATTACCCCAGTTAAGAATGTTCCCTAAATACATGCATGTGTAGGGTTACCATACGTCCGGATTTTCCCGGACATGTCCGGCTTTGTGGGACTCAAATCCACTTCCGGGGGGAAATCCCAAAAAGCTGAACATGTCCGGGAAAATCCGGCGCCGCTGGGTGCTGGGCCGGGGCCGG
>NW_020664583.1:10657456-10713107 GCF_002925995.2 Terrapene triunguis
TGTGCCTGGGATCCCAGGTTTTGTAAATGCACTGGTCGTTCTGCACTCCCCGGAGAGGTCCCCGCTGTAATCCCAACAAGAGTGTGGGACGGGCCGTTTCTAGAGGAAGAGGCAGCTACCATGGGGCAGTAGCCAAGATTGGCAATAAATCTTCCTTCTCGCTGTAAACAATCCTGGAGATTGTGTCACAGGAGCACGGATGGAAGTGAGGAGGCCAGGAGCACTCGCCTGCTTTAGTATCCGGCAATAAGTGCATCCCGTTGGCTCTCGTCCCTGCTTTCTGTGCAGAGAAGACCATTCCTAGGGAGCTCTGTTGTGGCTCCTGCTCTAATGAGCTCAGCTGTTATTCTTTATGTGTGAGCTTGGTGCTGGCGAAAGGAGTACAATGGACAGCCCTGTAGCCTGAAGTCCTCTCATGTACAGAACAGGGATGGTTCAGCCACCTCCATGAACAGGACAGGCTGTGGCATTTTGGAGAAGGCTTGCAGGCCAGTTTTATATCTTTACAGGTTCCCTGCTCAACTCAACTCTCTCTCATCTCCACTGGCTGCAATGAAATTAGAGCAGGGTATTTGGCCTAGTGTTTCTAATGGAACTGAAACTCCTGGTCCGCCACATTCCCCCATCTCGAGCTAATGAATAATAACTGTGTTTGTATCTCTGCGATGCTTTCACTAAAGTTAGATCAATAAGGAATAGCTACAGACAATAAGCAAGGCTCTACAACCTGTATACACACTCTCATTTATTTCTTTAATGGATTGAATAAACCTGGCCTGTAGGAAAATCTGACAAAGTCTGATCTCTGCTCTAAAGTCCTGTGGGTGGAACTTCAAGGGGCCTAAGGGAGTTAGTTAATGGGATTTGGGCCCCTTTGAATGTCCCAGCCTATATTTCTGTGTCTCAAATGTGTGTGTAACTCCTGCTATCCTTTCTGGGCCATGATAACATGACCTCTCTGGACACTAAGCTAGCAACAAGGCTATGCTGGCTCCTAGCTCAACAAAGATTCCATGCTGCTCACCAGCAGCCAGCTAGATTCCAGCCACACACCCATGCAGTGATACAACACCGAGAGATCGCAAACTAAGCTGAGCCCTGGCAACAGCCTGAGATTTCTGGCCAGCTATATTCTGCCGACTGACAATCCCCCTACAGTTTCCATTGGACTTGGTATCTTTTAAGCAATATCCCAGACGGCTGTGTAGCATTTCTGAATACAGTACCATCAGACCACTGCTGTGCTCCACCCCAGCAGGGGGTCTCATATCAGGGGTGGGTAAATAATCTCTGGGTACACAGTTTTCGTTTAAATTTGCAAAGTGCTTTGGGATCCTTTTCTATCTATAAACATATAAGTGCAAGTAATTAATTATTATATTGGTCCATTGTTCAAATGAAATCTTACAAAAACACAATGTTGAAACATCCCTCCCTTACGAAAGGCAGTATTGGTTTTGTCTGCCCAGGCTCCCCAGTCATCAATAACACAAGTACTGAAATATTTAGAAACCTAAAGAGCGTGAGTTAAATGATTCTTTCAGAGAGCACTTTACATTTCTCAGGGTCTGTTTCTTTTCTGCCTGCTACATTGCATGTCCTGAGTTTCTGGGAGTAGAGGCGTTGCAGAGAGGGAGGTGCGACAGCTGGTTTAAAGGAGCAGAACTTTGCCCTGGAGAGGGTTTAACTCATTCAGGGGACTTAGTGGTAATTTTTTTGTTTAAACATTAGTGCTGTCAGACAACGTCAAATGGAAAACAAAGATTTATTTAGTCATTTTTACTTTCTTTTTTGGGGGAGGGGAATCCAACAGAGTAGCCTGTGGTCAGTGGAACAGTCCTCTGAATGGAACAGTCCTTCAGTGAAAATGTGATCCATAAACTAATTTCAGATTGTTAAGATTTATTGGTGGAAAATTAAATGGTCAGAGTAAAGAAGCCATAGAAATTACCAGCATGGAATATACAAAGCCTTATCCTGGTAATAAAATCTGCTGAATCCAAAGTAAGGCATTTATAATGATGACAAATAGGCTTACCAGAGACTTCCCCATCACATAATATGGAACAGGAGTGAGAGAGTAATCTCTGTTTGCTCTTTGAGTTAGGAAAGGATAAGTCACAGTCAGAAGCCGTTTTGCAGATGTAGAGGCCAGCTGTGTGCTCAGTTACAGTGGGTTAACCCTGACATAACTCCACTGACTTTGAGGGAGTTACACTGGATCTGTCCCAATGTAAATGGAAACACAATTTCGGTTCCACAGGGAGAAAAAAATACAGAGATTTTCCAGCCACTAACAGTAGCACTTTAATAACTCTTTGCTACTCACCACCCCAAGGCTCTGCTGACTCTTACAGATGATGAGCTGCTGTTCCTTTACCAGTGTGCTGTCTGCTTATGCTGCTTTCCTGTTTCAAGCTCAACAGCCTCCAGTGCATTAGCCCCTTGCAAAGCAGAAGCACCTGAAATGTACAAGAAAGCTGTAGAGTAAGGGTGGAGTCAAGAGGCAGTGATGTCATCCAAAGACGGCCTCCATTCATAAAAACAGTAGGAGCTGTTACTAGACCATCTGTTCCACTTATTTATGTTTCATTCTCAACCCTTAATCCAGTTCCTTGGCCCAGACAAAATTTGCTGGGAAGAGGTGACATCTAGTGGTAAATGTCTGAATTTATCGAGCTAGATGTTTGGATCCAAATACTTTCCAAGCACCTATTGTAAAATTGCAAACTGGCCACTGATCATGGTTGTGAAGTGGGTGCAGATTTTTGTATTAAATTATGTGTTCTCTGCTTTTCTAGAGCTCATTTCATTTGAGGAGCTCAGTACACCTGACAGAGATTGATTAATTAACTCTCAAAATATCCCAATAGGTAAACACTTTGTGATTATCCCTCCTTTATAGATGGGGAAACTGAGATACAAAGAGGCCAAGGCCCAGATTTTCAGTGGTATTTAGGCATTTCTCTGCTCAGCACTGAGGCCTACGTGATTTAGGTGGCTACGTCCCATTTTTAAAAGTCACTTAGGCACTTAGGGGGTGTGATCCACAAAGGCACTTAGGCATTGCAACGTTGAGGGTCATGGCACCTAGAAAATCCAGGAACAACATTGTGATCCACAAAGCCAAGTTAAGCAGCTAGGCTCCCTGTACAATGAATGGCAAGAGAGAGGCACATACGAATGGGGTCCACAAAAAACAGCACTTTTAGCAGGGAGCTGCTGAAGCCAGCCAATAGGAGATGCCAATCAGAGGTGTATGCTAAGCCCTGCCCCTCTCTTGCAGATGGGTGCCTAATCCAGGGAGCAGGGTGGCACCTAGCTCTGCTTGGCGATCTGTGAACGGGCACCCACCGCCTGGAGTCAGATGGCTTAGGCCCCAGAGCACCCAGGGAGTTGGCCCTTATGCCGGACCACGGATGTTGCCAGACCAGGGAGTGCCGGATTAGAGTGGTTCAATCTCTAATATTTAACCAGCTATTGGATCAAGGCATGAAGTTATTTACAGTATTAAGTTAAATTCTTTCAAAATGTTGCATGCATTTAGATCTTGCTATGAAGCAGGAAAGAGAATTATTCCCTTTGATGGTGTAATTTGTTAGCTCTCCTAGACTAAGGAGAGTTAGGCATAGTCAGTATCTAAATGGGAGACCGTTCAAGTACATGTTACTTTGGGTAATTGCATTCTGCCTTCCAAAATTGCCCCTATAGTTTCAGATAACTAGATCATGCGTCTTCATTTCCTATCCTAAATGTGTGTGTAGAATGAGTGTGTGCTATTAAACAGCTACCAACATTTGCTCCCCGAGGTGGCTGCATGTTGCTGGTGGGTCAAGAGGCTTCTGTCTGTTTATAAAGCACTCTGGGATTCTTTGGGATGAAAGGAACTATTTATATTTGTGATATTATCACTATTACTTTGTAAATATTGCTGTGTAAAGTTTGTGCTCATATTTTTTTACTCTTTTGGTGACTCCGTTGGGCTAATGGAATTGAGCAGCTGTGGTCTAGTGCACTGAGCAGCCTACAGAGGAGTCAGGAGATGTGGGGTATAGTCCTGGCTTTGACGCTGACTTGGTGTGACCTTGGGCAAGTCATTTACCAGCTCACTGTCTCAGTTTTCCTGTAAATAGGAATAATAATGTTTAGCTGTTTTTGTAAAGCACTTTAATATCTATGAAAGAAATATGCATAAGAGAAAATTATTATTATATCTAGAACACCACCGGGAAAAATCAGTTCCAAATCAAAAAACTGGTGGTAACGGAGTATTCTAGTGAGTGAAGTTATAACAGATAAACCTGTCTTCACTTTTCCTTGTACTGTAATCCTCTTCTTCTCCATGGCTTCTGATGCAGATCCAGACATTATCTCTTTCGTACCCATCCAGCCATACAACATCCATGCCTGACTTCAGTCCAGTCCTTGCTGTAGCTCAGTCTGTCAATACAGCTTCAGCCACAAGGGGTCAGAACTTTCCCATGTACAAATGGCTCTCAAACCTTTTACTTCTGTGGCCCATCTGTCCTCCTATACATCCTTGTGTTAACTACAGCACTTAGTTACAGTAACTTGTCTGTGTAACAACTGCAAGGCGAGGAAGGATTTCAGGATTTGCTCCCAGTACTGTAGCAGTGATGGAATATATGGAATTTCTCTCCAGCCATGGTCTCTTCTTATTGTCTTCCTCTGCTGAATGGTATTTCCAACATTTAGGTTTGTCAAGGCAGTATTATTTTGCAATGTTCCAAATGCAGTGAATGTCCTCCCCATGGACACTTGCTTATGTCGGCCCTTTGAGTCTAAAGTGATTTTTTACAAAGCACATTCTCTCCTCCCTCCCAGATCAAATACATACCGTGTAACTGAATTTGGGGAAAGGGAGATAGTGACAGGTGATGGCATATCTGACATCTTGTTCAGGTCACTCACAACTATGAGCCCTCCCCAATACACCCGCTCAACTGCTCTGCCAGCAAACTCTCTTGAGGACTCTGCCAGTCCAAACCTTGCCTTGCAGATACCCATCAGTGCACCCTAACTCCCGAGTTCCTCAGAGACGTCTCCCTGCCATGTCCCTCTCGCTGGACACTCATAAGTTTGCTGCATCTAGAGAGACAGAGACCCACCCTGTAGTTTATTACACAACCCTGAGATGGTTTTGTAATGAAACAAGAATGTTTATTAACAAAGAATATTTGTTAAGTACCTTCAAGAAAGAGTGAAAGAGCTAGGAAAGATCAGTGACTAAATCTTAATTTCAGCAAGTTACAATCTTTGCCTGAGCAGGTTTCTCACCAACAGTCAGTTCCCAGGGACTTCAACCCCCTTGGCTGAAGGATCCACCTTTCTCCAATTCCAAGCGCTCTGGCCCCTTTTGTCTCCCCAGTGAGAGATACCAAAACAGCATTCTGTGTCTGCTTAAATCTCCCAAGGCTCACTGACCCTGTTACAAGAGGCAGGAATGCTTCTTGGGGTGCAACTTCCATTCCCTGTTGTGATTGCTAAGTAGCCATCTCCCCCACCTGCTCGCCTGATGGCCCTTGTTTACCTTCCATGTAAATGTGTTTTCATTGTCTTTGGTGTCACTTTGCTTAATTTACATTTGGAGACACAGTCAAGCAGGCAAAACAACATTCCTTTGTCTAAGGCATACTCATTGCCTGCCAAAGACATTTTAGGAACATATTTCCAGTACACATCTATAATATTTTGTACATCACCTGTACATGCATCGCACAATAATATTAATGACTAGTGTGTCACCAGTTTGCATATGGTACCTTACATGACACCTTTTAGATACAAATTCTGGCAACAGTGAGTTGGGGCAATGAGTATGTCAGGCCTCAAGTGAGTTATGGTAGGGCGTGCCCTCTGCTAGTTGGCATTGGGGTCACAGCATGTCCAGCAGATGTGGACAGAGTGAAGAGCCAGGGTGCTGTGCTGGGGAGAGGGACTGGAATCTGATGCTGAGTAGAGGGCTATTAGGGGCATGGAGCTCACCGAAGCCTGTGTGTTGATTGCATAACTGTGAGGCTGACTAACCGGTCCAACTAGCAGCACCCAGGCCCCTGCACTGGACCTCGTACCACTGTCCGGATAAAGCTGGAGTCTATAGACATAGATGGATGAAGGAGACAGACAGATATTGCAGAGAACAGGCCGGGAGCCAGTGTGACAGATGAATCAATACTTTTCCAACAATCAACATCCATTGTTTGCCTCCTAATGTGAAAGAATTTAAATAACAATGGGCTGAAAGGCCAGGTGAGTCATAATCATAAGCCTCTCCAAGATGATCAATATACCAGTTGAGAGACACAGCACTCCTCTGAGAGCCTCTCCTAAGGCAGAGCATGCCGCAAACACTCCAAGGCCAAATGTATTCAAAACCTCAGTTGCTGCTTCTTAATCCTACCAGCCAAAAACCCAGGCTTGGGGATAGCTGCTCCTACTGGGGGCACTGACCTGTTCTGAAAACAATTCTTTGTATTTTTGTAGCAAATGCAACCATGCCCCTAATGAAGGGAGTCAAAACTAACCAAACCCCTCAGGATTTGCTAGATTAGTTAGATAAATTGTGTGTGTGTTCTGGTTTTTAGGCTAAAGCATATCCAGGGCTAAATAAACTTCAGGGCTGGAGGGCAGGAATGCTCTCACTCACCGGGTACATTCAGGCAAAGCACTTAATTTCCATATAACATTCCCCCTCTCCTCCCAGTAAAGAAGGTATAATACCTAATTCCAACAGGGCCTTTGAGATGTAATTCAAATTTGTAAAATGCGTTGAGCTCCTTGGAAGAAAGGGGCTAGATCATGGTAAAGTATTATTCTAAGTTGTTATACTGAAATAGGCTTTCCTGCCTCTTGCCCTCCTCACCCTCTCCCACCCATGCTCCTAGAACCAACACCTTGAACTGCCCCTGGAAGCAGATGCGATGCTAGCACCGGTGCAGTGTGCTTACACTAATTCACTCCACTAAACTGGCAGGATCCCATGTTCTGCACTAGCTAAAGCTCCTGAATGGTCTTCGAGCATAGTAAAGTTGTAGTCCAGCCTTTGGGGATAAGGGCCATGCTGGCTGGGTGAAGTCTATGGCAGCAAGGAACACCGCAGCCTCTTAGTAATCTGCAGCAAAATGAGCCATCAGTGCTACCTGGGAATCCAAAGCCACTTGGGAGCTCAAAATTACCCACAGAGCATGAACCTGGACAGTCCTGCAGCAGATAGAGCAGACTCAACCGCCAGTCACTGTGCGTGTTACTTCCCCTGTCAACAAGCATCAGGCCTGTCTTTTCCACCCTAATGAGCCATTTTCACTTTTAGCCAGGCAGTGGCAAAGCACTGCCCAGATCTGGCAAAAAGGAGGCATTGAACTGAGTATTACTGACATGTGGATTGCTCTGCAGTCTCATATGCCTCTCACATACACATTGGAAAAGAGGTGGGATGGAGTGCAGTTCTGTGGCATATAAACAGGCACCACCCTCTGAAAACTCTCAGACAGAAGGAGTGTAGCCATTAAAGAACAACTCTGCCCATCCTTGCCAGAGCCCATGAGTCAACCACATCTTGTCAAAGGCTGCTGATAGAGCTAACAACATCAGCATGACCGCTGACTTTTATCCAGTGAGTGATTGGAGGAGGAAGAGCATCAACTAAGGATACCTCCCTACCCTAGCCAGGTCTGAAACCATAGTGGCTGAGCCAAGGAACAGAGGAATCCAGGTGAACCCTGAGCTGCCATAGAATCATAGAAACGTAGCGCTGGAAGGAACCCCAACAGGTCATCGCCCATCTCCCCATGCTAAGGCAGGACTATGTATACCTAGACCATCCCTGACAGGAGTTTGTCCAACTTGTTCTTAAAAACCTCCAATAATGGGGATTCCGCACCCTCCCTTGGAAGAAGCCTATTCATATATATCCTTTTAATTTAGTAAGTTTTTCCTAATATCTAATCGAAATCCCCTTTGCAGATTAAGCTGATTACTTCTTGTCCTACCTTTGGTAGGCACGGAGAACAATTGATCACCATCCTCTTTATGACTGCCCGTAATATATTTGAAGACAATCACCAGGTTTGACTGTCATCAAGCCATTCTTTGACCTGTCTAATAAAGGGAAGGTTTGAGGCAGAGTGGTAATGGCTGAAGTCATTAACAATAAATGTCTTGAGCAAAGTCCTGATCATCCCTTCAGGGTATGTAGCATCTTGCTCTCCAGAAGGGAGGTATTAACATTCCCCATCAATAATGTGCCCCCAAACCTCCCTTCTGGGTTTCACCAGCCATGCGCACATTTCAGAGGACATAATCTTCAGCCCTCCTAGCACTTTCTGGATCTCTGTGTATGAATTCTGGTGAGACTCCGTTGGCCCAGGCCCATGGTGTCCTCCTGATAAACAGTGCCCTCAAGAGGGTAGCCAAACCAGTCTCGATACAACACATGTGAAGTGGGTGAAAAACTTTTCCTGACAGGAAATGCCCAAATCTGTTATTGGGTGGAGGCCATTTGGATTCACCAGACTGATCACCACATAGCTCAGTCTTGCTGGTCTGGACATCATGAAGCAGTGAATGAGAATTTAACAGCTCCTACCATAGTCCTGGCACAGAAACATAACATTTCCTTACCCTGAAGTCCTCTGGTGAGGAAACTAGATCACATGTGAGCCTTTATACTCGGATATTGATTATTTTGTTAGGTCCCCTGCTGTTCCAGTGATGAACACTGTCTGGTAGACAATCAGTTGGTTTTGGATTACATTTTCAGAATATTTATTTATAGGCATTTCTATGATGCTTATCGCTGACTGACATCCACGTGTGAGTTAGTCGTGCTGCCACTTTCTGCTTCACTGTGACAGAGCTATGGGGACTTTCACATCCTTTTCTAGTCAACTTTTAAATAATATTCCAATATAAAAATGACTGTTGGTGCAGGCTAGGTTGTTGGGGGATAACAGTGGGGTGCTTTCTCCTGATGTCACCTTGCCAGAGGGACACTTCTCCCATTCTTCTGTGTTAGGCTGGGGTTATTCTTCTGAGAATACCACCCTCGCCTGGTGGGGGAGAGGGAACTCCACAGATGCTTCTGCACCCATCTCTTGATTGCACCAGGCCCAGCTGGAGCCCTCTTCTGGCAACACAGTCTGCCCTGAGCCACTCAGCCAATACTACAGAACTAGGGTACTCTCCTCGGATGCCAACGTGTCAGCCTGGCATGCATCTGTGATAGCCCAACACAAGGCTAGAGATCTCCTCCTATAGCACCACAGTGAAAGGCCGCTCCGTAAATTGCACGGCCCCAGCCTTGGATGCTCCTCCAACAGCACGATTTTGCCCCGTCGCCCTGCTCCAGGCTGCCACCGTGTGGGGTGTCACTCCCGTCCCTTCTGCCCCCCAGTGTCCGGCTCTCATTTGGGCTGGCTGGGGAGCAGAGCTGGGAGGTAGCCCAGGGACGGACGAGGCCCCTCAGATTGGAACGTTGCCTTGAGAACCGACCCTTCCCCATAGACTGGCGGTGCCACCTCAGGCTCACCCACGGACGGGGCTGGGTCCAAGGAGGAGCCAGCCCAGTGACCCCTCCAGACCAAGGCAGTGGCACCTCAGAGACCTCGTCCCCTGCTGCTTAGGCCAGGGCCACCCCAGATACGCCCTCCCCCCCAGCCACTGAGATGGCACCACCCCAGAGACCCCCCTGTGGCTGGGATGGTACAACCCCAGAGACCTCCGTTCCCAGCTGGCTAGGGTGGGGCCACCCCAGAGACGCTCTCTACCCCCCGTGGCTGTGGCGGGGCCACCGAGGAGCCCCCCCTGTGCCGCCTACCCAGGCACCCCCCGGGGATGGGCAGGACCACGCCCAACGCGGAGCCCGCCCGCAGGCAGGCCGTGCCCGCGCACGCTCTGTCCCGCTGGGCCCCGCGCTCCTGTGCGGGGGCGGTGGTGAAGCGGGGGATCGCCTTGCCGCCTGCCTGGGCGCGCCCCCGAGCGCCGCCTCAGCAGCGCCCGAGACTGAGCCAGGAGCGCACAGCGCCGAGCCGGCCCTGCTGCCACCGCCGCGGGGTGAGTTGAGCGCGGGACGCGGCCGGGGAGCGGAACTGACCCCACGGGGAGACGGGCCCGGCAAATCCCGGGGGGAGACGGGCACTCGGGGGATCCCCGAGGGAGGGGGAGACGGGCACTTGGGGGATCCCGGGCGGGGGGAGTGAGACGGGCACTCGGGGGATCCCTGCTGGCTTCGGGAGGAGACTGACACTCAGAGCTTGTAAGCCCTTGTAGACCAGCCTGCAGTGGATCACAGTGTGGTGTGGGTCATTGTGGGGACTGACATGCGCTGGGCAATCCCGGGGTTTCAGCAGTGTTTCCCAAGGAGGAGGATTGACATGCAGAGTTCGATTCCATGGGGCCAGCAGAGTGTCTGGCGGAGTGGCATCCGGTGTGCCAGGAAGGGGACTCGCTGTGGGGCCAGTCTTGCTGGGCCAGGTGTTTGACTAGCCCCAAAGATTTCTACATCTCTTTTGTTTGAGAAAGAGAAAATCTTTGAGGAACAGCCAAACACTCAGCATGCTAAAGTTCTCCTGAGGGTGCCCAGTGTCCCCTCCTGCATTGATCATCCCCCCCAAATCTCCCGACCCACAAATGCCCTGGGCTCTCCTCTGTGTTTTTTCTCTAGCACCCATTACCATGGTATCTGGGTGTGTGAGACTTCCTACAGTGCAACTTTCAGGAAAACCCAAACAGTATTTAAAATAAAAACCCCTAATTTTTCTCTAGCTGTGAACACAGGTGTTGCTTTGTCAGTCTTTGAATGGAAGCAAAAATTGACAATAACCAACATTTACCAATTTAAGGGAAGCCCCAAGAGTCTGTAGTGAGCCTGGATCTCATTTGAATAAAAAATCCCAGTCCGTGCTGGTCAGGAAAACCAGGCTATCAACAAACATGATTTGCCCTGATTTGTAACCAGTATTGTTGAATCCCAGTGGCGTCAAAGCCCAAGGGCTCATTCCATTCCAGTTGTTTAGTCCTTACCTGAAGGCATAATCCTTTGTTTGTGTCATTACAATTAGCTGAACAGTTGTCACAGGAGATTACTACTCAGGTACGGAATAAGAAGCTGGAGTGGACAAACTCTGAAAGGAGCAGAGAATCTGTTTTGATCTCTGGAATCCTAGAAACAGCCCCCTATTGCCTTCCCCTTTCCCTCTGGATAAAACATTGACACCCAGGCAGAATTGCTGCCAAAGTGAATGTGTTCCAAAGTTTTCCATAGAGCATCAGTGGCTCTTTAAGGAATGGAAGGAAAAATGCATGTTGGCTTCCCAGACTGTGCACGAGCTGTGACCTCATCAGGCTGGTGCACGTGAACCAGGAAGCAGAACACAACTGAAATAAACAAGACAGGTTGAGAACTTGGGAGAAACTGAACAGCTGTATGAGTAGAGAAGGGGGTAAATGGGATTTGATAACAGATTCCACTTTCTGTGCTCGTCAATAACCTCTATGCAGTGGATGAGCTGATTAACTACTTGGGGGCTCGGTTCGCTTGCCTCTTCCTAATTTTTGACCAGCAAAGATTGTAGCCCTGTCTCAGTTGTTCTGTGTGGCAAGCTTCCTTTCTTCTTTTTCTTTTGTGTGAGGCTTATGTGTGTGGTATAATCGGTGTGATTTGATTACTAACATTTGTATTGAGTAAACTTTAGAAACAAATAAAAACATAGGGCCAAATTCTGCACCCTGTTACCTGAGTATAAATCCAGAATAACTATTGATTTCAATGGAGTTCCTGCAGATTTGCCCCAGATTTAATTAATAGCAGAATTTGGCTGAAGTTTTGCCCCTTTGCTAGCTGCCCGAGTATGTACCCAGGAGGTCTGGGCAGGCTTGTAGTCAGGTGGCTAGCTTGAGCCACTGCCTATGCTACCTAGCCATGTTGCTATTTTTAGCTGGAGCAGAGTTAGCATGAATCTGTCCCCTGCACTGGGAGGCATGCTCCCAGCTGCAGAGTGGACATATCTTGAGATGCATTGGGAAGGTTTGCAGAGCGCCCCTCTGCGCTATTGCTAGCTCAAACCATGCCATCTGGCCTTTCCTGTCATGAAATGTTTGATCTAAGAGAGATTTCTTTCCAAAATCTGAGTCTTTCTTTTTAAATTCCTCTCCAATCCTGCAGGGAGATCTGCAGCTTTCCAAAGTGATCTCTTTCTGAATGGAGTTCCTCAGCCACCTCTGATGTGGCTAAACAATCCCAAACTAAGGGGACATGCCATTCATCTCAAGGGGGCAGGGGGAACTGATCCTGATTCCTTTCGAAAAGGGAGCACAACAACACACGTGTAAAGTGGTTGGGGTGGCTGTTTATTTCTAAAGTAAGTGTAGCGGGGGGGGGAGAAGTGTGGTTTTCATGCTGCAGTTTTTAATAAAGGAAATAATGATACTATCTCCCTCCTGTTTTAGGAACGTGGATCCTTGGTCAGGAGTCTAGCAGAGACCATGAGCTGTTGCTTGGCTCTAACCTTCTGACTTTCAGGTGAGTTGGAACATACGACACGGTGGGTCAAATTCACCCCAGTCTAATCCCCCTGCAGTGAGTGGAGTTAGATCAGGGATGGATCTGGCTGACTTTGAAGTGTTTGGTCCTGGCTGGGCTTGCATTGATGAGGATGGCAGCAGGATTTGTGGTCAATGTGAGGCTGAATAAACAAACAGCCACGGTGGAACTGTTTTTTCAGAAGTAAATTTTTCCAATGTTTTCACCTTGGGTGCTGTTGAATTTAACTTGGGTCCGAAATTTAGTTTCTGTTCAAAACCCCATGAGCATAGATATGGGGTTATGGGGAAAATAAAATCAAAACTTTTCTTTATTGTATTCGATTGAAACTTCCTCCCTGGCTTATTGGAAAACTAAACACAACAGCAGCCTGCTTGTATGTGAAAACCAGCCAGTGAAATTCACCACGCTAGTTTCATTGCCTGAAGTGAAGAGAAGACCGCAAGCAAACAGCACAAATGGTGGAAAGTCAGCTGCCATTTTAAAAGCTCTTTCAGATTTAAAAATCAGGTGAAGAAATAAAGCAGTTCTACCTTGACAGTGCCTCTTTAACGTACGAGGATGTTACCTTTTACAATGTGCCTTTCGCTTCTTCTGGCTGTGGTATGGTTAGAGTGATCTGGTCTTGGGAGGGGTGTGAAGCACAGTTTAAAGTCACATTGATCATACTCCAGCCCTCTTTAAGAAGTGAGCCTCTTCCCACAAAGCTCTTTGCCAGTAGGCGAGATGAGAAACAAATGACCTCTTACATTGTAGTCCTTAACCTTCTGCCTAGTCCATTGTACCATAAATAAATCCTCCAGTGTCGTGGATTCCCAACCTGGTTAGTTGTTGGTCTCGCCTGGTTACATCTTGGGAAAGGGGGTGGAGCACCAGTGCTCTTCTGGTAACTGGGTGATAACAAACAGTGCCTCCCAATCCCCTGGCCATTTAACCTCTTAATTCCCAAGAGGCATTCAGGTTGCACAGTTTGCATGTGGTTACAAAAACTGAATGGTTACCAGGGTGTGGGGTTAATTTGTTGAGTGCTTCTGAGCTGGCTTTAGCTGCTGTTTCACTTATTCATCAGCTGTATGGAAAGCAGAGGAATTGGAAGAGGAGGGTGGCTGATGTTGCTGGAAAGTAGCTTTGAGGCAGACCGCTGTCTCCTAAGATTGGCTTAACTCTCCTCTTTCTCCTCTCTAGTTTGTGAGGGGAGTTTGCGGCACCAGGGGCCATGGCGGACTGGGTTCTCCTTGGACTGATTGGGGCATTGCTTGTGCTCCTGCTGCTGACTCTCTTTGGCTTTGCCATCTATTCGGGGCTCATCTCGGAGGTGGTTGTGAGTGCTGGCTCGCCCCCCATCCGCAACATCACCCTGGCGTACAAGTTCAAAGTGGGGCCCTACGGCGAGTGTGGCAAGCTGTTCACGGAGAGCTGCAGCATCTCTCCGAAGCTATGCTCCATCGGCGTCTACTATGACAACCCTCACACGGTAAGAACCAGATGGGAGCTCTTTGGAGCTGGCCAGGCCTGGAAGCCATGCTGCTAATACTCCTCCAGGATGGGTGACACAGCTGTGGGAACTGGGCGGAGCTCTGAAATATGGGCCTCAAGTCTGTATATGGCAGAGAGACCCCAATCTGGGGGGATCTCTGGCTAGTTGTAGGCATCCCAATAGGTGAGTTAGCTAATCCTCTGGGCTAGGTCTCATGGAGTTTCAATGGAGGCACTGTAGGGACAGGAGTCTGAGGAGGACCAATTGGAAGTGTTGAGGAGTTCGGTTTCAATGAGAGCAGGAATAAGCATAATCTCCATATGACCCCTGCTGGGTGGAACACCCCTGTACTTCTCTATGGAGTGGGGCTGGTGTCCTAAACCATGAGAGTAAAGCACTGGATACCAGATCCCCCTGTAGATGGAAGGGCAGCCTCCCCTTCTGGGCTGCTGTTTGATGTTCTCTATGGTTAAAAGCAAATTGTCTCTTCCTCCCACTACATGCTTGCCTATGCCTGGTTTCTGAGCCTTCTCTAACCTACCCCACCTCTGGCCTGTGAGATGAGGTTTGAAAACATGTCCTCAGAAGTGCTTGAGACTTTCAGTTTGCACTTTTCTGCTGGTGCTTGCTAATTGCAAGATCAGCTAGTGAGTTCTGATGAGATCCTAAGCCTATTACGGGCTTCCCTGTAGAGTAAAATGGTTCTCTCTGGCTCAAACTCTTCAGGAGGTGGGGAGAAGATCACTGTCTAATGGATGCTAGGCAGCAGGTTAGTACCTTCGATTCCGAGATTGACCTAGTCCAGATGGCCAGTAAACCAACCTGAGTCTTAATTCCCAGGGGGATAAGTAGGATGATTGACTGACTTGTTAAATGGCATCTGCCCGTGATATAGACACAGTCTCACAAGTGATTCAGCAACACCCAATGTGACCTGACAGGAATGCTGAGCGAGACCTGCCAGCAGCTCTGAGTGTGTGTGCTGGGGAGTTGGGGCTCTTGGATTTAGGGCTTAGACTGATAGCTCTTGCTTGGCTTTTCTGGTCCCTGCTGAACTTGGACGACTGGTCTTGTGGTGCAGGAAGCTGCCTTGAATGTACGAGGACTACCCCTGTTTTATTGTTGGCTGGTGGTGCCTTTAGACTGGTGTAATGTGTTGCTCAGCCTGACTGTCAACGTTCCTCTCCTGTTAAGGGGACGCCATCCACTTACGCCTCGAACTTCTGTTTGCAAACGTTCTACCATCCAGCGTTACCAGGGTCCCCTGTGGCCACTGCTGCAGTGAGGCTCCATCACCGTTCCCCGTTGTTTCCAGAGCACCCAGGCTTGGGCACAGAGGGGAGCAGGAGGGAAGGGAGGTCTGCAGCCTGTGGGACACTGGAGCAGGAGGGAAGCTGAGTAGAGCCCAGGTAGGGGATGCGGGAGGCTGGAGATCTGTCTGCTTTACTCTGAAGAGGCTGGATTCAGGTGGCCTAGGTCTCTCCTGCCTGTGGGCCTAGCTGATTGTAATGGGTTAGTTGGAGAGGCCAAGCTCTGAGGCTTCTCCCCATCCTGCTCGGGTGTGGGCCTCTTGTGTGCTTCACTGAGAGACTTCTGCCACTGCCGTCCAGCTGGGAAAATGTCAGGCCCAATCCCCTCTGGCTTTTCCCAGCTCACAAATCAGCAGAGACTTGGCTGGGAGCCCGGGCGGCGCCACCCCCAAGCCCTTTCTTTTTCCAGAGTTCTAAAGAGCAGCTGGAAGGGCTGCTGGAAGCAGACCCATCACCTCCTCCCTCCCTGTTTGCCAGCAGGCCTCTGGCTGTTGGGGAAACGTGAGAAGCTGGCAGAACAATGAGTGCTCCTGTGGACTCTTAATCCCCACTTATTCCTTATGAACAAAGGGGAGTCTGGTCATGGTCTTAGAACAGCAGGACTAGAATGCAGCATGGGCACCAAGCCTTAGCTGAAGAAGACCTGCTGATCTTCCTGTTGGAGCACATCAAAGCAGCTCCAACCGTAGGGGGTGCTGTGGGATAAAGAGAGCTTTGTACATTTTCCTTGGTGGCTGTTTTCATTCAAGTAGCCCTGCTTCTGCGCAAAGACCGAATTGCCAAGTGCTGGTTCTAAGACACTCTCTGTCTGTTGCTCCTCACCGTGGTATCGTTCCTCTGGGATGGGTTCCCCGGCCCATGCGGGAATAAGTGCGGTTGCTCCTACATGTGTCTAAGCTGATCTTTCGGGTCTGTCCAGGAAGGACAGGCTGTGAGACCTTTGGAGATCCTTGGAGGGAAGGTGCTGTAGAAGCAAAGGAGAGGGCCAGAATTGGCCTTAGTGCTGAACTTCAATTGCAGGGAGCTGGGGGCAGTTACAGACCTCCTGTCCCTTATTCTGCTGGGTGCCGAAACCCTCCTCTCTGGACTATTATCATTATTATTATTTGTATTACGCTAGCCACTAGGATCCCTAGGCATGGACCAGGACCCCATTGTGCCAGGCACTGTACAAACACAGGACAACAAGACGGTCCCTGCCCCAAAGGGCTGAGAATCTGAGTAGAAGGCAAGAGACAACAGGTGGGTACAGACAAGGGGGGAATATATGGAAACAGTGAGCCAGCGTTGGTCTGAGAGATAGACTGTGGTCTCAGCAGCCCAGCCAAGGTCCAGTTTTACATGGGCAAAGGAGAGCGTTCAGGAGGGATTTGAAGGAGAACAAAGAAGGGGCTTTATGGATGTTTATGGCGTGTGCCCCCCGAGGTTGTGGGGCAGCCTGGGAGAAAGCAGGAGCATGGGTGATGGAGCCTGACGCTATGGCCCATTGGAGGTGAGCATCAGCAGCTTGCTAAGGAATGGGCGTGCCGCTGGGTATAGTCTGGTCTCTCTCTGTGTTAGTGCACAGGGTGGGTGTGCAGGCAGTGTCCTCGGACGACAGCCCTGATCTGAAAGGGGAGGTCCTGAGATGGTTCTGCTTGCCTTTGTCTGTTTCTTAGCCCACCGAGCTCCAAGTGCCATTCCATTGTGCATCCTCAGCACCATTGCCAGCTGAGTCCCGAAGCTGCCACCATATAGAAAACTCTGCACTATGTTCTGCATGCTCCTGCCAGCATTGCTTGGGTTTGTTCCCCTCTTATCCCTCTTTTTGTAGCAATACTTGCGTAAAAGAAGGTTTGTTATTTACTGAGGGGTTGGGCTCAATCCTGGAAACCCCCATGTTGAAGTCAAAGGGGAGTTGGGTCCTGTCACAGGGTGACTGGCCCTTTAAGGGGAGATGGGCTCTGCTCCACAGGGGACACCCTTTAATCATCTCCCTAGGTGGAGGGAATGAGCAGAGACAAGTCATGTGACTAAAATCCACCTTCAGGTTGGAGATGAGAGAAGGCTGTAGAGCGGAAGGGAGGAGCAGGGAGATTCCAGGCAGGAAACCCTGGGAGGTGCTGCCTGATGTAGAGCAGGGAGCGACTCAGAGGAACAAGAGGGTTTCGTGGGCTGCTCTACAGCAAGAGATGTGCCTTAGCTCCCAGGCGATAGCCTGAACGGAGCTGGAGCCAGTGAGGAAGGCTGGAGTGGGGAGAACAAGCCTGCCAGAGGAACACTTCAGCAGGCCCAGGGCTCAGCAGCTGCTGAGGGTTGGGAGCCAGCTAGGAAGGTTAGGGGAATTCTTGGGTTTCCTTGTGACCTTTGTTAATAAACCTTGGCCCCAAAAAGGGGTGTGACTCAACATATGAAAGCCTGTGCCAAAGGTATTGGGAAGCCCAAGGCGGGGTGGGAACTGAGGCAGCTGCTAGCCCAAAGCCAGCTCAGGTAGGTGGTGCTGTGGCAGACCTGATCAGCTGTAGGAGTTTCCACCTAAATGCTTGGTTCTCATGCAGTAGCAGGGTGCTGGGTTTGGGTTCCTGGCTCTGCAAGGAGCTGGGCGTTCCCCTCCCCCACTGTGCACCTGGCTGACACTAAAATAAAAGCCTAGCTGAGATTGGATTCCACTGGAAAACCTCTTTGGGAAACAGCAATGGAAGGTTTAGTCCTAAAAAGGAAGGAGGCCTGGTGGTTAGAGAGCCAGTCTGGGAGACCTGCTCCGTTCCTGGCTCTACCAGACTCCCTGGGTGACCTTGGGCAAGTCACAGCTGCTTTGTGCCTCAGTTTCCCATCTGTACATTGGGGGTTGTGAGGACAAAGACATTGGGATCAGGAGGCACTGCGATGGCTGCTGTGGTGCTGGGGGCCATATGAGTACCTGATACAGAACCAGCTCTGCATCTCTCAGTCCTGCTCCATCGAGCTGCGCTAGAACTGGGAAGCAGCAAGGTTCCCTCTGCCAACAGCCCAAGGGCAAGCTGGAGCCAGCATGGCTGAGCAAACAGCCCAGATGTGCGTCTCAGTGCCACCCCCGCACCAGGTACATTTGGAACGTCATCACTTCACGGAGGGCATGCCTGGTATGGGGGGCAGCAGCGGAGGTGTGTCCAGCCCCACGTACCTGGTACGTTGAGCAATGCTTAGTGATCAAACAGTCTGGTGGGGAAAAGGCTGCCGATATCAGCTGATAAAACAGAGTGCGTTTCACTGGATCCCTTCCTGGAGGTTGAGAGCGCATGTCAGGGGCCGTGCTCTTAGCTGGCACCTGTGTTTGTGCCCTGCGGGGCACATCTGCCCCACCCCCTTCCTGGCGCCAAGGCTCCCCAGGGCCCGTGGAGCCAATGTGGTGCTGATGTGCGGGAATGAGCCAGTGCAAGGGGCCGAACACCTCTTGCGGGTCATGTGGCACAGCTCTGGGGGGCAGGCTGAAAGTGGGGAAGTGGATCAGGGCCAGTGGATCCAGCCATTCTGCCTTGCAGGGAGGGCTGAGGAACAGCCTTGGGGCACCCATGACACCTTCCTACCCAGTTCCCATCCCAAGTGCCCATTTCAGCCGGGGGAAATGTTGCCCTGTTGTGTGCAGATCAGGTCCTTGTCCCCTGGACGTGCCCAGTTGCTGACTGCTGAGGCAGGCTTTGCAGTGCAGGATGAGAGAGGCCTTGCCTGAAAACGTGCTCCAGGGACACCACCCATCTCTGATGTGTCTGTAGTTCCGGACCATCAGGCCCCCAATGCACCAGCTGTCCCCCTCGGGGGTGCTGCCTCTCGCCAGGGCCCCGGGGAGCATCCAGAAATATTATTTTCCAAATCGGGACTGCAGAAAAGAAGGGATCTTTCCCCACCCTGCTGCCCCCTTCCTATGTTCCCACTCATCCCTTCTCCCTGCCTCTGGGGTGATTCAGAGCCTCCTCCCCAGAAGGGACCGTCTCTGCTCGGTAGGAGAATCTGCTCCTGTTCAGGGCTGGCGCAGTGTTCCTGATGGTGGCCAGTGGCCAGAAATAGACGTCTTTGTCATGAGACAGTGGAAATAGCTGTCTGCCTGTCTGCCTGGGGCTCTGTGGGCAGACGATGCACTTCCTCTGGGTGGCTGGGGGCAGGGAGGACAGTGGGACCTACCATGCTGTACGTGGCACTCTCTGTTCTAAGCTGTTTAGATCCCCGACCCCCGGGAGGCAATCCTGTTGGATGCGGGCTTGTTAAGCACCAGGTGTTGGTCCCAGCCATTGGCAGCAACAAAGGGTCAGTTATCTCATGCACACAGGGCTTAGGAGGTGTCAGGACAGTCCATAAATGAGGAGGTGTCTACACCCAGAAAGAGGCCAGGGTGTTGCTTGGGGTGTCCCAAAAGGTGTAACTAGGAGGAATGGGAGGATATTAACTAAAGAGTGAACAGTAGGAAAAACGTCCTGCTAGGGTGGGGGATCTCTTAGGATGTGGAATTGTCTCCCCAAGGGAGAGGGGAGAAGCCCTGTTGCTTGATTTTTTTCAGAGTGGTCTGGATAAAGCTCCAGTGAATGTCTATCAGAGACCTATCCTTCCCCGGCTCCTGACTGGTGGACGAGATGATTCTCTGAGCACCGCCCGAGTGTGTAGGACAGACGCAGACACTGCAGTGATGGCCCCAATCTCCAAAGCCTGATTTTCATGCACTCACACAAAACTTGCCTTCTACACATCTGCGACTTGTTTTCTTGGTTCAGTGACTTGAATTTTGTGCAGACATGCAGGATTTTAGAAGGGGAGGGAATGGCCATTCTGGATCTGTGTTAATATTGGTTTGTTATTTAGGCTTGGAAGGAACATGGAGACATAGGCATTCCAGGCTGGATCAGACTCAGGGTCCTTCTAGCCTGCTGTCCTGTTTCTGACAGGAGCCAGCACCAGGTGTCGCAGAGGAAGGTGTAAGAACCCTGCAGTAGCAGATGGGGATAATGTGCCCTCACATTAGTCTCATCCTAGTCTCTAAGGCCTGGTCTACAGTACAGAGTTAGGTTGATATAAGGCAGCTTACGTCGCCCTAGTTGTCAGTATGCGCGCTACAGCCTTGCTCCCGCTTATTTAAGTGCCCTACTACACCAGCATAATAACTCCACCTCCATAGGGCCTATGTCAGTATAGTTAGGGTGACGCAGTGTAGACACTGCATTGCTTACATGGACTGTTGACTGTCATTCTTGTCAATTTCACTGGTCCATGGTGGAGCCGTGAAATTGACAAGAAAGCCGGGCTGTCATTGGGGTGGGTGAGGGGCTCCAGCTAAAGCCTGGCTGCTCCCGGGCTTCCTGCTCCCAGCTGGCCTGCAGCTGCCCTGCTCAGAGCCTGGCTGCCCCCTGGGTCCCACTCCAAGCCCAGCTGCTGCCCAGGCTCCCAACTCTGAGCCGGGCTCCCTCTGCTCTGCACTCAGCTCCCTGCCAGGAGCCCAGCTGCCTCTGGGCTCTCAGCCTCCCACACTGCCCCTCTTAAGTCAGTGTAAGTGCTCCTGGTAAGGACACGCACCATTGCAGAAGCAGGATAGCGTGGACATTAGCCACTGCAGTAATTACCTAACATAGGTCGACTTCCGTTTCTAGTGTAGACATGCCCTAATAAAGATTGGCTTAGCCCCTGACGCCCGAGGTTTAATATCCCTTCCCAAATTTTAATGTTTAATAACAACAACTCCGTCTCTTCTTGTTACCCATAATCATGTCCAATTCCTTTTTGAATCTTGGTAAGTTCTTGGCCTCACCGACTTCCTACGCCAATTTCTTATTGCATGCCTGAATTAGTTTGTTACCTGTTTGATTGACTGGCTGGGTGAGTTGAAGCATTAACTATATAGGAGTACTTCATGTTGCTGGGCAGTGATTTCTGTCATTCTAGGATTGTTTAAATATGAGGCACCTGTAGATTTGTGTATGTGCGCACTTTTATTGTTTTTGACACCTGAAGAAGTAAAAAATAAATATTTGATCACACCGCTGCTTACAGGATCTGATAGTTGCACTGTTGTGCCTGTCATGACCCTCAGGTCTTGAGCCTGGGATCATGGGGAGTGGCTCCACTCAACCTTCCACCTGTTAGCCTGGGACTCATGAAGCCCAGCCCCAGTTTGAGGCTCCACCCCTGAGGTCCTGTTGGCAGAGTCCGGGAGCAGCTGATTGGCTTGCTGGCCCTATGTAAGGCAGCAGCAGGATTGGAACAGGAAGCTGTTTGAACAACTGGGCTCCATCCTGCTCTGGACTGTTGTGCCTTGTGTTTCTGGCTCCAGCTCTGGCTTGATTTCCTGGCATCCTGACCTGGCGTGACTCCTGGCATCTGGCTTGTGATTCTGATCTCCAGTTTGTCTCCTACCTGGGATCCCTGGGATCCTGACTCTGTCTCATGATGGTGGACTGCAACTCTGACCACTAGGTCTGGACGCCCATGACCCCGCTGTGACAGCCTCATGAAAGGTTGAATTATTTGCTACGGACATTAACTAACCACCAAACGCTCTTTGAAACGCACACACTTTTAGTAGCTCCTACATGATATTTTCAGAATAATGGAGAAAGAATTTAACAGAAAAAAAATCAATATTTGACACCAATTAAAATCAAATACTTTCAATCCCAGTTGTAGAGCCAAGGTGGAAGAGGGAATATCTTTTATTGGACCAACTTCTGTTTGTGAGAGATTCAAGCTTTCATGCTCACACAGATCTCTTCTTCAGGTCACCCACTATTCTCCTGGGACCTACAATGCTAATCCCAAATATAAGTCCCTATCTCCACCTGCTGGAGAAGGGTCTGAATTGCAGTTCCAAAGCCACAGGGCAATCTTGATGCATGTATTATTCAAAGTAAACAGAAGATTGCCTGCTAAATTCACTTAAAATTTAAAAAAAAAAAAACAGTGAGCTGCCAAGGCTGTGCTTCTAGCAGTTCGCTTTTTGTTTAATAAAATCCTCTCTACTTACAGCTTAATTTACTTCACTCAGTATTTATCTTTGTTTTATCTGCCTCAAAACAGGAATTGTGAGCACTTAAATAAAGGGATTGAAAGGATGTTTCATTTTCCTGGAGCTTGGCTTCTGCTGAAATGCTTTTTAGTCACTTCTTAAAGCAACAGTCTCAGAATCGTGACACAGATTCCTGCAGCGACAGCATGTGAGGAGACGTCTCTTCCATCTTTCAGACTCGTCAGCACTTTAATAATAATTGAGCCTATGTCCTCAGGAATCATTCCAGGATTGGACCCTGCAGACTATTCTCCACAGCTTTGTCTAGTTCTAAATGATTCAAGCAGTGGGGCTTCTGCACCGCCCCTTGGGAGACTGTTCCACAGTTGTATAGATCTCACTGTTAGCAAGCTTTCCCTGTTATTTTGGCCTAAATTGTCCTTTGCTCAATTTCAGCTGCGATTCCTAGTTATACTTTAAGGGACTGAATAATTCCTCTCCTTCCAGGGCTTTACATCCTTCTAGAAACAATAGTCACATCTGCCTGGATGAAGTGTTCTCTGTATGTTTTCCCAGCCTCGTCAAGACTGCATGGGCTGGTGTAGTGTAGATCCCTGGCATTCTGCAGTTGGAGATCAACCTTTGAAAAAGCAGCTTTGGATGTGAAGTGGGGAGTCGAGTTCCATCCCCTAATGCTGGAATGTGTAACTCTGCAGGGAATCCAGAATGCTCAGCTGTGTGTCGTAGGTCCTGTACTGCTGACGGAGTCTCATGTGGTTCAAGTGGCAGGTAATTTGGAGAAAGTAGGGTCTGATGAGTTCTGTATCCTCTGTTGCCATAAAGTTCCAAATGGTTTGCAATGTAGTGACAGCTCTGAAATCCTAGGTGGCCAAGAGGTTATTGCAATCCACATGTGAATCTGTTTAGTAGTGTATCTTTTTATTACAGGAATCAGATAACAATACTGACCGGTTTTTCACTGATCCTTCTTTTCCAAAATTGGGCTCCATTCTCTGCTTAGCTCCAAAAATATGGTCTGAAGAAAATGTGGTGGTCTTTCCATAGCAGAGCTCCGCACGCAGGTCCCTTGTGTGGCACAGGGTGGCAGCAATGTGCTGTTTGAACCAGATCTCTGCTCCGTGGCAGGGTAGCTAGCATTGCTTGAGAGAGTCCCTTTGTACATTTACAGCTGCCTTTAAAAAAAAAAAAAAAAAATTCTTATGCTGCGGCATCAAAGTGCATCTCTAGGAGTGTGTGGGAGTGAGGGGAAGGAAGGGCAAGGAATCCTGCGAGGTACAGATATGCTATGGGAGAACAGCACAGGCAGTTGAGAGAGAGAGAGAGAGAGAGAGCACAAAATTGGAGGCATGATTTCGAGCTGAATCAGGCTGAGATCGCTTTGGAAAGTCCAGGGGTCGGCTAAAGGAGAGAGGGGAACCCTCCTATCCGTGGACTGGACTTGGGCGGCTTCATGGTGGAGCCGCTTAGCTGGTTCCTCCTTGGAGCAGAACAGCTGTGGGGTGTTTCCAATAGAGTCCAGGACTGGAGGAGGCCAAGGGCTGCACTCTTGAGGCCCTGTTCGCCGCATTAATGGGGAAGCAGGCTCAGTGCTGCTGAGCCCTGAGCCTCTGCATCCCAGCTGTCCTCCCCACTGATAGCATCATGCAGGAGGTGAGCGCCCCAGGCCTGCCTCACTGCTCCTTCTCTTTTGACTTATGCCTCTTGCAAGGAGGAGCGTGTCCCACATTGTCCCCAAGGCAGGTGAAGCTGCCATAATTACCACCCGACCAGCTGGTCTCTGAGTTTCTGTATTGTAGAAAGAGGGATTGGAGATGGGCACTGTAACCCACTGGTGTAATTTGCACCTTCCCTCTGACTCACACCACCCCCACCATGGAATCACACACTGATTTGAGCAGATGCAGGCAAGATTTGTCACCTGAGGTGGCATGAGTTTGCGGGGCTCAGCTCTCAGTCCCTCATCAACTGTAGTTAAAGGAGAAACCCAGGACCAAGAGGGCACAGATGCTGTCTCTGCTTCCTAAGCATCGTGAATTCGGTGCTGCTGAAAGGGGCTGGGTTAGTCCTCTCTCTAGAGCAGGGAGAGCCAAGGGCGCAGCTGTGCAAAGCGTTGCTACGCAGCTCTGCCAACTTGCCCTGTGGGGCATGGTGGGATACCTTTCTCCAGGGTCGAGTCAGTCCTTGATACCTCTACTAAGCCTGGCAACAAGGGTCACTGAGTGATTGTGTGATGCAGATACAAGTGCACTGGGAACTAGCCTGAGATCCAACAACTCATTTCATGTAGGAGCCACAGACCAACATGTCTCAGGTTTGGTCCCTATTGGTCTGGATTTGATGGGGTGATCTAGAAGCGAAGGGCTCTCTCTCCCATTACCTTGAGCTGGCCTGTCTCCCCCGGAGTTCTCTGCTCTGTTGTCTCCCCAGAGGCGGCTGAGGAGCTGTTCTCCCAGGGGCTCTTGCAGTATCAGGGATTGTGCAGCTATGATGGCTGTGTACAGTGGAATGTTCCATGCCTGAGCTGCCCTGTCTGTCTGTATTGGAGGCTAAAATGCTGAGTGAGGGACAGGCAGAGATCTGAGGGTTTGGAAGCAGCTGGTTGTAGGTCTGCAGGTTGTCTGTGATGTCTGATCTCTGATGGCTGAATGTCAGGTAGTTGACCGATGGTTGCCTAAGGTAGTTGTATGATAACCCCAGCGGTATGCCTCTGTAGTGCGATTGACATGCCCCTGTCTCGGACATGGACAGAGAGAGCTGTCTGGTGTGTGTGAGAACTCTGGGCTCTTATCTCCCTGATTCATTGTCCCCTTCCCCATCCACGCGCACTGTCTGCCTCCCTCCCTTCCGCTGTGTAGGTCTTGTCTTTCCCCCTACCTTGTCTCTCTCTGAGGACCATTTCTCCCCTGCGCGCTAGAGCCATTTGTCAACACGGTGATTCAAACTGATGAGCTTCCCCAAAATGATTAAGTGGATTGTTTTTCGGGGGCCTCCTGGCTCGGTTCTCCAGGTGTAGGCAAGGGGACTTGGGGGAATTCGCCAATCCTTGAGAATTGCAGATTCTTAAGTAGGCAAACACAGTGCAGTCTCCTGCTGAAGACGATATTGTTGGAGTTGAGAACAGTGCATCTCCCTCACCACCATTGTGCCTCAACCCAGGTGCTCTCTATCCGGGAAGGAGAGGGGCCAGGGTCACGGGTTGTGGCCCTGATTGCGGTCAATGCCTCCCTTGTCTGAATGGGCTGCATTCTTGGAAGGAGGCTGCTGGGCTTGGGACTTGCTGTTTTTCTGGCCTCTGAGAACATCCCAGATGTGGCGATCTTCTCTTTAAGTTGATAGCCCCTTGTTCTGAGAGATGTCATGTTCTGGGATTGCGTGGAGGCAGTTGGGGTTTGTGGAAACAGTCTGGAAACCCTCTAGTGCAGTGGTTTTCAACCTTTTCTCATTTGTGGAACCCGAAAAAATTTCGAATGGAGGTGTGGACCCCTTTAGAAATCTTAGACGTAGTCTGCGGACACCCAGGGGTCCACAGACCACAGCTTGAAAACCACTGTTCTATGGTAACGACAGCCTTTCTCGGACCTCTTAGCCATAGTCTGTGGACTCCAGGGACCCACAGGTGGAAAACCACTGCTCTAGTGGCATGATTTTGCTCCCTCTCTGACAACAGGAAAAAAGTCTCTGCTTTCTTCATGGTTTGAGAAAATTCCTTGCCACTGAGTCTCTCTCTAGCAGACCATGTTTTCCACCATCACTGCTCATGTTTTCTTCCTTCCCGCTTCTCCCATTGCACGTCATCTGAGAATCATGAGGAGGAGTATGGACAGCAGGGCGGGAGGGGGAACTTGGGGACCAGAGTTCCAATAGCTATAGATAGGGAGCGGTTCTGTGCTTCACTGATTTTTATTCCTTGGCCTTCTGGGTAGCTTCAGTTCTATCAACGTACGTTTTGGAATTCAAGCATCGTCAGGAGCGGACCATGGCGGTCGCAGCCATCTGGCCCTCGTGTTGGCAGCTCCAGCAGAAAGGCCAAGGATTGAGAGGACCTCAGAGACAGTGCTCACCTCCAACTTCTGGGATCCTCTTGCCAGGCTAGAAGACTATTCTGTTCTAGTCAGTTACTTATATGGCCCTGTGATGGGGCGTCTGCCCCATACTTCCCCTGATAGGGTTAAAACTCAGCCTGGAGGGCTGCAAGGAAACAGCCAATTAGGGCAGTGGCTGCAGCAAATTAGGGCGGCAGCTGGACCGGCCAGTCAGGACCCAGCCGGCCCACATAAAAGGAAGCTGCAGGCCAGAGCATATGGTCTGCTGCAGGAAGCCCAAGGGAGGCAACTGGCTTCCTAGAGGGCTGCAGAGACTAGCACCGTGAAGAGGACTACTAGGGCTTGCATTGCAGGCCTGAGGCCCTGGGAAGAGGGTGAAGGAGCCAGAGGCAGGAACTGAAGGTGCTGAGGCTGTGGGGAAGTAGCCCAGGGAATTGAGACAGACTGGTGGAGAAAGAAAGGAGGGGCAGCAGGAAGCTGTTGTTTACAGAGTCCTTGGGCTGGGACCCAGAGTAGTGGGCGGACCTGGGTCCCCTCCTCCTCACTTGCCGCTGAAGAAGTGGCCAGGCTATGGACTACCAAGCCGCTGCGAGGAGCGGCTAGAGTCTAGACTGTTGCGGAAGGAGTCCCCTGGAAGGGGGGAACCCGGATTGTGACACGGCCGGAGGGCTGTGCCACGAAGCAGAGGCAGTGAGACTGGAACTGCAGTGGGTCTGCAGGTGGAGATGAGCACGGGAGAGCCACCACCATCGGAGGGCACACCTGCTGACCAGAGCTAATTCCTGAAATGGTCAGCAGGAGGCACCAGTGTGGTGAGAGACCCCATGACAGGCCCTCATCAGTGCTGTATCTAAGTGTCTGACAGAAGTGTATTGAGAGATGTGGCTACCATCGGTTGTGCATGGTTCTTTCTTTCTCTCTTCTCCTCTCCAAGGATAAACTCTGTGTGTGGAGGGGTTAGTTTGTTTTTAAAAAACAAACGTAACGTACGATGGGGATGCAGCTGGAAGTGTTTGGAGGAGAAGTGCGCCATGCCGTGAAGTGGAGCATAGTGGAGGGTCTTCGTTCCTGGAGGAATGAGTTTGTTCCACAGTGTTGGACCAACCCCCAAGAAAGCGCCGTCTTCTGAGCAAAGCCCCATACCCCTTGCGGTGGACAGTTCCACTGCCGCTGAACGCAGGTAACACACAGTTCCATAGGCACCAACTCCATGGGTGCTCCGGGGCTGGAGCACCCACAGGGAAAAATTGGTGGGTGCTCTGCACCCACCAGCAGCTCCCCCCCCGGCCCAGCTCACCGCCGCCTCTGCTCCACCTCCACCTCCTCCCCTGAGCGCGCCGCTTCTCCCCCTAGCTCCCAGTGCTTCCTGCTGCGAAACGGCTGTTTCGCGGCAGCAAACGCTGGGAGGGAGGGGGGAGAAGGGGGAACACAGTGCACTTGGGGAAGAGGTGGGGCCAGGGCAGGGATTTGGGGAAGAAATCCAATAGGGGCAGGGAGGGGGCAGAGTTGGGGCGGGGACTTTGGGAAAGGGGTTGGAATGGGGGCAGGGGCGGGGCATGGGCGGGGCCGGGGGGGCGCGAGCACCCACTGGTGCTGGGAAAAGTTGGCACCTATGCTCAGTTCTGCATTTCTTGGTATCCAACACAAACAGTGCCATCCCGCAGCGTTCTCAGGCCCTACCAGAAATCAGCCCCTGGCTGAAGAGGAAGCTGGCTATAGATGTATCTAGGAGAGACTGAAGAGATGCTGGTATGAAGAGGGAAGTGCTTTGAGAATTACCCTCCTGAAGAATGTCTCAAGGGCATCTGCTCTCAGCTTGTTAGGTAGGTCACAGCCTTGGGGTCCTTTTGTACCCCTTAGTGCTATTGGATGATCAAATAATCATGGCAGCAAAGAATGCCCTCTTTCATCTGTGACGAGCCAGGAGACTCAGCCCTTCCTATTGGATTCAGGCCTGACCATGTGATCTGTGCATTTGTGACTTCCAAGCCTAATGAGTGCAACTCTTTGTGGCTAGGAATGAAGCCACACCCCCTGAAAAAGCTCCAGGTGGTGCAAATCACAGCAGCCTGGCTACTTAGCCCTACATGTCACTGCAAACACCTGGCCACCGTGCCTGGCCCCCATTGATTTCAGGTCCAGTTCAAACCATCTATGGGAGTGACCCAGGCTACCTCAGCGATCACCCTTACCTCCATGACCATGACTTCCCAGGACAGCCGCGTTCCGCCAGAACAATGGTCCTGCTGACCAATTGGCGAGGCTCATGAGCATGGGAGGTGGAACTCTGCTGGGGACTGGCCCTCTGCTGTGGGACTAGCCTGTGCATGAGATGAGAATGGGCTGGGGCATCATCACGCTTAATGCACAGCCCATTGCTGAGCTACCCGTCAGTGAGTTCTATGCGCACACACACACACACACACACACAAGAGTACAGGTCAGTCAAGTGATTTCTTCTACAGGTTGGAAAGGAAGCAAGAGAGGCAGATTGTTATTGTTTCTATTTTTAAATACACACTTGGGCAGAGATGCTATGGTGATGGCACCCCACTGCTACCCAGCTCCGCTAGCTAGCTAGCATGTTGCTGTTGTGCGATGTGGGCGCCTCCGCATGAGGGACTGGACTGAGACCTACAGCTCATTTCACACAGTTTGCAAAACAACCGGGGAAGGGCACAGTGTCCCAGCTGGCCTGGTGGTCCCTGTTGACCCTCTCATTCAGTAGCCAGCACTCTGGTTTCCTCTTCTGGAGTCTGCTCCAAGCAGGATTCTGCTCAGCTTAGCCTGCCCACCAGCTGGGAAGCGTTCAGATGATGGAGTGAGACAGACAAGCTTTTGGGTCTCTCAGATGGGGCCCAAGGAGTTTGATGGCTGTCCTCTGGGTGCCCATGAGCATGCGTGGGTCTAGTGCAATCTCCCCTGGGTCCAGAGAGGGACTGATAACCCTGTTGGCTGTTCCTGTTTTGAAGATGCTGCTGTGTGGCTCAGGCTGCAGCCTTTTACAGGGATCCTGCTTTATCTAGCGGAGAACTAGAGCTTTGGCAGGCTAGGCTATGATTGTATTAGGAGTCCTTTGCAGCTCTGATGACCCCCCCCCCCCCCAAATGTGTCCTGCATTAAACCCTCTGTCGGTGGCCATGGTTCTCATGGCTGAGGAGGATTACGCTGGCCTGGCTTCCCCAGCAAGAGTGTTGTGATCTAGGTTTGCTGAGCAGTTCTATGGGGGTGGTAGGAAGATCCCAGAAGAGAGGAAAGCTGGTGCAGTGGTTACAGCATGAGACTCGGGAGTCCATGGTCCACCAGCCTTCCTGCATGCAAGTCACAGGTCCTCTCTGCACCTCAATGTCGTCCTCCCAGCAGCGTGGGGAGGGTAAATACGATCCAGGTTGGAAGGTGCTTAGATACAGCGATGAAGGGCCAGAGAAGTACGGAAGGTAGAAGTAAACGGTTTGTTTTGTTTGGTTCCCTCGAGCGCGACTCCATAGCGAATACCTTGTTGTTTTTCCACACACAGATCTGGATGTTCGTCAATGGCCAGCGGCGGCGAAGCCTTCCTTGAGAAGGGGCAGCCTGGGCTTGTTGCAAAAGGCTGCTGTTGTGTTCACAGCTCAACCACTGACTCACCCTGAGGCCCTGGGGAAACCACAGGTGCTCCGTGCCTCAGTTTCCTCATCTGTTAACTGGGGGGGCGGGTAATAATACTTATGGGTAACTCTAATTCCGGTGTTTGTTTCTTTCTGAGTGCTTGACTTGGGAGCCTAACGGACGTTCTTTTCATGGCCATTTTCCCTCTCTCGTCCATAAATAGATTGAGTGGTTCTGCTCTTTGGTTAGTCACATTGGAGCACTGTTTCTTAGAGCCCTGCAGAGAGGGTTTGAGCTGATCATTTCTGTGGTATGGTTAATTTCTTTGTCAATAAAGCTGAGCCCCAAGAAAAGGGTGAGTTTGGACTCTGCGTAGTGTGTAGTCTGTGTCTGAGGCGAGGGCCAGTCAGGAAAGGTGCACACTCCTACGTGACTTTCCATGTAGGCCCGTCTGGCAGTCGGGGGGCAGGCAAAGCAACGAACCCACCCCTTCCATCCATCCATCTCTGCCATAAGAAGGCGAACACCCAATTGACTGCATTGGGAGTAGTGTCCACTTATGGTGAGCTGATTTGGGTCCATGTAGAGACCAAATCAGTATAAGCTCTGCTCACTGGGGCCCCCCTACCAAATGCCCAATTTGTGCAAGTGACATTACTTGGCCACTTAAACCCATTCTCCGACCAACATCCCCCAGGCGAGTAACATGTCCTGCCCTTTGTGTCTGGATTTGCCTGTTTAGGAAGTACTGAAAATATCTTTTCCCACATCCCCCAGGCCGATTTAATATGCCAACCAGTGGGTAAAATAAAGTAGGCCAGATAAGGCACTGTATGTAGCCGAGATGGCTGTGCTGGTTTTGGGCTGCAGCCCTGGGAACTTCAGGGGCTTGTTTAATATTCTGCCAGCAGATTCCTAAAAAGCCAGCGTGCACCGTGTGGTCCTCAGCTAGCAGGGTAGGAGAGGGCAGCCTGCTGCTGCCGCTCACTTGTTGACAGCAGCATGACTAGCCAGCATTGCTAGATAAGCAGCATTCGCTCATTGGGCCCTGTTTAATATTGTCCTAGCTGAGTTTGTCTGGCTCTTGCCCACAACTGCAGAGGGTTGAGAAGAGACTGTAACATTCATGCTCTGCTCATCTCTGTTGCTTTCCATCCGAAGATCTCAAAGCACTCTGCAGGCGTTAAGGTTCACAAGAAGGGAGGGCGGTAAAAGGGGAAAACTGAGGCACAGAACAGCTAAGTGACTTGCTGAGGCATCATTGGTAGCACTGGGAATAGAATCCAGGCCTCTTAATTCTGAGTCCTCTGCTTTCGACGAGAGGTAGAACTGCAATCCCATTCCATATTCGGAGAGAGTAACGTGGTCTGACATAGGACCAGTAGCTGGGCTCTCCTGAGTTCTGATTCTGGCTCTGACCCCCAGCCACCAAGAGGGTGAGTGTCAGTCACTCCCCCTCTTGGCCTTGTTTTCCTCATCTGTGAAATGGGGATCCTGCTCCCCTGGCACAAGGTGGCGGGCATTTGTTTGTCTGTGTTTGTGAAGTGTGGGGTGGGGGGAAGCTGACTCACAGGTTATCAACTTCCCGGAGGAGATACAAAAACTAATAAACTGTATCTTCTAATTGGCCCAGCTCCACAGGGACATGTTCTCAGTGTGTCCCACCTTTACCCAATAGAGGGCTGCATTTCCAACTCATTTACATCTGTTTTACATAAAATTTACATAAAATGAATGCACACTCCCTACTATTTGTCTGTGTTTGTCTCTTCCTTGTTTGATGAATAGATTATTGTTTGTGGGTCAAATTCATCGGCAGTTAGATTAGCTGACCAGCTTTGTCCTCGCCCTGCTCTTAAGGGTGCAGCTTGCCAACATCCCAGGTAGCTGCCCCCCAATTTCCTCTAGGTGTGTTATTCCTGTCCTGTGGGGGTGACTTCAGTACCTGGTGAATTAACAGGCTGCAGGGTTTCCAGGGCACCTACCTGTCCCTGGCAGGTGGATGTGGAACCTTATTAAAATCTTAGCCTGGACCCTTCTCAGCCTTCGTTCGTTCATTTCTTTAGGTGCCACCTGAGAAATGCCGCTACATTGTGGGCTGCATCCTGAGTGAGGGGGAGGAGAAGCCGTCCGAGGAGCTGATCCGACTCTTCCAGAAGTTTAGCTTCAAGATCTTCTCCTTCCCGGCTCCCAGCCATGTGGTCATGGCAACCTTCCCATTCACCACACCCTTCTCCATCCAGCTGGCGGTGAACCGTGTCCACCCGGCCCTCGACACTTACATCAAGGTAAGCAACCATTCCGTGCAGAATGTGTCAGTTTCCTAGTGCACCAATAAATGCCCTCTCCTGCCATTGGCTGTTGTGGATGCAGCTGGTAATTTACCCATAATAACTTCCTCTCACTCAGTCATGTGGCCTCAAGTCCTCTCTTGCTGTTAACCTATTGTATCTGCAACAGCCATCTTGTAATAATTTACTAGTTTTCTCCCCATTCAGACATATTGATTAGTTGGTTTCCTGCTAAAAGCACTGCCCTGTGGTTAGGAGTCTATCAGGTAAGTGGTGGTTCCATGTATCATAACTAGACCTATGCATCTGCCTCTCCATTTCAATTCCCTCCTTCCTGTGCAGTGGAGGGAGCTGCAGTGCAAATCTCGTTACTCCAGTGGGGCTAGGTAGAGATCTCTAGCTGGTTTAGGGTTTAATGAGTAGTTTGGCTTAGAGTGTACTAGAAATATTTCTCCAATCTGGGAATGCCCTGCTCTGTGTGTATATGTGGCAGGGCTCTATAAGCCACTAATGCCCAGCATGTCGTTTGTGGAATTATTTTAGGTTCAGCTCATTCTTTCTCTGGGAGGTGGTTGTCACTATGGAGAACAGCTCCATCAATGACCGTTTAGCCAGGATGGGCAGGGATGCAATCCCATGCTCTGGGTGTCCCTAGCCTCTGATTGCCAGAAGCTGGGAGTGGATGACGGGATGGATCACACAATAATTGCCCTGTTCTGTTGATTCCCTCTGAAGCACCTGCTATTGGCCACTGTCGGTAGACAGGATACTGGGTTAGATGGACCATTGGTCTGACCCAGTATGGCCGTTCCTATGTTCTTCTTACTACAACCTCCTGGGTTAGGGTGGTGTGCTGGATATGGGTGTTTGTGTATCCCTTTATCCCAGGTCTTCTGGGTATCTCCTACTCATTACATTTTCTTTCATATCTCCCTGCCAAGCTGTTTTGTCAAATCTCCCCACCTGAGGCTCCCAGCTTCATCCTCCTTTTTTATCCAAGTCCTAGACTTCCTCCCCTAAAGCCTCTTTGTAGCTGTCAGCTGAAGACTCTTCCCCTCTCTGCACTTTGCCAAGGCTGTTTCTTTCAGTGGGCGAGTTCCATTGCAGGCTGCTCCCTTGAAGTTTTAGACTTCTCTGGGTTCCAGCGTTCCCCCATCCAGGGAGCACCCATCTCAGACATGGGAGCAGATCTGTGTGGATCTGCATGGGAGCAGAGCTGCGTGGAGAGGGACCTTGCATCTGGCAAGGAAAATATTTTCAGGAAGTAAGTCTCAGCCTACCCTGCAGAGCTCTGAGTGCAGGCCCCTGGGACGCTGAGCCTGCAGAGTGGAAACATTCAGGAATTTTCATATTTAAATTTTGTTTTGAATGGGCTACTCACTGATAGGACTGGCTAGAAACAGAGTGATTCCATGCAAGAGTGCACACCTGGGGCGCTGGGTCTGTGTCTCGGTCCCGACTTGCAGCATCCCCTCTCTTCCATTCCTGTGGCATCTCAACTTTAACCTGCACCTTCCTAGCTATTTCAGACCTGAGCGTGAGGCGGTAGGACCCTGCAGGTAGATGCAGGGCTATTCTGCTGACTCTCGCTGGCTGCTAGAGCTAGACCTGTTGGGCCACCTTAAGTCCAATCAAGGTGTATAAAAGGATGTGTGTATTTCTGACTGGAGAGAGAACTGGGGTCTGGGCTGGTAGGGGCCCTGCCCAGAAGCCCCCAGGAACACCCAAGCTGGGAGAGAAATTTAGGCTGAGTTTTGTTTTGTTATTTAACACAACAATGGAGGCAAAACCCAGGAGGGGTGAGTTGGGATTATCCCCAGTGTGTATATACTTGATAAGCACAGGGTGGGGACTCCGCCAGGGTACAGGCCTCTCTTGAACAGAGATGGTTTGTCGTGGCTAATTACGTTGGTGGCATAGTGATGTGGACAAATGGAGATGCCAAGGGAAGCACCAGCCTCCTTTGAATGTGGGGGGCCTGCACCAGGGTTTGAAGCTGGGTCCGGAGGGGGGAGACGCCAGCGCACTCGCCTTGCTGTAGCACCTACCCATTGAATGCCAACATTTTCATCCGTTCATATGGAAGCAACTATTTATAAACCTCCAGTTCCTGGCGCAAATCCCAGCCCTGTTGGAAACAGAAATATCTTCCTCCTACTTTGTGCCACAGGATGCTGCCCCAGCCAGTGTACACCCAGTGGGTCATGAGAACCAGCCTCTTCTCTTCTGTCCTTGGGCAGATTCCAGTGAGGGCCAGCAGGGGGTGCACTATTCAGGCCCTGAAGGATGCGCTGTGGAGGGTGGCAGGGAATCAGGAGAACAGAACACCTGTGCCATTCCCAGTTCTCTGCCCTCTTCCTGTTCTTGTAGCTCAGCCTTCTTGGTAGCTCCTGTTGGAAATGTTCTTGCCTGCATATTTATATCTGCCTCTGGAAATTTCCACTACATGCATCTGACAAAGTGGGTATTCACCCACGAAAGCTTATGCTCCAATACGTCTGTTAGTCTATAAGGTGCCACAGAACTCTTTGTCCCCTGTTGGAAATGCCCACCTGGGCTGCACATAACAGGGGAGGAGGTGGGTTACTTGGGGCCGGGGGTAGCAGTGCCATGGGACCGTACCATGAGACAGTTCCCCTGAGTGACTCTGCCAGCCCTTGGGCAGGTTGTCGAGATGACAAGGGGGGGTGGTGGTGGCTGGGAGAGCATCAGGTTTGTTAAAACAGTGCTTTGTGGTGCAGAGATGACGTTTTCTTGCTCCAGGAAAGGTCCTGGAGAGCGCATCTGTCACACAAGAGATGAAATCATTAGAGCTAAAAAGAGCCACAGATTGTGCTGGGAACACCTGGCAGCTTTTTAATGAGAGCTGCCTTTCTGTTTAAAAAAAATCCAACATCTAGGGATCTTGGGCATTCAAACCAAATAGAGAATAGGAGCTTGTCCTAGACTAAAACTGTTGCCTTTGAATCGGCAAGGCGGGACTGTCTGTGTTCAGGAGAATATCCCCCAACTCACATGTGTTCTTAGCGCCACTGGAGCATGTCCCGGTCAGGATCTGAAGCCGGGAGCGGTAGTTGAGATGGGTTTTGTGTCTCAGCCCCCTACTCTGGGACTGTCAGGGATGGGAATCGGTCATCCTCTCTTGGAGAACTGGAGAGGCAGGTCACATCCGGGGTTGTCCTGGCACCTGATCATGAGCCATTGGCCAGGATCAAACCCTGCTTCATTTGTAGGAGAATCTAAGATCAGCCTGAGCCTGTTCCACCCCCAGTTTGGAGCAGGGGTATGTGGCACTTTTCATCTGTAGATCTCTAAGCACTATCTAGAAGCCCACCCTTCTAAAAGCATGTACCCACCATTATCCTTGGTATGCTGATGGGGGCGGGGGGATCCGAGGCCAAGTTTACAGTGGCAGAGGTAGGAATAGAACCCAGGAGTCCTGACTCCCACTCTCCTGTTCTAGCCGCTAGGCCGAAGATGGAGGGCTGGGGTGGGGAACACGAGGGGATTCGTTGGCCCTCGAGGGTACATCTCAGGATAAAACAGGTATGTGTGGTGCTTTGCTGTGAGTTCTCTCCCAGTAACCACCACACCTATTCATGGCTTTCTGCGGGTGAGCCCAGATTTTTTGCACTCGGCAAAAGTGGCTCATGCTGGGTCTCTGTTGTCTGGATGCCCCCATGCCAGTGGGACTGAGAAGTGGTTACAGTGGCAAGGGCTTACGCTGGTGGTGCCCTAGGAGGATGTGATGCTAGGAGCCGTTCTGAAATCTCCTCCAGCCTCAACTGTTTCCACGCTCATGGGCGAGGGCTCTATGACTGTAACAGTGGCTAGACCCAGGCATGGTATAAGCAAAAACTCTGCCAGCTTCTGTAGGCAATTGTCCCAATGCCTGTGACTTCCAACCTGCAGACCCCCGCCCCCCCCCCCACTATTTCAGTTCTGACTGTGCCAGTGTCTCTTCCTCCTGACCTGTGGCCCCTGCTATTCCAGTCCTGGGCTTCCCACAACCCTGGGAGCCTCACACATCCCTGCCAATGCACCATGATCCTGACCTGCAGCCCCTTGCTGTTCCAGCCCTAGGTTCCCCACAGCTCTGCCAATGCCCTCAGTCCTGACTTGCAGCCCCCCCCCCCCACTATTTCAGCCCTGATCCCCCCGCCAGTGCCCCTCAGTCCTGACCTGCAGCCCCGGGGCTTGTGTTGAGCAGAGACCGTTGTCCTTGTAAACCGTGTGGTTGTTTGATGTGAACAGGGACTAGGAAGTGGGCTTGTCACCAGTCAGCTCCTTTTCGCTTGTCACCTCACCCAGGTTTGCTCCTGAGCCTTCAGAGATGTCAGGCTCTTGCCTTCTTCCTCCCCCGTATGGCGAGCCCCCTCGTTTTGTTCCCTTTCCCAAGCTGTAGGAAGCGTCTGGCTTCGGAGGCCGGGGGAAGTCAGAGTTTCCCTCCAGGTGCTTTTCCTGAAATCTGAGGTGCGCCAACACTGGCACTTCAGTGGCATCTGCTCCCCCGACACCTGTTGGCGAGGCAGGGGGAAAAAATCAAGCAAGAAACTTTCATGCAAACAGGTGACCTGTGCACCATTTCTGAGGGAAATTTGCGTTGCCATGGAGACAGCTTCTCCAAAGAGCTCCCAGCCCCGCCACTTCCCTTGAAGAGCCCAAGGCGCGGGCGAGAGAGTTTGGCAATGTCAGGTTTGAAAAGATTCTTTTAATGAGAGTCGGAGGGCAGGCGTGCTGAGCGCAGGAGACCCTCTCTCTGCTGCGCCGTCCCCGCGGGAGCTGCAGAGCCGGAGAATGGGATTAGCAGAGAGAAGAGGCATCAAAGGGCTGAAATGCAGCCTCCGCTGGCTTTCAGGAGAGAAGGCATTAGTGCAAACAGATCGGAGCCCTTCAGAGGGGAGGCCAACTTAGCAGCCCAGTAATGAGGAGAAGGAGCCGGGAGAGGAGGGGTGGGAGACGGGAGAGAGATGAGGTGGAGCCGAAGAGACGGAGGGAAGCAGGAGGCGAGGGGGGGAGTGGGACTGATGGGGAGAGTGGGGGGCAGGAGAGGTGAGGAATGCAGGCGTTGGCCATAGTGAGTGTGAGGTTTCCTGGGAGTGCCCAGGGCTGGGATGCCCCTCACCACCACCCGCCCTTAGCTTGTGGAAGCCTTGTCTGAGCTTGCCGTGGGTCAGCTCCCCAACCCCCTGGACAATGCAAGCCCTCTCGGCCATGCAGGCCCTGCTGGCACTCTGCAGGTGGGCAGTTGGCACACCCCAACCCTCAAGCCCCCTGAGCATCTCCCAGGAGCAGTGGTCCCCAAACTTTTGAGGGTCATGCCCCCCTTACTGCTGTCTGTGCCCCCTACCCCCGGGGCTGGGAGCAGGGCTGCTACTGCAGACAGGGGTAAGGGGGCCACAGATGGGGTGGGGGCTGGGACTGGGAGAGGGGCCGGAGCTGCGGTGGGGGAGGGAGCTGAGCCATAGCCGGGCTGTGGGGGGGCCGGCAGCCAGGCCCATGGCCAGGTGTGGCTCCGCTCCCAGCCACGCCCCCAGCCTTGGCCCTGGGCCTGGAATGGAGCTGCAGCCAGCAACCGAGTCTGGGAGCGGGACTGGGAGCTAGGGGTGTGGCTGTGGACGGGACTGGAGCAGAGCTGGGGGTGGGAAGGGGCTGGGTGGTGCTCCCTCCCGTGCCTTGTGGTGGCTTGCCTGGTCCCTGCTGCACCTTCTTCCCCAAAGGTTCCTCTGTGCCCCCCTAGTGGGGCATGCACCACAGTTTGGAGACCTCTGCCCTGGAGTGTCCAGCCCCTGCTCCACTGGACGTTCGCAGTGTTCATGGGTTCGTTGCTTAGAATCATAGGATCAAAGAATATTAGGGTTGGAAGAGACCTCAGGAGGTCATCTAGTCCAATCCCCTGCTCAAAGCAGGACCAACACCAACTAAATCATCCCAGCCAAGGCTTTGTCAATCCGGGCCTTAAAAACCTCTAAGGATGGAGATTCCACCACCTCCCTAGGTAACCCATTCCAGTGCTTCACCACCCTCCTAGTGAAATAGTGTTTCCTAATATCCAACCTAGACCTCCCCCACTGCAACTTGAGACCATTGCTTCTTGTTCTGTCATCTACCACCATTGAGAACAGCCGAGCTCTACCCTCTTTGGAACTCCCTTCAGGTAGTTGAAGGCTGTTATCAAATTCCCCCTCACTCTTCTCTTCTGCAGACTAAATAACCCCAGTTCCCTCAGCCTCTCCTTGTAAGAAACGGTACAGCCCAGCGTACCAGTTCCCCCTCAGATGGCCCCTCTGCTGAACGTCCAGCACTGAGATGTGCTTATAGTGAAATCAAGTGTTAGTTCATTTATCAAAGCAGAGAGGTTCATGTCGGAGCAAGTAGAAGTGGTGGAGACCGTTACATATAAAATAAAATCACAACACGCATTCTACAGCCTAGCTATTCCCATGTCTTGTAGAGTAGTGTTCACCCCAAATCCTTGCAGCACTTTACAGTCAGGCTGGCTGTGACCCTCCTTTCGTGAGCCAAGGATTCAGTTTATTCTTTTGCACTCCAAGACAGACCCAAACAGTCCTTGGTCCTTGTTCCTAAACAAGACACACCCGCCTGCTGTTTGTTTCATCCTGTCGATTTCTTCTCCCGTAGATTTTGCAGTGTATTAATTTGCACCTGGCTCAGTATGCAGCTAGATCTGCAATACATAAATGGCCCGACAGGGAGATAGGTGTCTGTTACCTACTGTCTGAATGGAACATCTCCGAGGTGTGTCACCTTCTAGTGACCTGCCTCAACTCCTAGGGCTTAAGAACATAATTATCAGGATAGATACAGAATGTCTTCAGTATGACCTGTATGTCCATTTCCCAGTGATTATGACAACCAGTGGGCTACTGGCTCTTGCTAGAGTCCTCACCTGCCACCTTCAACCCAAGGGATCCCTGTAAAGCCCTGTGCACCTCTTGTTCCAGGGGACCCTGGGTCATGGTGAGGCAGCGTGCAGGAGCGGAGGTGGTGACGCTGGGTGAGAAAACTCGAGGGGGCGAGGAGTGTGAGAGGATACGAAGGGGTGGGGATGAGTCCAGGCTCCCACGGTGAAGCCGTATCCAGGGATGAAAGAAGGACTAAGGCAGAGATTGCGAAGTGGAACTTGTGAGAGCAGGGAGGGAGCCCAGGCAGCAAGGGGAAGAGAGACGGAGAGGGGCACTCATAGCCTCCCCTTCCCTGGCGAGGCCATGTCTAGTGCAGCTGGGAGGCCATGTTGAGTTGGTCAGTGCTCGGATTTGCCTGGGAATCGTCAGAAAGCTTGCAAATACCCAATAACGTGGCGTCCTGGGACTGTAGCCCTCTTGCAGATATGATGGCTTAGAGCTGTCAGTGCAGTCCTGGGTATGATCACAGCAGCCCCCATTCCCATCACTCCAGTGGGAGCTACCTCCAAGGAGGTGGGTGTGCTTTTTATCAGTCACGATGCCTGGCTCGGTCCCTGGGCACCCACTGAAGCACGGCCATCTCTAGGGTGGGGTGTGGCTACACTGCACCTTGCAACAGTTTCCGTTAGTCTAGCCTCATTAATATAATTGCTGTGTCTGGAGGGTGGGTGTGCAGAAAACTCCTCAGAAGGTCGGCAGAGACCCAGCGGGACCCATTTCCTGTAGGCAGAGACCAAGCAGAACTTGCTTCAGATAAAGCTGCGAGGAATCAAACCAAGGTTCCATGGTGAGGGCGAGTGTTTGAACCCTGGCACCATCTCTCCTCCTGGCAGTTCTGTCTCGGCACCCTGTACCCAGGGATGGCACATCCCCCATGCATTCAGCACTTTGACTGTAACGGCGCGTGACAGCCATGGAGATCGGGAGGAAAGGGACAAAGACCACTTGGGGCCAGTTTTGGGAGAAGCAGGGATGTGAGGAAATCCTTTCCACTGGACTGCAGCATCCAGTTGCGTGTCATATCCCTGGCCTGAATCATCTTTAAGGTAGCCATGTTTCCCTGTGAACAGCTGCAGCCACTTGCTTGAGTATTTTGCCACCTGCATCTTCAATAGCACCATCACTTAGCATCTCTTAGTGCTGTCCATCCAAAGAGCATCTTAAGAAGTGGATGGGTTACACCTCACAACACCTCTCCCTCCTGCAAGGTGGGTATTATCTTCATTTTACAGATGAGAAAACTGAGGGGCAGAGATGTGAAATGCCATGCCCATGGCTGCACAGTGGCAGTGGCAGAGCTATGAACAGACCCCAGGAGTCCTGACTCCCATCCCTCTGCTCTAACTATTAGCAGCACTGCCTCATCTATAGTTCTCTTGGTCTTCAGAAACGGACTCCCAAGTGCACACAGGCTCATCAAATGGGATCCTCCCTGTATGCTGCCACTGCTGCACTATACTCCATGTAGCCATTGATGCAGCATGCAGGGCTGGGCCCAGCAGAGCGAGGGTTAATGCAGCGCAAGATGCACAGATGCTGTGACGACGTCTAGGTGGCCCGGGGGATGTGAGAGTCGGAGAGTGGGATGTGCTGATCCTGGCGGCTCTGGCACGCTTGTGCTCTCTTCTCTTCCCAGCTGCCAAGTCCCCACAGTAACAGGTCACAGAATGCAAATGAGAGCTCCTCTGAAGACACTCTCCCAGGGCGAGCATTTCTAATGGCACTCCGAGCAGGTTATTAAACTGTAACCTCCTGCCATTTCAGGGAGCGTTGATTCCTGGCATGGGTTTAATTAGCCCTCCGTGGCAGTCTGCGCGGGGCTGTGGGCTGGGCACACAAGTGTCTCCCCAAATTCAAACTTGCCATTTGAAGGTCTGGAGGCCCCGCAGCTTCTGCCCCTGCGGCTCCTCAGGCAGCCTGCGAGGTGTTTAATTGCATCCTTGCAGGGAAGTCCATCTGGTTTGGACAGCTCTCAGCTGGGAATGCCCTAGTTTCCAGCCACTTTTGCGTGGACAGGTGTCCCCGTTACAGCAGTTGGCTCGAGCTGGCCCCATTTGTTGCAAGTCTCACCACAGAATCTAGGCTGGTATGGGCCATAGAACTTGTGCTCCTTCCAGGTCAGGAGTGAGTCATAGAGTTTAAGGCCAGAAGAGACCACCAGATCATCTAGTATTGCAGGCCACCAACCCCACCCATCCCCGGCACTCCAAGCCCAACAAACACAATTAGACCCAAGTACTACAGTCCTCGGGAGACTGAACTGTTGTGTGCCACAGGCAGAGACCAAGAGAGACCGAGGTGCACCTGTGCGCCAGGCCCATGTGATAGCAGGGAATTGATTAAGCGAGGCACATTGGTGAATTGGGGTAGGAGATGCTCATGCTGTGGGTACATAAGGCTTTAGTCTCCCAGAGCTGCTGATCTTGCACCTTTCCACATAGCCCTGGTCTGGAGCTCAGAGCACCACCTCCTGAGCCTGTCTCTGCCACTGGTATAACGCTTTGGGATAAAAATCCCAAAAGCACCGAAGTCCCATTTTCATAAATGACTCAGAACCCTTAGTCCCATTGACTGTCCGTGAGACTGAGGCTTCTAAGTGAGACTTTTGAAACTGGCTTTTGGGCTCTTAAATTATTTAGGCCTTTTTGAAAACGTTACCCTTGAATTCCAGTGAAATCCACTGCAGATTCCCCTTCACTCCCATTGTAACACATTCACTGCCCAGGTAAGTGGAGTGAGAATGTGCTGTACCCAACAGGCACCCCGGGTACAATGAATCCATGCTAGAATACCACATTTGGGTCCATGCGTTTCTTAGTAGCAAGGTGGATTGATTTAAATCAAGGTGATTTAAATCACCGAGCGAAAAGCCTTGATTTAAATCATTGATTTGAATCCACTTTTCCATTTGTGCTTCAGTTAGTTTGTAAAGAAAGGTGCATTCTCATTGCTTAATATAACCATTGAACCATGTTGATTTATAACTAAATAGAACCTCTGCACTAGATTTGGTACATCTTTTTCCTACCTAGAAGGGTACACTATAGCTATATACAGTTATTTATGAAATTATATAGCTTAATATTTTCAGAGTCTTATTAATTACTTGCATATTTTTAGTATGTTAAAATGACTGATATATTGCTTCTCTACTAGATAATTAACATTTTGCTGATGATTTGTTTAAAGTTGCATTAGGGTGGTAAACTGGAATTTAATTAAACACACACAACAGCATATAAAATATATTTTTATTAAACAAAACAAACCTTTAATATAGTACCTGGCCTCTTGTGCCATATTTATAAAGCTTGACCTCAAAAGCTAGATTTCCCCCCATTCCCCCAATTCTTTCTTTATATAGAAAAGCAGCCTTTAACTCAAAGTTTTTGCTAGAGGCTCATGAATTCGGCATATTTTAAATAAAAATGTTTTAAGAGATTCTGATAAGTTTAATCCTGAACATATTTTGTGTTCACTTCAGATTTCATTTTAAACAGATTTATTTTTAAAAAGAAAAATCATTAATTTAAATAACAAAATCAAAACAATCTAATTTAAATAAAAAATCATTGATTTTTGTCCACCCTGCTTAATAGCAAGGTGTATGTGGCTTACATAACAAATCCACCTCCATCTGAATCCAAGGGGTTGGTATTGTTTGAGAGGCTATTCTGAGACTCTTTTAAAGGTTGTTTGAGGGTCACCTGGGGTTTTCTGGGGTTCACAGTGAATAGCGGAACATGCTGGTTGTGTCGTCTTGGTGACGGTGACCGTCATGTGGCAGAACATGAGAAATGCAGAGAGAAATTCTCTTTTGTCTAGGAAGCTGATTCAGGAATTTGGTGGCATGGAGTCAAATTTTGCCCTGGTGTAAGCGGGTGGAGTGCCTATTGATTTCATTCATAGTGCTGGATCCTAGCAGGGCTGAACTTGAACTTTAGCCAAATTGGACCACCCCTTTTGGGTTTGTAAGATTGAGCTGTGATTCTGGTGTGAGCAGGGTGTCAGCCCTTCTGCTGCAGGCATTGGATGCGGCTGGAAAGCACTCACACAAAAATGGCTGATAACTAAACCGGCCTGGCCTGAATCCCTACGATAGTTAAGGAATAGGCTTGTTCCAGATGCTAGAGCTGAGGTGGGCAAACTTTTGGCCTGAGGGCCACATCTGGGTATGGAAATTGTATGATGGGCCATGAATGCTCACGGAATTGGGGGTTGGGGTGTGGGAGGGGATGAGAGCTCCAGCTGAGGGTGCGGGCTCTGGGCTGGGGCCAGAAATGAGGAGTTCAGGGTGCAGGAGGGGGCTCTGGGTTGGGGCAGCAGGTTGGGGTGTGTGGGGAGGGTGGGGGCTCCAGCTGGGGGTGCGGGCTCTGGGGTGGGGATGAGAAGTTGGGAGTGCAGGAGGGTACTTTGGGCTGGGACTGAGGGGTTCAGAGGGTGGGAGGGGGATCAGGGCTGGGGGTCAGGGGTGCAAGCTCTGGGTGGCGCTTATCTCAAGCAGCTCCCGGAAGCAGTAGCGTGTCTCTCCTCTGGCTCCTATGCAGAGGAGTGGCCAGGTGGCTCTGCATGCTGCCCCGTCCACAGGCGCTGCCCCTGTAGCTCCCATTGGCTGCGGTTCCTGGCCAATGGGAGCTGCGGGGGCAAAACTTGGGGCGGGGGCAACATGCGGAGCCCCCTGGCTGCCCCTACGCATAGGAGCTGGAGAGGGGACATGCCTCTGCTTCCAGGAGCTGTGTGGAGCAAGCCCCAGACCCCGCTCCCCAGCGGGAGCTCGAGGGCTGGATTAAAACATCTGGAGGGCTGGATGTAGCCCCTGGGCCGTAGTTTGCCCACCCCTGTGCTACAGCATCAGTCTCTAGTTTTGTTTACACTCGCTTCACCAATGGGCTCTAGGGTCTCTCCCCTAAACTGAACCAGCGGCACTCTCTTGGGGCTGTGCAGAAATCCGTGTCTCTTTAGCAGAGGAGAATGATGGGCTTGTGGCTACAGTGCCTTACCCAGAGATCTGGATCTGCCAGAGACCTTGGGTAGATCATTTAACTTCTCAGGGCTCTAATTGCCCTATCTGCAGAATGGGACTAATATTTCCCTGCCTCAGAGGAGAGGCGGTCGGGATTTTCTGCTGAAAAGTTTTTTCTTTGGAAAATGCCGGCTCATCGAAACCAGTGAGGACCGAAAACAAATGTTGAAACCTCAGCATTGTTCATGAAGCAAATTGCTAGCCTCACAACCAGCCCTAGTTGTGCAGCTCCGTTCCTTACTGGTTTGAAAGCTCTTGGAGGTCCTTGGCTGTAGGGTGCTGGAAAAGCACAAAGCTTTGCGAACATGTAAAGTTCCTTGCTAACCAAGTGACCCTTGTTTTAGGCCCAAATATACTTCTCTGCAGTTCTTCCAAAGCCAGTTCTGTTACCAAAGTGTAGTGTAGGATGTCTAGGAAGGACTGGGGTACTTGTCCCCCCCAGTGCCTGTGATTAAACCCCCTATAGTCAATAAAGAATCTTCATGCATCAATACAGGCTGGGAAAAAAGCCCTTGAGAGTAGAAGAGGATTTGACTTGTCTGACGAGGCATCGATAGCAGAGATGAGACCAGTACTGACAGCATCATGGGCTGTCAGACCCAGGGTTGGGAATTAGCATAGAGATGTGGACCCCAGGGGCCAGGCTTGCAGAAGTCTCTGCATGCATTTGCACGTGCCATTACCATGATTGCACATGCTGTTATGGTAATGCACGTGCAAATCACCAGTTACATGTCTAGCTAGCCCTTTTGTACATGCACACTGTAAATGCATCCCCAAGTTAGGCAAGTGAAAGCTGCAATGACATGCACAGGCTTTTGCAAATCCAGCCCTGATTGTCTAGAAGTGCAGACAATTGTATCATCTCCCACCTTCCAGGGAAAACATTCTGCATAGAAACAGCCATATGTTGTTAATAACTGCAGCTATATTGTTCTTTTCATAGAAGGCATCAAAGCACTTTGTAAAGACAGGGAAATATAATTACCCTCATTTTATAGATAGGGAAACTGAGGCACAGGGGGGTGTAGTGACTTTTCCTAGGTCTACATTATAAGCAGCAGAGACAGAAATAGAATCCAGGTCCAGTTCAGGGCCCACCTCACCGCCTCTTGGCTTTAGTCATTTTGGCCCCTGGTAAGTATTTCAGCAGGCTGTCTCATTTGCATCGTCTATTTTAGTGCAGACATCGCCAGTCTCACACCATTAATTGAAATAGATCAGATGTTTCCCCCTTCCCCCAGATTTAGGGTTTTTGGCACCTTCACAATTTGTCATTTGTCTTCTACAAATAGACTCATAGTTTGGAATGAAAAAACAGTCATTTAAATAGTTTTGTCTCAAACCTGTAAATTTTTGCCCCAGAAATTAAAATCATGGACAGTGATGGGGTTTTAAAATTAATACGGTGGAGCGACAGATGGGAGGGGCCCTTGTTTTTCCTTACAAAATGGCTCAGATATTGTTATCAGGAAACAGTCCAGCTAGTCCTGTTGGTGAGGGGCCACAGGAGCAGATTGCTGGGGATGGTATGTGTCTCAAAGACCTGGCACACAGGTCACTGAAGGGGAAACCACTTCAACATGGCATTTTCTGTGACACATATTAGACATCAGTTCTGCGTCCTCTGCCTCCATTGGCATTGCATTGCACTGGGCTGGCTGTAGTGTTGCTGACTGCTGGTGTGCGGTGTGCACTGGAGCGTTGACAGAGCTGCTATGTTGTGGGCTAGAGATCAGAGGGGTCCCTGGATTGGAGCTCAGAAGAAATTGTGCTCCTCTGAACTCCAGACTTCAAAGATGGCTCTTGGTTTTAAAAAAAAAAAAATAAAGTCCAGGAGGTAAAAAACATTTCACCCCTCTGATACCCCAAGGTTGTAAGCTGCAATGTAGACTGAGATTTTTTTATTTTTTTTAAAGCCAGTCAGAATAAATACCTTGCACTTTCATAGCACTTTCCATCTGAAGCACCTTATAAACCATCACAAAGGCTCCCAGTACCCTGGTGAAGCATTATGACGTCTACTCTGTGCCTCAGTTTACCCAGGTGTTGATGAACTAAGTGACTCACCCAAGATCACATGTTGATTAGCAGCAGAACAGAGAATAGAGACCAGGAGTCCTGGCTCCCGGTGCTGTGCTCTAACCACTGGGACACACTGGTGCCTTGCATGTCACAGAGGCCAATTCTCCTATCTCCCACAATGTTCAGATTATTATTACTGATCATTTTAAACATGGCAAATTCTGATGAGGTGAAAAAGAACTGGAAGAGCGTGGAAACTTCCAGGAGCAATTGATGCAGTGTTTGTTCCTTTTCATCCATGTACGTTTTCACAGGCTCCACCATGTCTGCGGTAAGTCCAGCCCAGGTTGCATGTTAAGAGGCTGTTTCTTCTTTCTCACCCTGGTGTGACTCTGCTGAGGGCAGTAGAGTTGCACCTGATTTACACCAGTGCATGTGGAGGAGAGTCAGGCTAGAACGCGACTATAGGCTTTGGGCGCTGGCAGCCTGAGCGGCGGTCCCTCTCCCAATGTACAATAGCGATGGCTGGCATCAGCTAGGACGCTGTTGCTCCCAGTCGTTAGATTTGAGTGTATGGAAGTGGGTGGGTGTTCTTCAGGGAGGGACCTTCACCCTGGAACTCACTTCGCACATTGGTCTGCTGAACTTCTGGCCCTGGCGTAGGGCTGGTCTAGCGTGGCCTGAAGTGGGAATTGGCAGAGTGGTGGCACTCTGAGCTTCAAGTCTGTTAAGGCTCACTTGAGCCCATTGCTGTAGATTTCGGTGTGTCTGCTCAGGGATTGCGTAATGGCCCCATTGTATCAATCTCCCAGTAAAGCTAAGACCTACGCAGGCCGGGAAGCATTTCCCCTGGTGTGAATGCTCTGCCTCTAAGCCCCTGGGTCAGTCAGGTCTGTTGGAGAAGTCAGTTTCCTAGGCATTCTGTGTTTAGCCTGTTTTTGAAGAGAAATCTGCTCCTTTCATCTCTCTAATGGACCAGATTGGGATCCGAGGCTCTCTGCGCTGCTGGTCTTCTGCCATTCATAGCAGGTTTCCTAACTTTGCCTTTGCTTCTCATCTTCTCCTGGAGATGTTTGGTAGCCCTGAGCTATTCGTCTTCAGCTGTCAATTCATCCGTGATTCTCGTAGACAGGCAGGTGACCTGTGTCTTGCCACCGAATGCCCCTCGCACCAGAGGCTGGAAGCTCTGCTGAGGGGGCTGGGGGTGAATGACTCATGCCGGATGGTGTGTGACTGGCAGAGCAGTGTACCAGCTGCCAGTGTCTCAGGCTCAGTGAGCCCAAATGAGCGTTGTACCTGCTGCCACCATGCCACCTCGCGCTGCGATTGCCCCAGATCTCGCCAGTTAAACTGGGCTGAGTATTGGATGGGAGACCTCAGATCCTACCTTGGGGTTAGAGGAGGCTGTGCTGCTGGCTTGGATGAGACATAAAACCAGGGCCCTGATTGTAGCTCAGGGCATTTATAGCTCAGGGCATTACATGTGCCTTCCTGAATTCCCCCTGCACTTTCAGTGTGTCCTAGTACAACATCAGTGTACAGTGTTCCCTGTGACATCACAGTGGTGGCACTTTACACTCCCATGCCACTGGTGTAAATAGTTGTCCAAGGCAACAGGGGACCCGGCCCAACGCAGTACTATCAGAGTCTTACTTAACGGTTGGAATAACGGCTGCCCCTTCTGCAGGGGCTGTGCGGGGCTGTATCCATCTCCCCCCCTAGTGGCCCCACTCCATGCCAGCCTATTTGGCTCCAGCGTGAATACCTGCTGTGTGTTGTCTAGGGGATGTTGATGCCCTCTCCCTGGCCAATCCATCTACTCTCCACTCCTCCTCATATCTGCTTGTGGGGCCTAATAGGCGCCGTCTTCTCCAGCGGGGTGAATTTCCCTCCAGAGCAGCAGTTGCTCTGAGCAAGACTCTTAGCATGAGGTGTGGGGATGAGAGAGTGAGCTACCTGCTATCATTTTTATGGGAATTGAGGCCAGGCTAATGAATGTCAGATCCCTTTATAGCAGCACATAGATCAGGAAGAATGGGGCCAATTTGGAACCCCACTGTGTTCCTTTCCTCTGGATCCTTTGGCAAGCCTTGCAGGGACATGCGGTCAAAGCAGTAGGGGATTGGAGGGGGATCATTTGTACATGCGTTGGTGCAAGTGAAACCCACCCATGATTTCATTCGGCACAGACTTAGGAGCCATCAGGGCCTTGGACACAGAGGGATACAGCTTCCCCATTCAGCAGGGCCTCCCCAGTGCAAAGCACTTTGAAATAGCTGGGGGGTGACTCTGGTGAGGATGTCAGGGCTGAACCCCCGCTATTGTGTTCATACTCCATTAGGAATCCCTGGGGAGTTGGTGCCAGATGGACGGGCCTAGAGACTGGTGCCTTCTCTTTATCCTGCCAGCAGCAGTGCACGTTTCCCTCATGCCCCAACCTTTGACCTTGGAGGGGGACACACTTAGCACAGAGAGGGGAGTCCAAGACCCATTGGCCATTCAATGCTTGGCCTCTCTGCTGAAGCCTCCGGAAAGGGGAGAAGGCTAAGTCTGATGACTAGCACTGAACTCACTTTTTTCCAGCTGTGCCCCAGGCGGTGGCTAGCAGCTAGGTACCCATCTGCATGAAGCAGAGCAGCATTTCAGGACAAGCGCTTCCTTGCAGGAGTGATTCTGGAGGCAACTTTGGACAGAATTGCTGGTTAGCCCCCTTCAGCGGCCCAGAGGCAGGATTCCCACCAGGTGTTGACAATTAGCAGTGACCTTGCAGCCAAGGCCTGTCATCACCATGACTATTAACTGCAGCTCCCATTTCTGTGCATTCGAATCAGTAATACCCTTCCCGGAAAGCAAGCTCGCTCTTAAAAGAGCTGCTTTTTAAACTTAGCCACTATTCAGCCTGGCAAAATTGTCATGAAAATGTATCTGCTCAGGCACGAAATCCACTCCCCCACCCTTTCCAGTGAAGATTAATAAGCTTGGAGAAAAGCAAGGATATTTTACTTGGCCATCAAGAAAAAAATAATAAAATGGCTTGCCCTGGGCCAAGAGGGAAGGAAAATGCTGCAACACCTGCCAGTCTAAGCTCTTTATCTACTCAAGCTGTACACTTGGGGAGATGTATTTATTGAGAGGACTTGATGATGTGGGCTGGTCAAAAAGTTTCACTGGCATGAGTTTGGGAAGGGTGCATCAATCACAAATGAAGGCACTAGCCCAAATGTAGGCTGATAAACCCTTTAGACCTCACTACTCTGTCATATGATTGTATGTTCACACATGTTACAAGATTTCCCCACTGCTGTGTTTTAGGTGTGTTGTAAAGAGTTGTATTGAGACAGTTCTTTTATCCCTTCTCTGGTAAAGCCAGGCACCGACTGTGCAGTGCTCAGAGGGAGAGCAAAATTAAAATGAACATGTGATACAACATCTAAAATCACCTTTCTGTACCTTGAAGTGCCGGCTGCTCTGCTTCCCAGTCTTCTAAAGCTCCCATTTTGAGTCCTGCCAGGCGCTGAGATAACCAACTTGAAAGCGGTGACTTTTTTAGATATAGAAAAGCTATCACTGAACCACAGCAGACTTGTACCTTCTGGGTTGTAGACAGGTGTCATATTTTGGGAAATTCCATGTTTTTTGCGGAGTGGGGAGGGGAATAAGGAGGAAATGTTTCTCTGGCAGGTTGAGTATGGCAATAAAATAAATAAAATTCCAGCTGCTTGCAGCTGCTCAGCTGTTTGGAAGGTTAGACTAACTCCTGGAACATGGGCTAGTGGGAGGGTGATTGGATCATATGTATGTGATAAATGTCAGCTCTTATTTAGTACTTGGCTATCACCTCCATATGGGGTGAGCTTATAATAGAGGCAGTAAGTTGCATTTTTAAGTTGGGGCCTTTCAGTCCCATGCTTGGATGCTCATATTGATGCTCAAGTACAGAAATGCGCAGTTTGTGTGATTTGGTGCCAATCTAAGCATCCAGGTTTGGGATTTAGACTCGGCTGCCCCACGTTTGACAAGTAGGTGCAGTGTGCATGTGTAATCTCTGATTATTAATGATAAGCGTTTGTGAGGCATGCATCACCATAGCAGCTGGGCAGCCTTTATGATAAGCAGGGCTGGTAATACTGCCTATTGTTAAGACTGCCCAACACTTCCTAGTTGCTTTTTACTTTGCCCAACTTTAACCATTTGGGCTGTGTGTGATCCAAGTACCTCCTGATGTCAACTGGCAGGGGGTACAGGGATCCCTTGGGTTCACCAAAAGGGATCTTATAGGGTCTCTACTGAAAGCCTGTGTCACACTGCTCCCCATAAGCATTGTGGAACGTATGTACAGTAAATATGAGGAGTTACATGTATGTATACTAAAAATTATGTTCCCTGGGTCTGTAGTTAAAAGCATGTCACTCAAAGGTAATGTATCTTGAGCCAGACTTTTCCAGACAGGGGGTGGGAGACACTTGTCTCCCTGTTGGACCATTGTGTATTGTGTGTCATACAATAAAAGTCTGTTAGCATACTAAGTGAAATGTTAAAGAAGACCTGGCAGAGACTCAAGAATGAAATTAACCAGCAGAGGTAAACTGTGGGGTTGGGAGAACCCTGTTTTCAGGTGAACATCAAAGATCTGTTCTGGTACATTTGGGGGTGCAGAGAGACACCTTGGCTTCCTTCTGTCTGTGAAGGCAAGCTGCCACAGGGCTTGATCTTATGCAAAGGGGATCGGCCAACTTGGTTGAAAATGCTGGGAAAAGGACTTGGGGTAAGCTATCTTGTAGGAGACAGGAGAATGTCTTGTGAATTAAGCTCAGCCTCTAGAAAGCGTGTTATGATTTTGTTTTATGTGTAACAATTTCTTTCCAGTATTCTTTTTTCCATCACTTGACTCTCTGCTCTTTGATGATAAATGTATTCTTGTTTTCACTATCTATTTATCTCTAAGTGCTGTGTGTTAAATGGAGGGTGATCCTGGGTTGACTCTTGAAAGCTGATGTTTACTGTTCCTGTGGGAGCAGCGAGTCTGAGAGTTCTGGGACAGGGACTGAACGCTCCCCGGGATGCTGGGAGGTCTCGGGGATTGGCATGTGCCTATCACTAACGTGTACAGCAAGCGCGAGGCCTGCGGAGGCCTGGAAGGCAGGGCTTGTGCTGCCAGACGCTGGTGGAATCAGGGATCTGATCCACAGTAGGCACAGACAAGACTCCTTCACGCTAAGGACAGGTGGTAGCGAGGTGCCTGGGTACTGCTGGGAAGCGACAGACCATGTATCTTGCTCAGTCTGAATTTTTTTTTTCTTTTTGTTTTTGTTTTGGTGGAAAAATTCACCCAAAGTAGTTCAGCTGTTTTTGAAAACGAGGCTAGGGAAAAATACATTGCTTTGCCCATATTAAAAACATGCTGGTGGACTTTTCTTTGAGAAGCTGTAGCACCCCCATGATTTTCAGCGGGACTTGAAGCTTTGGCAGGGAGATGGCCTGTGTGCCAGGGATGTGTCTTTTGCCATCCTTGTGAAAACCTGCCAAAATTTGGCCAAGTAATAAACCTATGAAAAACTGCAGTTTGCTCATGCTCAGTAGAGAATTTTTAGAGCATCACAACTAATTTCCCTGAAGATCCTGTCCCCACTGGGTATGCTCCAGCACTGCAGAAAAAACCGTATGTGAGCATGGAATTAAAGACTCTGTCATAATGTATATGCACGAGGGGACCGAATTAAGATTGCACAAGCAACTTTCATTGTGGCAATTCCTAACTTTTGACTGCTTGACTCTCCAGCCTTAATAATGGTCTTTCAACACAGTTTTGTTGTGTGTAATATCATTTAGACCAACAGAAACAGATTCCTCCAAGAATAAGATGCGTGAACTCCATCTTCCCATAAGTATTGAGCCAATTACCTGAATTGGGGAAATATGGGCTTTGAGGTTACCTGCCAAGGGGAAGTGGAAGGATTTAATGGAGAGAAGCATTTCAGAGCTCTTTCCAAACATGGCCAAATTCAGGCTCTGACGTTTTTGTGGTGGGATGGAGTCCTGGAGGTGCAGGCTCATCACCAAAAACGCTCAGCTTCCTTGAGCTCTTCCTTTGGGACAGAACACCAAAGTCAACCTGCTGAGTGCACAACCAGCAGGGTGCAAAGGGAGAGGTGTCTTTGAGATAACAATAACTTAGACCGGTCGGGGCTTTATAGAGCATAATTAGTACCTTGAAGTTTACCTGGAGGTAAGTCGACTGACCGTGCAGAATGCAGAACACAGGTGAGGTGAGCTCTTGTTGATCTGCTTCCCCACTGGGGTGGTGCATAGCTGAAGCATCTGAGTGGCCTTCAGGAGGAGGTCCAGATAGTGTGTTACAGTAAATTAGCCTTGAGATAACAAAGATGCGACTGTGGTGAGGTCAGCATCTGAGTAGAAAGGGTAGAGTCTCTTGGTCAAGAAAGCATTTTTGCTAACTGCTGCCATCACTGAACCCAGAAGCACTGAAGTCTATGCAGACCCCAAGATTGCAACTGCTTTGGTGGTGGTCAGGCAGCCTCCATAGAATTGTGGTCACTGACCCTGCCATCACCCATCTCCTCAGTCTTGTTGATTGGCTAGATTTTATCCAGATCCCTGTTTGTGCTAGGCACAAGGTAAGCAGTGAAATGGTTCTGTTGGGGGCCCAATGAGAAAGAAATATAGAGTGAGGTATATCATCTCTCTGGTCAATATACACCAGAAGGGCATATTCTACAGTATGCATTAACAGGCAGCAAAAAATCATATTAAAAGGTGGGCCATTGTCCAGTGTCCTAGACCTTACTTATACCTTAAATGCCTGTGCTGCTGATACATCATGCAGTCCAGTCCTCCATTGACTGTGGTCACTCACCAGTTGTGGTACTTCATCTGAAGTGATGCCAAGGCATTCAGTATTCTGTGTTACTGTCTTCTGCCAGTTCTTCCCTGTCCTTCCTCGCTTTCTCTTTCCTCCCTCAAGTACCCAGTTCAGTGCTTGCGTAGCATGTCTCCTACCTTCCGTACAGTGTACATGTCCCAGCCAGCTGAGCCCTCTTGCTCTGATGATCTTTTCTAACCTGTTCTGCTCTGCCAGCTCTCTTACTCTCTAATTTGTTATTCTGGCTTTCCATTAAATGTGTGGTACCTTCTGCAGCCATCTGTAATGGGTAGCTTCCAAGCTCTTCTTAATGTGCAAGTTCCTTGGGGCAGGGGCTCTACCTTCCTATGTGTTTGTACGTTGCCTAGCACAGTGGGACTTTGATCCTGAATGAGGCCTTTCAGTCCGACTGTAATCTATATATTCGATGGCTCTGTTCCCTTCTTGGCCCCTCACTTGGTGTTAGTAGGGGCTGACAATGAGTCTTTTAGTGAGCTTCCCTCAGGCTCCATCAGATGGCATCCCTCTGCACCTCATTTGAGTTCAAAACGTCACTTTGCATTCTCATTACAGAGTTCCTGAGCTCTAGGATCTTTTGTTGTAGGCAGTAGGTGCTATGCTGAGGGAAACCTGTCTCCCGACAACAAAGGACAAAGGCCTTGTAATTCCTTATTCTGCTAAGCTCTCAAATGCCAATTTCCCCACCTGAGTGGAACCCCTGTAAAATCAGAGCATCTACTAGACATGCTGAGAGCCTCTTAACTCCAGCAGTTGTGGCAGGAGCTGCTTAGAATCCCGGCAGGTGAGAGCTGCCCCCTGAGGTATGGAAGGATGAGAGGCAGCCTGAGGCTATTGTATTATGCAATTGATGGATGTTTCCAGCCTGGCTCCTCTGGCAGAGTGGTGATTTCTGGGTTTCCCATGCTATGTGGCGCCACTCGGTCAAAGAAAGTGAACTGGCAGGTGACGAAGGAGCAGAGAACCACATCTGGCTCCTTTTCTTTCCCCCCCAGACGTGCGAGACATGCTCATCTTTGGTTTCACTTTCCCTCTCCTACTTGAAACGAGGCGAGTGGTGCGTTCTCCTTTTGATATCTGGGAATCAAACTGCTTTGAAATGGGGAAATAATCATGAGAGAATGCTTGGGACAATGGCAGGATAAAGACCCCAGAGCATCCGTTCAGAGAGAGACTAGTACTTAGAAGCGTTTCCTGCCCCCCATTGTCTCTGTTTCTGCCAATGCAGCAGTGTCTCCCTTTGCCCCTACCACACCAATACATTCATGTTCTCCCTGTCTCATGATCCTACAGCAGCTGGGGGGATCTGGAGGCTTGGAACAAATTCAAAGCCGGTTTTAGTGGGTGCAATTTCATTGAGTTCGTTGGAGTCGTACTTCATTTCACCAGACCTGTACATGTCTCTTTCCCTTGTCCTGGGATCTCCTGCCCTAAGCCGGGACATAGCTGCACTGTCCCTGCATAGCTGGGACAAGCAACAATGGAAGGGTCAGATTTGTACAGCCCGAGAGAGAGGCACCTGCAATGTGGAGGGTAGTGAAGATCATGCCTAGAAAAAGAGTTGATGTATGCGCAGGGCCGGCTCTAGGTTTTTTGCCGCCCCAAGCAAAAAAATTTTTGGCTGCCCCCCGTCCCAGCCCTGGGCTCCTCGCCGCACCCCCCTGCCGCCCCAGCCCTGGGCTCTTCTCCACCACCCGCACCCCCCTGCCTCCCCAGCTTTGGCTCTCATCCCCTGACCCGCACCCCCCTGCCTTCCCAGCCCTGGGCTCTCCCCCCCACACACACACCCTGCCGCCCCAGCTCTGGGTTCCCCCTACCCCCCCCAGCATTGCCCCCCCCCCCCCCCCCCGCCCCCCCCGCCCTGGGCCCCCCCCCCCCCCCCACCTGCACCCTCCTTCCACCACAGCCCTGGGTCACTGGTAACTCGCTCCCAGGGCAGGTCATTCAGCAGGAATTTTAGATGTGCACAGAACACAGACAGGATTGGTTCCCATATGGTTACAGAACTGCAGTAAAGTGGAACAATTTTCAGCTTGTGTGATTGGAGGATATCTGGATGCATATTATAAGACTGTCCTACATAAATGAGGAAAAGTTGAGGTGCCTTTATTATTCTTTTGTTCCACTCTTTCTTTCTATGGGGAATTTGCCAATGCAATATCACTGTCTTCCTTTTAAACAAACAAACAAACAAAAAAAAAGGCAGTGGCTGTTGAAAATAGCAATTCCAGTCCTAATAACCGCTGGGAAGCATTTCTTGCTCAATTTTATCCTACTTTTTCTACAGCAAGTTACAGTGGATCAGTATATTTGATTTGGGAGAAATGAAGTAACAGCTGCCCAAACTGAGCTTGAGCACTCCTGAATTTTGAGGTGTTCAAATCTGGAAGGCAGGTGCTGGGGGGGAGAGGCGGGGGGCCTGTGGATCCGCAGGGGAGCACGGCAGCATGTATGCAGTAGCATGTCTGGCGCTGCACGGAGCCAGACACACTGGTCTGAGTGGCACGGTAAGGGGGCTGGGGGGTTGGAGAAGGGGTAGGGGGTTCC